>NW_015091112.1:399458-503789 GCF_001431845.1 Calidris pugnax
CCCACATATGGCCAGGAGAGAAGCAGAATGGTCACTGACAACACAGAAATTCCCAGCAAGATAAATACATCCAAAGGAGCCTACAGAGCTGTGTCACTCACTGTAAAGAAGATACAAACATTTGATCAGTTACACAGCTCTCTAAACTCCACTATTTATATTGCCCAGGTCTCCAGTAATCACAGTGGGAGATGAGACACTTAATTTACATGCAAAAACCCAAACCAAATTTAAACATTTTCATCCGTAGCCAAATCTTACCCCAAAATGCATTCTTTCATATGGCGTAGCTGTTAAAATCAAAGAAGGGTTAGCACTCATAAACTGTGATTCAAAAAATCAGTGTATTATTAGATTTGGGCACAATATTGTGTGGGATAACAGAAGTCACTGTTCAACTAAATGCAAAGATTCTGTCCCAAAATACAGCTTCTGTCAACAAGAATTCGAAATCAGTAAGTTAAAAATTATTCTTTCTGAAGAAAAATAACTTTATCATGAAAATTATATAGCAAAAAAAGATGTGCTCTGATAAACAATGCCCTGATGCTTAGTAACATAAAACTGCTTAGTTTGTCTTCCGGCATGCAGTTTTTATTAAGTATGTGTTGTCTGTACTGCAGCACTAAGCTCTCCATATGGGCTTTAAATCAAATTCCAATGTGCTATAGATACACCCTGCATGAACAGACACTCCCTAAAGAGTAATGACCCCACACAGCACTTACACTGGCATAATTTACACTAGTGAAATGAGCACAGTAGTACTAAAAGGCTCTTTCTAAATTATTTCCTTCTTCTTTTCCAAATTGGTACCATGAATTTGAGTACTTCAATACCATCTTTTGGATCCTCCCTGAAAGGAAGAGCTCGTAGGGTTTTTTTTCTTAATTATCTCACCAAATTTTAGCTGTCTCAAAACATGCCAGGACCTCCCAAACCATCTCCAGGAATTGTTCAGGACAACACTGCCTGGTTCAGGTCAAAGCGTGACCTCTCAAAGACTTGATGACCATATTCCAGTAGGAAGGAATCCTCTTGGTCACTATTTTCATTCTATATGCCAAGTCCACCTTATTTCTATGATTGAAGAGTGGACTTCCAGAACATGATTCCTTGTATCCAAAGGTGACCTAGGTGTGCTTCACAGACACAAACTAATTGTATCTGAACACGCTCAAAATTAAATGGGAATAATTTAACCTCATGTGAATGAAGAGTATATTCCTACCAAACCTATGCTTCATTGCAAAGGGCTCATTGCTTTTCTGTGAGCTTTGCACAGAAGGACAACGATGAACAGCACAGGAAAAAAAATCACATTCACAAAGAACTTCCTAGAGCAAAAATTCATACCTACAGTTTTTAAATACCTAATGTAATTCACAGGAAAATACCCTTTAAGGAATTGGCTTCTGCCAATCCCCTTCTGCAGGGATGTAACTTCAGTTTAACATTTTACTGGCCACAAGCTTCTGCCAATCCCCTTCTGCGGGGATGTAACTTCAGTTTAACATTTTACTGGCATGCAGCTCGTTTTCAAGGTAGCATATTCTTCTAGGGAAGTTATTTTCCCTCCACTGTTTATTCGAACTTGCAATGTACTATGAAAGCATTACGGCAGCTACTGCAACTGAATGATTGCCACAGAACATCCGAGTGTTGGAAATACATTCCTAAATTAGCAGTCAGAGTGACAGATGAATGGTGTTTCTCTTAATCCGAGGGGAACAAAAGTGAAACAGAGCATTCACAGCGTGATGCTCTGCGCGTTCCTCTGTATGTCAGTTCAGATTTCTGATGGGTTTTCCTGGTGAGGGAGGAGGAACTATAAAACAAATAATTAGAAAAGTATATTTACAGAATGAGACAGAAGTCAGCTTTGCAGTGATGTTGACTAAGTTTTAACATAGCTATATTTTATTTTATTAACAAGATGTGGTAATTTGATATGAAAATTTAGCAGAATTGTCGTTACCATTCACAAAATCACAGCCAAACCTGCAGCTTGTTTCTCTGTGGACAGGTCATCTGAGAGGTTCAGAGTAGCAATACAAGGACACAACCAAAACTACGTCTATACCTAAAGAGCAAAATAAGGAAAAATGCCAAGAAAATCGCCAAAGAAAAATGCCAAGAGTGTGCACCTTCTCCCCACAGGGATTCAGCCATACCCCACAGGAATCCCAACTCTCTAAAAGATTTTTAAGAGACAGAGGAAAGCAAAACTGCGAACCACTTGCAAGGTGTTATTTCTCATGGATTCTGTCATATAATAGACAACAGAAGGGGAACTGAATCCCCGTGCACCACCAGCTCTGGTTATTCCAGAGCCTAACCTGTACAATAAATGAGGGGTGTTAGGTAAATCACAGCTAGATTTTATTCTCAAGAGACGGTCACCAGTTATGAAGACAACTTCTGTGATGCAGAGAGCTCTCCTTCATGTGCACAGTTCAATTACATCCATGAACTAGGATATTTTATTCCCTCTATAACTGTTCTTACCCTGAGGAGCAGCGTTTCACTGCTGTTTTAGTGCTGTCTTAGGAGGGCAAAATACTAACTGTTATGAAGTGAGACAGAGGTGCTATTCCAGTATTTATTTTGTTTTGATTCTGACAATACAGTTGGCTGGTTTGCTACTATTTGTTGCTATCACTGAAGTTTTTATTGAAGTCATGATCGCAATGAATTGATAACATAATCATGTATTATGAGAAAATAATGTGAATTTTGTTCTAAATTTTGTTCTGTATTTTAAGAGCATTTCACTTTCCTTCGCACATTGCTATTATTACTGTTCTAGAGATGGTCCCTTTGCTTCAAATTAAAACCAGGATACATCAATAAGTTCCATACACAATCCTAGAAGAATGTCCTCTCTTTTTAATATGACAGAGTTAGTGGGTGTTTTTCAGTCAAAAGTGTAGAATTGTTTGTTCTCCTTCAGTGATATTTGAAAGTGGCCTGGAGCTTTGCTTACTCCTCCATGGCACAAATACAGAATAGACCTCACAGAACAGCAAGCGATCTCATGAAGACTTAGCTCTAATTTTATAAAATGTTTTAAAAGAAATGAGTATAAACAATATTTGCTTTTTGTATCATAACTGAAACCATACTGCTAAACAATTATATCCTGTTTAGCCCATAATGACATCAGAAATATATGTTTATCATCTGCTCTGGACAACTTAGCATGATTTTTGGCCCAGGGCATAGTAGAACTGAAATCATTTACAGTTGTCCCAACCAAGATAACCACACATTTCTGAGGTAACTGATACCTAAAAGGAACACTGCCTTTAGATCACAGTTCATGATTTAAGTAGACTAATTCCTTAAAGAACACTGTTAGAATTTTTAAAGTGTCTATTGGATTTCCTCCAAAACTTAAATAATCTACTGCACAAAGAAAATGTGATACAGGAGATTAGCCCATCCACTAACAACCCTTCCTTGAGGAACGGATCACATTTCCTACTATCTTTGATTCCTTTACACCCACCTCAAAGTGACAACAAAACCCCAAAGAAAACAAAGCCAAAAATATGCTAAACATTTTGAATAGCATGTCTCAACCAATCTTCTATTTTTTGTCATTAGTTTTAAAAATGAATAAGAAAGAAGTAGTAGTAGTAGATGGAATATATAGTACTGATTTCATACCTGTATATAATTCATGGATCTTTTCTAAAATAGGTAGATCTTGATTTTTGTCTTTTGGTTTTTTAACATTGAAACAGACCAAGAGTTCATAAAAAGTAAGAAAGTCGAGCAACAGAAAGAAGAATTACTTTATATATATACACACACACACTACAGTTCATGAATTATAGTCTAGTGAGAAAAAAACAAAACATGTAGTCAGATGAAAGATAAATATTTGATTAGAGGAAAATATTCCTTGACAGACAAACATAAGAGTCAGATTTGTCCTTGCTTCAGACATGGAGCTTCATACCTCTAGCAACTTGTGTAGTTTTTTAGGCCAAAGAAAGATAATACTGGAATGACAGAAAATAATGGAAAGTAAAGCACATAACCCATTAATTCAGAACACTGCTGTTATGTATTTTTGTGCATACGAGTTCAAAGGATTTGCCTGCTTTCATGCAAAACGTAACACTTTGCAAAAACAAATAAGAAAGCAAAGAAAAGAAAAGCAACCATCAGTTTCCAAAGCACAGTAGTTGGGAACAACTGCTCTACGACACTTTTTTTCAAATGGGGAGAAATGGGACTTTTTCCTAGCCAAACTCTTGGAGAGAAAGGATTCTAGATTAGATATTGAGTAATTGTAGTGGGGAGAATGAACGGGGAAAGGACTGGGAAAGTCCCAGTTCTGAAAGGGAGCTCCATTAAGAAGAAACAAAATGAGACTTACAATTAGGGCAGGATAAAAATCAGGTTATTTCTCAGAATTTTCCATGAAATCCCTAAAGTGAAATGAGGCCTTTATAGTAAAATATAAAATACACAAATATTACTGAATGATCAGCCACTTCAGCACAGAAAAGAAAACCAAACCAACGTAATCAGCTTCTACCCCTGAAAGGATATAAAATTCACTCTAAAAATAGCAAGTTTCCAACAGCCACATATACTATACTACTGACTAAAAAGGAAGGAAATTGGCCCAAACACTAGTGTGGAATTGTGAGCGTGCTCCTGGCACAATTTTGCCCTTTACATCCAGTTGCCCACACCAGACATGAGAAGAACTGAGCATGAAAAGGCGCCATGGACTGTTCTTCATATTTGCTCTGGACAGGGCTACCAGAAAGACACAGCTAGTCCTGTCCACCTACAGAAAATTTAACCAGAGGGACCCAAGCCAGGCCATGTCACCTCCCTTCAGGGCCAGAGATCCAGCCCTGTCCTAGTCATTGGTTTATGAGATACAGCCTTAAATACTTCAGAGTAAATAATGCAAGAAAAAAGATTCAAGAAGATGCATTACTTATAGAGAGGACACATGGCTGATAGGAAGAAATTTCACTCTGAGGGTGGTAAGACACTGGCACAGGTTGCCCAGAGAAGTTGTAGAGGTCCCATCCCTGGAAGTGTTCAAGACCAGGCTGGATGGGGCTTTGAGCAACCTGTTCTGGTGGGAGGTGTCCCTGCCCATTGCAGGGGGGCTGGACTAGATGATTTTTAAGGTCCTTTCCAACCCAAACCATTCTATGATTCTATAAAATCTTTTAAATGCTTGATCTATATATAAGAGCTTATATACATACGCACACACAAGATCTTATATATAAGAGCTATAACTTGCTATGATGTAGTATCTTGTGCCAGTACAGCTAAACCTCAGGGAAAACGAGTAAAACTGGTATCAAAACCAACTGGCATCAAAACCATCGTTCCACAGACTTCCATGCCAACACAGCTATCCTGCTTCTTGATCCCAGGCTAGCTTTTCTGTAATGTAGACGTAATTTCTCATAAGTACATAGATCAGAAAAGAGGAGTTGAAAGAAGGATGGAGAGAAGAGCATATGCTGAAGAATGTTTCCACAGGATATTTAATTTTTTTTTCTGTAACCTGTGTTATATGAAAAGAGTCCTCAAATGCTATTGAAATAATTCTCTAATGTGAGGAATAATGAGAAAGAAAAAAACAATGGTGAAAAATGCGTGTGAAATGTTTATAAATAGAATCTGCTTTCTACAGGAAGGAAATACATATCCATGGCAGACAGAAAGATCCATAACTACCTTTTTGTAATCTTCCTTCTCAGTATGTGTGCTTAGATATCAGGAAACATTTGAAGGAATAGGAAAATTATGGAAATAGGATTCCATTAGACCATCTGGGCAAGAGGAAAAAAAACACGTAACAACGATATAATATGCAGCATGAAAAAGGTATTAGACCAGCATGATGTATGAAATATTTCAGTTTTCTCTGCTGGAGCTGGGTATCAGCAAAAGAAAAGAATTACCTCCATCCGCTCTTGCTTGACATCATCAATCTCATCATCTTCAAACATGGCCAAGAGCTCTCCGGTCTGGTCAATGGAGTTGAGGAAGTCTTGAGCAAGCTTCTGCCGTTTGTTGGTGTTATTACTGTTGAATTTGTCTTCACAAAAGTAAGCAAAGAACAACAAACTGAAGTTACTTGGCTTTTCCAAACATCAACCGATGTCCCTAGGAGGGACATGTTTTACAATCAGACACACTATGCAGAAAAGGCCTGTTCTTACTGTCCTCCTCATAAAAATTGTGCTACCTGACCAAGGTGATGTCACTGCTGTGCTGCAGTAGCACTGTAGTAAAAATCTAGGGAAACATAGTCTATTGGTCATATATCATGATTTCTCACTGAAAGATCCACAGTGGACAGAGCTATAGAAGAAATTACCCTTTGGTTCCACCAAAAACCTCACTTGTAAAACAGAATATATAGAGAAAATGGTCTTTCCTGAAAGCAAGCAGAACAACCTCACTACTGGTCATTTCTCATTCTGGAACAGGTTGCTCGGAGAAGTTGTGGATGCCCCATCCCTGGAAGCATTACAAGACCAGCTTGAATGGAGCTCTGAGCAACCTGGGAGGTGTCCCTGCCCATGGCAGGGGGTTGGACTAGATGATCTTTAAGGTCCCTTCCAACCTGAACCGTACTATGATTCTGTGATTACCTACAGCTGAAAGCAAACCATAAAACAAACATTAAGATGAAGCTCCACAGGTGATGAGAGAACCCTGGATGGATTAGAGAGAACCTCTAAGATGAAGCTCCACAGGTGATGGACTAGAGAGAACCCTGGATGGATTAGAGAGAACCTAGAGAACCCTGGTAAGGTGATCTCTGTTGTCCTTAAACAGAATAGCAGCTATAAAGACATTAGATTCACAAAATAAAATTAATGGCTTTAATTACTAAAGCCTGCCAGAAAATGCAATCTTTAATTCCCAGATGAACTCTGTTTAGGAAGCATTTCATGAGCATCTAAATGTCTTACAAAAAAATGTTTATTTGTTTTAAATAGTGACACAGACTTCAGTATTAAAAACCCCAAAGCTGTCAGATAGGAAGCTATACTGCCAGATTTCTTGCATGAAACAGTATTTTCATGCATGGTGAAAATAAAATGCCACAGGCAAATTAAATCTCAAATGAGTTGACAAAAACTTTTCCACTGATTGAACAAGAAGTACAATGTTTACCTAACATCAGTGTGGATGCTCACAGGAACCAAACACAAGGAATTCATTGTAAGGGGGGAAAAAAAATAAATAAAAGGCTCTGAGAAAGGAAGTAAGTTAAATACAAAAAGTTGTGTATGGACTTTGCTAAATGTTATAAAAGTATGGCAAGGTTTTGATTTGCTATGATGAGTTTCAACTTAACTTTCTACAAAGGAAATGCTAATTCTCCTATTAATATAAATCAACGAAACTTTACTCCAGTGAATTATATGGCATAAATTAATATATTTTTAATTCAAAGAGCTTTTCCTTTAAGTCCATTGGTTATAAAATCTGTCACTTGCTCGTGGACTGGGGAAACAAAAGTGTTTCCCATTCTTTAAATTACAGATTCAAAGTATAAAAATGTTAAACCACACTGAAAAGAAGCCCAGGTCATACATTAGCATTCAGTGACTTCAGATTATGTTGGGGTTTTCTAAAACATGTCAAACCCCTTTGATAATAATGTAACAAATGTCCATTCAATTGCACACAGTAGCTGCCGCATTTAAATTACACACGCTGAAATTAATTAGCCCCTTAATCAGCACCAGTTTCTTACTTCAGCAGAGTTCTGACATTAAGCAGTTTTACTTATCATTTGTATGGTAGATCCAAGTACTTACTTTTGAAGTATTTCAAATGGAAAAGCAGAGATTTTAAACCAAATTACTCTGAAGACAATATTGTTGCGTCTTTAACTATTAAGCAAGACATTTATACTGTGCTTTGAGCTCTTCAGCTCATTTAAAAATTATCAGGCTTCCCCCAAATTAATTTCTTTTCTACCTTCAAGGAGGTCATCTTCTTCTATTCCTTTGACGATTTTAGATTTGTAGTCTCTAAAAAACATGTATTTGAGCAGCCTTCTAAGCTTCTTCTATGAGAAAAAAAAATTATATTAATTAGTATTATATAGAGTAATTTTTTATTTAGACTAACTTTGTAGCACACACACAAATAGATTACGGAGTAAATTCAATCTTTAATATGTTCGTAATTTTTGATTCTGCAGAAAATTCATACATAGAAAGTACAGCCAGGTCAGTAGTAATTCCATATTAAATATTATTTATTTGAGGTCCTTGTTGCTTTGCTTGCCAAATGTGAGACAGCAATCAGTTTGACTTTCAGAAAGCAGAAATTCAGAAATCTTGCTTCTTTAAAATACTCCAAAATCTCTGCTTACTTTGGAAATTCAAACTTACAAATGCATGTCTTCATGAATTTTGACATCCACAGTGCACGGATCATATCAGATAAAGAAATTGCAATTGGTTTTCATGTTTTAGTGTTTTTTTATTTTGATATGGTTTTGGTCATAAGGTTTCACCTATCAAACAAGGAAAGAAAAACAGAGGGGAGAGAAAAGGCGGCAAGGAAGAGAGGAACTAAGGAAGAAAAGGAGATAAAGGAAGAATAAATAACATAGATAAAAATAGTAGATAATACTTTTTTTCATAATTTTGAAATTTGAAGAACGAAAATGAATTTAATCTTTCTATGGAAATTTTTCTTTTTTAAAAAATTATTGATCTGTACCTAATAGCCAGACAAAGCAAGACCATCTCTAACTTAGAAGATTTTAGTGAAATAAAGTACAGGAGAAATATTAAAAAGGCAAAGTCAAGACAGGATTTACTGAGAGCCTACATGACAAAAATGTAATGGTCGCACTATTAAATGTCACATCTACACCTTGCATTACTAGGAGGCAATTAGAATGATTGATTTTTAATAAAAGGGCTATAAAGGATAAGGATCAATATTCATAGTTTTATTAAGAAATTGTTTTGAACTCGAAGGTTTACTGCTTACCCTAAAGATAGTGAAAAAATCTTTTTATAATTGAAGTTACTGGAAAAAATTAGAATTAATTAAAATATTATGCAATTATTGTGCTGTGCAGAATACAATAGATTTGCAGAGCAGCTATACTTTTAAATAAAACTATTCATGGTGGTGGACTCCTTTCACATAGGTTACGCAAACACTTTAAAACACGATAAGCAGCTTCCTATGTAAAGTAATAAAATTCTCTTTCATTACTGTACCTTATCTTTGCGCATTAAGAACAGGAGATCTTCAGCAGAGATGACTCGAGCTCCTCTCAGCTGAGAAACTTCAGCTGCTTGCTGCAACTAAAATAAATTAATGAATTAGGATGGCTGTCTCTGTGTTAAAACATTTATTCACCAGGGTTTGTTTTAAATAAGTTCAGAGAATATTTTGCATGGTAGTGCATAGCAAAATACTAGCTACGCACTCAGACACAAGCTGGGACTCTCAAAGGTGTCACTCACTCGGCTCTTGTGAGCCAAGCAGTGAATAACAATTTTACAAAAAGACTGAAAGACTTTTGACAAAGCTCAAGCAAAAGCTTTTTTGTTTAGATTTAAAACGATCGCTTTTAAAAAGTGCTACATCCCTTTTTTTTTTTCTTTCCTTGCACCACATTAGCCCAGAAAATGAACATGTAATTCTCTCAGGCAATGTAAAAATGCCAAATTTTTGCCATAGCACTTTATCTGCAACTTTGGAAGGGTGGCTGATCCCTCTCACAATTTATTAGAATAACAAATATTAATTTTAAACAGCTTACCTAACTATTTTTTGAAAGAAACTCTACCCGTTCTTGACTTATCATTAGTACAAACCAGACCCACATGAAGAACTTCTCTAGGCATACTCTTTTTTCATTTGAGAGAAAGAAAATTAATTGATAGGAAACACTGACTCGATTAATGAAGTAATTGGAAAAACCTTATTGAGTTTTGACTCTATTAATAAAATAATTGGAAAAAACAGGCCATTCAGATATGAAAGAGATAAAAATGGGATTAAGCAATGAATGCCACAAAAATCAGTAAGAGGTGACCAAAGGAGTGTGAAGCAATGAACTGCCCTCATCTCCACCACGACGGTGCCTCTAAAGACCCCAAAATCTGCAAACTGGGCTGTAGAGAGCAAAAATCTCTTTGCAAGGGACAAAGCACATCAGCCTTGGATTCACCTTCAGTAGGTGCAGGAAACTGGGCTATTTTATACACAAACAGATCATATCAAAACCAGTATGAGACTAGAAACCGACCTTGCGCGAGCTGATGCTTATCAAACTACTGGGCTGAAGAGGCACAACCCAAATGCAGACAAGAAGTCCACAGGATTTGCTACTTTCACCTCACCAAAGGATATTTGGTTCTGGCTTAAGATGATGCTGTAGAGTAGGCGGGACAGTAAGGATGCTTCACAACATGGAATACACCTTACCCTCTACATTCAAAAACATTGTCCAAAAGGCAAGATTTATTATAATTCCTTTGCTCTTATCCTCGTTAACCATCTGACAGACAGACTGACAGTGAGCACAGTACAAAAGTTATCAAAAGGAGAGATGCCTAAAAATTCTTGATATTAAAACTCACACACCTGTAACACGATTGATAAACAGAAATTGAATTTATTTTTAAATGTATCTATATTCTTCTTTCAGAAAAGCACTAATGCACCTGAAAATAATTTAAAGAAATCCTATCCTTCATACTCACACCAGCAATGGTTTCACTCAGTATCACTGGCTGAATAAGTATATTATTAATCTGAGCTCCCATGCTGCTATGACTTGAAATAGGCCTATTCAGAAGTTAAAAAGATCAACAAAAACAGTAGCTGTTTCTAATATCCAAAGGAGGAGGAGGGGATGGGGGGGAGAGATTTTCATTTTGGCAAGTGTTCAGTGGGCAAAAGATTCAGTCCATAAATCATAATACTGGACTGCATTAATTTTTTTCCACACTAATCACATGCATACAAAACGTTAACTGTATCTCGGATGCACAACACAAAACATACTGCATGAAGAGTTTCAGATTTTCCCCTCAAAACCCTCTCTTGGCCCTTGCAGTCAAAAAGACCAGAGAGATTTCAGGAATTCAGAAGTCACAGTAATATAATCTTACTTGAAAAAAATGTAAGAATGTGAAAAACGATAGTTCTATTTTTTGGCATAAGCGAAACTGTTTCTTATTCTGATTAGTTTGAGGGCACGCAAGCTACTTATATTTCTAACATAGAATATAAAGAGTTGGATAAAAATAAATTTACCAAGAACGAGCCAATATTCATCTCTGGTGTAAATCTATTGCAGTTAATGGATTTATGCCAAGGCCGAGTTTGGCCCCACTAAGCTTAAAAGTGTTACAAGCCCTGCCCTTAGCATGGTGATAACACAACACAGCTTTTCCAAATATCACATAGAACAATGGTGGAAATATCTGACGTGGAAGTACACTCTAGTTCCCTTACACACATAGAACTGTAACTACGATTTTCTAAGTATCCTTCCAACCCAAACCATTCCACTACTCTAGAAGACATTAATTTTCTTACCATAAAATTCAGATATTTTAATTTCCACGTGTAGCTGAAATACCTTATTTTTCCCAACATTAGACACATGACAACGTCATTTAAAGCAAAGATTGTGTGGGAGCTGCTTACAGGAACCTCCCAACGAAGGAAGGGAGAGTAAGGAGAGGAGGCCAAATTCACGTCCCATTTGCATCTAAGTAAAGCCTGAATAACACTGTTTAGTTCAATGGAGTTATTCTGGGCTAAACACAAGATCAAAATCTGGAATAATATTCTCAGTTTCTACCAAAACAATGAAAACTTTATTCTCGTATTGCCTTGACTTTTGCATCTATTTTATTTTAAGGAATGAACACACAGCATTTAATTTCTTTGGCTTAAAGGAAGCAAAATACGAAAATAATTACTTCCTGTACAGTTATAAAATATGGATTATTTATCCAAACAGACCATAATGAGTTCTGCATTGGTACACATATTTACCTGGGAAACCAGGATATGCTCAGGTAAATATGTATCCAAGCAATTAAAAAAAAATTACGTACCACACAGCCGAGGTTTGGGGGGAAGATGTATTTATAGTTTTAACACACGCATAATTGACTCATTCAAACCACAACATGAGTGCCTTGCTATAATTAGTATTATAACAAACTATCTTCTTTAACTGTCCCAGAGTTGCCATTAATATGCAATAAGCCCCGACTCCTTAATTTCCGGAGCTGAAGGCCTTGTTGAGTCGTTACCGTGGCCGCGTTACATGACGAAGGGGGATTTCAGGAAGCCATACTGAAGAAATGATCCATCTCCGAGCACTCGAGCATTTATCATTCCAGAAAAGCAATTTTCAGCTTATGCAACCTTGAAGTCAGGAGGTCTTTCTCCTTTTGCTGCTGTGGAAGCACGGGGAGTTTTTACTTTGTGAGCAGCAAAGTCTCCTGCCCCGGACTCCAGATGATAGGTGTGATATAAATACCACAATAACTTATCATATATGAGGTTACTATATGGAAACAGTGGACATTTGGCAAGAATTTCCCATCATCTCCCTTCTCCAAGCCTTGGACACTCATTGCCAATCACAGAATTTGGGGCAGCAGCAGTTCCATCATACTCACTGTATTTTCCTGATTTTTTTTTCTTTTAATGATTAAAATTATTTAGACATACTCACTGTATTTTCTTGATTTTTTTCTTTTAATGATTAAAATTATTTAGTCCATGTCACAAAGTATTTTGTTCAGAGTTATCTTGAAGAAGAGCAAACAATGCAAATTAATTAGCTTTTTAAAGAAAAACAGGCTGAATTCCCTAACACCAGCAAACAATATTTGAGACCTCGCAGTCTGAATATATTTTTTATTACAGCCAAATTATGAACCCCTAAAAGTGAAGTTGAAATAACGGAAGTGTTGAAAAGACTTTAACTATAGGAGCGCAAATAGCTCTGTTAATAATTAGGAGTTTATGAAAAATAAGTGTATTTTACAATTTTTCACATTACAAAGAAGGCAGTATATACAGTAACTATATTTTAAAGTCTAAGAAGAAATGGCTGGGGAATAATATTTTAAAATGTAATCACTGGTTTAATGATTTTATGAAGTTAACTTTCTTGGCAGGATGAACTGAAGTATGTTAACAGTCACCTTACGGCTATTTTCTTTTTGCAACTTCTGCAAATTATAGATTTGTTGAAAGGAGTATTCATTCTCCTATGACAGAAGCACAGTTACTTCAATGGTACTGTCTGCTTTTTTTTTTTTTTTCCTAATTATTTTTTCTTCCACTCCCTCCAAAGTCAACAATCACCGATACCTCTTTGACAAAAACGTCTTGATGGACAAACAGACAAAAAAGCTGGAAAACAAACATACTACATTGTGACATAATCCTTCCAGTTAAGCGGCAGGACGGAGTCGAAACGGTAATGTTTGCATGCCTTGGAACTACTGTGAGCCAAGAAAAATGCTTCAGGAGCTATGATTTTGTTTTCATTACAGAGGAAAATTAGATCATAGTTCACCTGGCTGAATTTTTTTCTGAGGAAGGAAGGTTGTTTTGTTCTTAAATATGCATTAAAATGACCTATTTTTTCGTTTTTTCTAGATCAAAAGTATGCAACTCTAGAAATACCAACAGCATGTTATGAATTTAGATATAGACATAAATGTATCCTAAACAGAGCATCCCAATACTTTTTTGAAATTAATTAAACTTCCTTTTTCACTTAAAACTTTCCATATAAGATCTCACACGCTATTAATGCTGACACCTGAGCTTCCTAACATACAACAAAAGAAGCTACACACTTATAGGGAGAGAAGATAGCAAGAACAGAACACCCTGCAGGTTACTTGAGCTGGTATTCTTCATGTTACAAAAAGAAAAGAAAAATTAAAAAAATGTGTATAGCCTTTAGAAGACTACGTGGACTCAGCCTGTGTAATGGAATGGGCTAACCAGAAAATGCACCATCCTCCTGGGGCTTACCAATGGCATAGCCATGGTTTCACCCTGCTGGAAATGCCTGCAGCTGGAAAGGGAAGGCTTTATATTGACCAATGTCATAAAATCGAACATTACTAAACAATTCTAATTTAAAGCACATACTATTTCTTTAAAAAAAAATAAAAATAAAATTATAAATACACCATCAGAATGGGCTTGGCTGCCCAGGGCACCTTCAAACTGTACCTTACAATTCGTCTCACAGCAGTAGATTCCCAGAGAGAAGTGATTCATGGCCACAGATGTGGACACTTACCAGATCTATGTCCATCTGATCCCCAAGTTTATCAAGCTCCCGCTGGAATGAAGCTCTGACAGTTGTCAGCCACCCCCCGGTTGAGTATTATCATCAGAGTTGTTGAGCATACCCTGTGTCACCCATCCAGGTTGCTGATGAAGACATATGGGCCTCGTTACTCCACTCTCTCCCAATGTCTAAGAGACTTAAGTGTTTCTCCAAAGGAGAAGGCAGGGGAAAAAACAGGTGAAAACCTTTTATCATGTGTGGAATAATTCCATTTTCACAATGGATTCTGCATGTTTGTTCAGCTCCTTGGGTAGGGTGTAGTAACTTCTGCAGTTCAGTAGGCAGGAGAGCAGCAATCCCACCACTACCTGGGATTAAGGAAAGCTGAATCCTTGCGCTCTCTATTATTTTAAGAAGGCATAATCATAGCTGAGCCCCACATTTGTTGATACTGAAATATTCTTGTTTAAAATATAAACAGGCACAATTATTATAAAAATTATAACCTACTTTTAAAGCCCAAAAGCCTGCGCTCTGCTACTGGAAGTGAAGATTTGCATCTACTGGAGACAGTATAATTTTTTTGGAAATTATATTAAATAGATCAAATTAGGAAAATAAATTTCCAAGTAAATAGTGAAATTAAGACTGCTGTTTTGCAAAAAATGAGCTGTAAATCAAAGTATTTTTAAAAAAAATCTCTTCTTTATAAATAATTCAAGCTTAACTTCTTAAATTAGAACTTGTTGCATTTTCTGTCACACAGGGAAAAGAATTTAATGCATTTTTGAACAATAACTACATTTCAACTTAAGCTTCAGGCATGACTTTTTCCTGTTTTTCCTTTCAATTCTAATTCCAAAATCAACAGTTTGGGCCAACATTTTATACCTGTAATTCTTCTACTCTCCATGAAACAAAAGAAACCCTATTGCACACCTGACATTTCTAGCTGGCAATAATGACCAAAGTGAAATTATACCAACAACGTTAAAGATATAAAGTCTCTAAATGCAGAAAAGTATTCAGACTCATTGAATTGCATTTTAATATGGTCAAATCATTCGGTGGTTACATAGACTTTGTTAATTCAAGATTTGCAATAGTGCTGGAAATGGCCACTGCTGATGCTCTCTGCCACTGCTGCTGATGATAGCAACAGGCAAGAAAACAAACTTGAAAACTTCTACTCTAGTTATTATTATTACAGAGGAGAAAAAACTGAGCTTGAAAAATACCATTAAAAAGGAAACGATGGAGTAGTGTTCTCCAGAATGAGCAAGCAACCGTGAAAAAAGCTTTGTGAAGTGTGAACTTTGCAAGTATGAAAGATTCATTAGCCAATATGAAATGGTAAAATTCTCACAGCCATAAGCTCTCGAACCTCTGCAAACACATCTGTTTCTGAAGAAGATGAGGTAGAGGTCCTGTACAGACTGTCCATGTTCTAGGATTGTCCAGATGTTCTAGATGCTGAGGTAAATGGTGCCATCCCACTAAATCACTGGCAGCAAGTTCTCCCTGTATTTACACTAAATAAATTATGGTGTTTCGGAGGAAATGATAATAAAACTAACTGTATTCGGATTCAAACTTTCACACTGAGCTGTTTCATTTTTACAGCAGTCTCACTATACCTATTCTGAGTTGAGAATCTCTACTTTAACTATTATTTCCATCTAAGTTACATCTTTGAATGTCTTTTTGGTAATTACCATTACTTTGAAAAAAATAAGAATGTGCAATCTATTCCGCAATAAATGCATTCACCTTTCCTTTAGTAATACAAAAAAGCGATTAGAATTTACCCTTCTTAAGAACTGAAGATATTATTTCTGAATAGTGTATTAACTCAGATTTATTCCCTCTCCATCAATTATTTCTATTTCTTTTCTTTCTCCAATATTGCTATGGCATGCAAACCAGCAGAGGTTTACATTATACCACAGCTTCCTGCCCTTTGGTTTCAAATCCCAGAAGAAACCACCATTCAGGATTATTGTTACGGAGTTTCCAACACTACAAGCAGAAAAAAACCTGTTCTTTGTTGATTGAGAGACCATCTAATATAAACAGGTTTCTTTCTCCCATTGCTAGAGAGAGTAACATTTGTTGAAATCATGCATCCTTGCGCTGCTCACACAGGAAAATAATCATTGCTTTATATTAGCTTCACCGGAACATTAAATAAATACTCTTCCTTTCCATATGACAGCAAATTGGAATCAGACTTCACCGTTTGTCATAGGGAAAATAAGACATATATTTACCTATTCCAAGCACAGAGATAAAGTGCTTTTAGTGCAAGCCTCAGGCTAATGAAAGAACTGCAAAGCAAGTATTACTATGAAGAGCAGGCAACCGTGAGTGCACTGAATATAGAGAAGACAAGACCTTGATCCCTCTGGCTGAACTGATCCCAAAGTTATTGAAAAAATCCCTTCAAACACTTCAAAATGAAGGACAAAAATATAATTTAAAAATTAAATCCTGCAAAGGACATAAGCAAGATTTTGCTTTGAAAATTTATATTAGGAGACAGAAATATATAAGGTAAATTGTACAGACGATAGCATGAACATGACAGATTTTCTCTTGGGAAGATTAAAGAAAGAAAAAAGGAGGGAGGCTCTTTCTCAGAGAAAGAAAAGAAAGCAACACCAAAGAGCATAAATGTAAAATCTGAACAACAGATACTTGTGTCTGAAAAGTGGCACTGATTTCCTAACTCTTATTTAATGTTCATTCTTTAATTAACATTCATTTCCCAAGGACATAACTTTGAAAAAGCTGTTTCACATTACTTTAGCACGAAGAGAAAGAATCACTTTTAAGCCATGAAAAGGCTGGGGGAAAAAAATAAACATGCCTTCTGAACATAATTTCCTCTTTATTGCTACTGCAAAGTTATGAAATGAAATCTATTATTTAATTACATTGGATCAAGCAACAGGAAGAGAAGGGAGTGTTTGAGTCACAACATCCCTGTAAGGATAAATTACTACACTTCCTCTTGCTAAAAGACAGTTTTAATGGACTGAGATTGTGCAAATGGTTAAAATCAAACTACTGGGAGGTAGGAAGATCTTCTTGCTAACATAAAAACCCCATAAAATGTACTCTGAAATTCTTAACAGAAATATCAGTAACAATAGGGGGGAAAAGTAGCAACATTTCTGCCAGAACATCAATAATGTGAAAATTATTCCATGTACTCAGATTCTCTCCAGAATCTGAAAATAGTTTAAAAACTATACAATAGCTTCTGGGCCTGCTTTGTTTTATGCTTTGCATTGGAGATGTTTAGATAATCTATTATGAAAACTTCAAAATTTGTCTGCTATTACTACCAAACTTTTATTAGCCATAAGGGATTTCCCTTAGCTGTGCTTCAGTAATGTTTACTAGATCCTTCAAATTGAATGCAACTGTTGGAAAAGTTAAAGCATTTTATTTCTTAAGTATGTCGTTGGCATTAAAAAAAATAAAAACGGGAGGGCTTTAAACTACAATGAAAAGATAGGCTGAATTCTAAACTGTTGGGACAGATAACTTGGTTGTGATACAGAGTCCACAACTGGGATATGAATGTGCAAATACACATTGACTTGTGTGGAGATGCTCTGCAATAACCTTCCATGGAAATACTATCTTTTCTCAAAACTAGAATACACTAAAATATGAGGGCATTTTACAGATAATTTGAACAACAATGGAAAATATCTTTTAAGTTGTTCAGGAAAGCTACTCCTAAGCCTAAGGGCAGTACCGGAGAAAGCATTTCTTTGAAAAAGCCATCCTGGAGGCAGCAGAGACTGATTCCCTAGGCCCATCAGAGACTGGACTGAGCTCTCAAGACAGCAGGATGGATGACATGAAGGGGGTGAGTATAAGCCATGAATTTTTTTGAGAAAAGATGCAGAGAGGTTTTGAGAGGAATAAAGGAAACAAGACACAAAAGCTGTTCGCAGAAATCTTCTAGATCAAAGACCTTCACGGTGCCCTCCTAGTATTTGGTCCATGGTCTACTTCTAACACAGCCTGTTAAAACAGTCATAAAATAAAGCTTTTCAGCCATGTAGTGTTTCGCACAACTCTGTGACTCTTGCATTTTTTAACGAGGATGATCTTCAGTGGCACATGATAGGAGGCTACTACTAATGTATCTAGAGAACCCAGACTTCACCTGCTGAATGTAGGAAACCAAGAAAATATGCCATGAATCTCATCATACGTGATGCATTTCTTACTCTTCTCCTGAAATGCAAGATATTAGCTACCATAAGACTTCAACTGGCTATGGGGATATTTGGTCAGATTTGGTGAATTTCTTAATATTTTACCTATCAAAGTTTCACAAATAAAACTTGCACATTCTTAAAATGGTTATGAACCAGAAAGGCTTTGGCAGATAGTCAGTCCAGAGTCAATCCACAAAAATACCGAAGGACTAAGAAAGAAGTCTGATAAAATAGAGGAAACAAAAGATTCATGTTAAGGGACAGAAGTATGCGGGTTTTTTGCAAAAATCTCTGGAAATGGGTGTACCTATACATATCCATTAGGTGGGGAGGACAAATAATTTCTCCTGCCCTGAGAAGACCTCTGCTTTGGGATTTCAACTGTACAATCTTATAACTAAATTCAGATCCACTAGAACTGCTCACATGTTAAGTTACTAAGGCTGAGCACAAGGCCAGGATATCCCTTACTGGTACCAGAGGAATCAGAAGAAGATAATGTCAGTGATGCCAGTGGGGAGGAGGAAAAGTAGTCTTTCCAACATTTAATTTTATCCTTTGGGATCCACAAAGGAAAGTGTCAGCACTACAGGTCTGAGCTCAAGAGACACTGAAACATCACCAAAATTTCTGAAAGGAGGGGCTCAGGGCAAAAAAAAAAAAGGATGAAAAGAAAAATCTTGATTTTCTCCAGGAAAACCATGCTGTAGATTTGCATCTGACCACAGTCATTCTGATCGCAGTAAAAACTGAGCCTTAGCACAATCAGAGGGATTCAGATTGTGCAGCTCCTAAAAAACAGTAGCACAGATTTCTTCAAATAGAGACCTTGATATTCCTGCATGAGCACACAATCCAAAGGGTGTGCAAAAAGGGACATATTTCTCTAGTTATTGAAGGTTTTCTCTGCAGTGTTTATGGAAATAGGGGGAAGACTATATAAAGCTAAAATGCAATTGCTAAAGCGCAATTGATGAATTCCTAGCAAAAACACAACCCCAAAACCATACGGAAAACAAATGGAAAAGTACCTTTACTCCTCAAAAACAATGGAGCTCTTTCATTTTTATCATGTACCACCAACCAAACCTCTTCTGAGCTTTAACTTAAGAGTTTTTTCTATCTAAACTTGTATGCACTCCTAAGCAAAAACAATAAATACTTCCCAGCACCTAAAGCTGTGAAATGCAGAGATGATTTAGCAGACACACAAACCATAAAAACTGTGCCCAATATATTTCTCTTCTAATTTAGAGTAAGTGGGCCAGCCTTATATCATATATAATCATAATTCTCAGTGACATTTAAACCAAAAATCAAGTAAACATTTAAACTAAAAACCTGCAAACCTCCATAAAGCTTTACAAATAGTGTGTCATTTTAATATAAAGCCAAGAGACAGTAGCATAAACAATGTCAACACAGTCACTGGTTTGCAGTTTAGAACGTGGACCTGCAATATTATAAAAGTAAATCCTTACATTCACAAAAAAACCCCACTTTTCAACTGGTGGCTTTCTGAGGGGGAACAGGATCTTCAACACGCTGTAAAGCCACACCATTAGAGGTCAAGAATTACAACAAGAACTCCCAAAAGTAAAGCTTAACTAGATTTGCAAGTCAATTTAAGAAGCAAAGCAAAGAAGGCTTCAGACATAAAGCAGTACGAAGAATTAAACAGAGATGGAAAATCTAAACATGGTTCCAAACCAGGAGAATAACTTTCACTGAGCATCAAGAAGAACTGAGATTTTGAGCATGGGAGCAAAGGTACAGCAACTCCTGGAAGAGGTACATGGAAAGAAATTATTTTCAAACATAGAATCATAGAACAGTTTGGGTTGGAAGGGACCTTTAAAGGTCATGCAATGAGCAGGGACATCTTCAACTAGATCAGGTTGCTCAGAGCTCCATCCAACCTGATGCCCAGCCTGATGTACTGGATGGAAGTAAAACTCAAAGATTTTACTGCCCTCCAATCACCAGCATTGGATATCTCAGATGTGAACCAACTGAATGTCTGCTGGCATTAATATTCAAATAAATCAGCTAAGTTTGGGGAAGCTAAAGGGATGAAAGAATTATAGGCTGCTTCCTGCAAATACCTGAAAAGCAGTTAGAAAGATGATGGATATAAATTCTTCTTGGTGGTATCAGATGATATAACAAGGGGCGACAGCCAGTAATTGTGATTTGGAAGGATCTAGTAGGATGTCAGGAAAACCTATCTCTCAGGGGGGACAGAGCAGCACTGTGTAGAAGGTAAGCATCAGAGGCTCTCAGAAATTCCTCCATGGAGCTTCCAAAGCCTGGGCAGGACAAAGCCATGGCTGACCAGATTTAATACTGGTGACAGTCCTCCTTTGCATAGGTTGGACTAGATGTCTCCAAGGGTTTGACTGTTCCCTTCTCCTCTGTGTTTTGTACATTCTTACTGAGATTTTGCGTAAAGGAAATTGTTTACCTCTGTTTGTACAGGTTCCCTCTGTCCACCTGGAATAGGGTCCCCTACCTACTGCTCCCCCAAAATTAAAATTCTTATCAATCAAAACCAATGTGTCAACAAAGTGGAAGCACGGAAAGCTGGTCCTGAGGACTCTGCAAAAGAACACAGGTGGAGGTGAGACAAACCTCACCACATCTTTGAGCTGCTGCTCCAACCATCAACTCTGAAAGTCACCTGTATCCAGGTTCCCCACACCTTTCAATCACAAGAAAAAACCCACAACAGCACTACTAATGAGGAGGAGAAGAAACAAGGTCTGCTCCTTCACACCAGCAGCCCCACTGTGCACTGAACAAGACGTAGGACAAGATGAAATTTGCTGACTCCTTCAGTAAGAACGAATAAATACATAAAAATAACGTGTTCACTCGTAGCAAGTAGTCTGGGCTGATGAATGGCAGTTGTGTGTAAAACGAGTTGAGCAAGGTTATTGGGGTTTCTTTTGATACAACTTGAATGAAAATCAGCTTCTACGATGGTGTAAGTATTCCCAGAGTAGATTCCTTAATTATTTGCAGCCTTGGTTCATTCAGACAAATAGGCTGTGCTAATATATGTTTGAGTTTCATGCAGAAAAAAATAGTTATTCTTTACAGATGTGAATATCTCTGCTCTGTCTACTTAGCCAGATACTGCAACTAATGATAAAATGCAGAGTGGTTGAGCTCATACCTCACAGTTAATTTTAAAAATTCATCTAGTCAAGATTTGCTTTCTTAAAATCCTATAAGCTAAATGCTAAAGACCTAACACTAGCTTTTACAGAATAGCTCCAGAATCGAGGCCTTTTTAATGGATTAATGTAAACAGTGATTTATAGTCCAGAGTTACTATTGTTAATAAACTTAAGGTTGTTGGGGTTTTTAGATTCTCTTTAGATATGTTTCCCTTTATACCGTACAGATGTAATAAACTGCAATATATCAGCTAATGAATGAAAGAGGACATTTGTCTCAGGAGAAGGCAGGACTGTAAAGAGTGTTTCTGCTTTTTACAGACACTTGCAGTTAAACTGGTGGCAAGGAGGATGGAACTGAGGCTGATGTCCCTCACTCCAGGACAAATTTCAGGCTGCAAATGAACAGTCAACACCACAAAACTTATATACTATACTGCCCTTTTCTAATAGTCTCAGAGTATTTTATAAGAAAACTCAGTAACATTATCCCAATTTTTCTAATTTAATATCTGAGATACAGAAATAAAAATTAACTCATCTAAGGTCATTTTAAATTTTACTGATTCTGGGTCATCATTTCAGTACCTGCCCCATTCCGGAGTATCACCCACTGGAGAATTCTTACAGTTTTTATCCGCTCCTTGCCTTAAGGGACAAACCAAAATTCAGATGTCTCTCTCCAATCATCTTCAGTCCAATGAGTGTGATGGCAATCTGTGCAAATAATTCTTTAAAGCACTCTCTGATGTCACCTTTTGCTGTGATGCTCACCTTTTGTTGTCCTACTGATAAGTTTAGTGACATCTAATGCATAGTCTGTTAATGAGCCCTGAATGTTTTGTTGAAGGACGTTTAATGTCAGAAACTAGACACAAGAAGATGATGTGATATGCTGATTTCCCATAGCTATCTCAGAATGCACAGAAACATGCATCTGGGTGCTTCCTGTTTCTTTAACCTTCAGTCAGTTGCACAAGTTCAGGCTTGCTCAGTCAATGCTAACACAGAGGGAAGCATCAACAGAATTCTCGTGTCCTGTGTCTACAGGAAATGCATCGTCCACCACGATACTGGTTTAAGACATACATCAGGTTGCTTAGCGAATCTGCATTTATTCTCTTGAAAACTATATCCAACAAAACCAAAGCAAGGCTAAACCATTTTTTGACAGATGACATTTGGCCCAAACACAAAGTTGAGTGGGAATTCTTTTGACATACATTATATCCAGACATAAAATGAAATAGTCCCTAGTTTGAAAATCTAGACTGGTTTCCATGGATTTGTATCCTTAAAGGATCAATGTACTTTTGCTAATAGATTCTTACAATGAAAGGGATTTTTAATTAAGTAGAAATAGTATTGCATTATACTAACCACAGACTACAGTAGCGGATCTAATCATATTAGTAATATTTTCTTAGATGTAAAGTGAAAATCCCTCATCTAAATATTAATAAGCAGCTTCTACTAGTAGTGTGCTTAATCCATTCAGTGCATACAATGGCATTTCTGGCTTCAGTACAGTTATGCATACAGGAGTCCTAGAATTTAAATATGTATTCATCCTCAAAATTTCCTTTTACTCCTTCTTCCAGTGTGTAAATGCCAAGAATTCAAGTAAATCTATAAATATTACTTCCATTTTCAGGCTGTATAGTTAAGTCAGAAGGAGTTTCCTGCAATCCAGCAGTGCACTGGAACTCACACTTACCTCGTAGAATGTGAAACCCCTTGGTCTCAGCAGAGCTAAACACTGAAAGGATTTCCTACTCCGGTCTTCCATTTCGTATTTATTTTCTGCATCGCATGGAAAGCTGGTCCTGAGGACTCTGCAAAAGACTGAGAACACAGGTGGAGGTGAGCCAAACTTCACCACATCTTTGAGCTGCTGCTCCAACCATCATGCACGGAAAGCTGGTCCTGAGGACTCTGCAAAAGAACACAGGTGGAGGTGAGACAAACCTCACCACATCTTTGAGCTGCTGCTCCAACCATCAACTCTGAAAGTCACCTGTATCCAGGTTCCCCACACCTTTCAATCACAAGAAAAAACCCACAACAGCACTACTAATGAGGAGGAGAAGAAACAAGGTCTGCTCCTTCACACCAGCAGCCCCACTGTGCACTGAACAAGACGTAGGACAAGATGAAATTTGACACAGGTGGAGGTGAGACAAACCTCACCACATCTTTGAGCTGCTGCTCCAACCATCAACTCTGAAAGTCACCTGTATCCAGGTTCCCCACACCTTTCAATCACAAGAAAAAACCCACAACAGCACTACTAATGAGGAGGAGAAGAAACAAGGTCTGCTCCTTCACACCAGCAGCCCCACTGTGCACTGAACAAGACGTAGGACAAGATGAAATTTGCTGACTCCTTCAGTAAGAACGAATAAATACATAAAAATAACGTGTTCACTCGTAGCAAGTAGTCTGGGCTGATGAATGGCAGTTGTGTGTAAAACGAGTTGAGCAAGGTTATTGGGGTTTCTTTTGATACAACTTGAATGAAAATCAGCTTCTACGATGGTGTAAGTATTCCCAGAGTAGATTCCTTAATTATTTGCAGCCTTGGTTCATTCAGACAAATAGGCTGTGCTAATATATGTTTGAGTTTCATGCAGAAAAAAATAGTTATTCTTTACAGATGTGAATATCTCTGCTCTGTCTACTTAGCCAGATACTGCAACTAATGATAAAATGCAGAGTGGTTGAGCTCATACCTCACAGTTAATTTTAAAAATTCATCTAGTCAAGATTTGCTTTCTTAAAATCCTATAAGCTAAATGCTAAAGACCTAACACTAGCTTTTACAGAATAGCTCCAGAATCGAGGCCTTTTTAATGGATTAATGTAAACAGTGATTTATAGTCCAGAGTTACTATTGTTAATAAACTTAAGGTTGTTGGGGTTTTTAGATTCTCTTTAGATATGTTTCCCTTTATACCGTACAGATGTAATAAACTGCAATATATCAGCTAATGAATGAAAGAGGACATTTGTCTCAGGAGAAGGCAGGACTGTAAAGAGTGTTTCTGCTTTTTACAGACACTTGCAGTTAAACTGGTGGCAAGGAGGATGGAACTGAGGCTGATGTCCCTCACTCCAGGACAAATTTCAGGCTGCAAATGAACAGTCAACACCACAAAACTTATATACTATACTGCCCTTTTCTAATAGTCTCAGAGTATTTTATAAGAAAACTCAGTAACATTATCCCAATTTTTCTAATTTAATATCTGAGATACAGAAATAAAAATTAACTCATCTAAGGTCATTTTAAATTTTACTGATTCTGGGTCATCATTTCAGTACCTGCCCCATTCCGGAGTATCACCCACTGGAGAATTCTTACAGTTTTTATCCGCTCCTTGCCTTAAGGGACAAACCAAAATTCAGATGTCTCTCTCCAATCATCTTCAGTCCAATGAGTGTGATGGCAATCTGTGCAAATAATTCTTTAAAGCACTCTCTGATGTCACCTTTTGCTGTGATGCTCACCTTTTGTTGTCCTACTGATAAGTTTAGTGACATCTAATGCATAGTCTGTTAATGAGCCCTGAATGTTTTGTTGAAGGACGTTTAATGTCAGAAACTAGACACAAGAAGATGATGTGATATGCTGATTTCCCATAGCTATCTCAGAATGCACAGAAACATGCATCTGGGTGCTTCCTGTTTCTTTAACCTTCAGTCAGTTGCACAAGTTCAGGCTTGCTCAGTCAATGCCAACACAGAGGGAAGCATCAACAGAATTCTCGTGTCCTGTGTCTACAGGAAATGCATCGTCCACCACGATACTGGTTTAAGACATACATCAGGTTGCTTAGCGAATCTGCATTTATTCTCTTGAAAACTATATCCAACAAAACCAAAGCAAGGCTAAACCATTTTTTGACAGATGACTTTTGGCCCAAACACAAAGTTGAGTGGGAATTCTTTTGACATACATTATATCCAGACATAAAATGAAATAGTCCCTAGTTTGAAAATCTAGACTGGTTTCCATGGATTTGTATCCTTAAAGGATCAATGTACTTTTGCTAATAGATTCTTACAATGAAAGGGATTTTTAATTAAGTAGAAATAGTATTGCATTATACTAACCACAGACTACAGTAGCGGATCTAATCATATTAGTAATATTTTCTTAGATGTAAAGTGAAAATCCCTCATCTAAATATTAATAAGCAGCTTCTACTAGTAGTGTGCTTAATCCATTCAGTGCATACAATGGCATTTCTGGCTTCAGTACAGTTATGCATACAGGAGTCCTAGAATTTAAATATGTATTCATCCTCAAAATTTCCTTTTACTCCTTCTTCCAGTGTGTAAATGCCAAGAATTCAAGTAAATCTATAAATATTACTTCCATTTTCAGGCTGTATAGTTAAGTCAGAAGGAGTTTCCTGCAATCCAGCAGTGCACTGGAACTCACACTTACCTCGTAGAATGTGAAACCCCTTGGTCTCAGCAGAGCTAAACACTGAAAGGATTTCCTACTCCGGTCTTCCATTTCGTATTTATTTTCTGCATCGTTATTTTCTGCAGGTGTTATTCCTGATAGATAGATCGTGCTCCAGTGCAAGTCCAATTTTTGTAACAGTGGTGTAGCCAGTTGAAACGGCCATTTGATCATAATATGCTGCAATTTCAAGCGGGTGTGTTGAAACGGCTATTTGATCATAATATGCTGCAATTTCAAGCGTGCCATTCTCTTCACCCATTGAAACCAGAGTAATAATGTGCCACAGATTACCCCTCTGTCAATGAAAACAGTCTGAACAGTGTTCACTTTGAAGGGGTAATCAGAACACCCCCCTTTCTATCTGTCCTAACCTATGTATGCTTAAAATCCTATGTATCTTAATCTATGTATGTCTTAATCTATGTATCTGTGTTCCCACCTTCCACATCACTAAATGTTTCAGTAACAATTAAGGGAAAACTGAGTCCTGAGCTTCTCTTTCAATGCTGGGACCACAGTTTGAACCTCATCTAAAGTACTAAATTAAATCAGCACCTGATCTTTAGCTGCCATCCACTTCACAAAATAACCTGTCCCTGCAAGCTGCCATCAGTGGCAGGCTGTGCTCAGGAAAAGATGAGCACAGCACTAATTACCACTCGAGCCTAAGCCAGGGTGAGGTCATTGGCAAGGAGGTGTGGGAAATGGGACCGTGTTGGCATCTCACCTCTTGCTCTTCAAGTTTCTAGCAGTTTCCATAAAATTTATATGTTAATTTTCAAAAGGTCATCTTTGTTTTACAGTATTCTTAAATTTTTCTACTGCATCTCATCCAGTAGCATCAATCCTCTTTATTAAAACATAATCTCTTTCCAGAATCATTCCATATTTGTGCTTTTTAGTGAAAATCCAAAAAAGCACAGTTATGTGTGACTGGATTCTTATGACAGCTTAATTTGAATGTCCTTTCACATTTATATATATTTTTAATATTCTAAATCTCTTTACCTTTCAAAATCTACTGATGTGTTTTTGAAAGCAGATTTCACTATACATCCCTTTCTCACTTATTCACATTTTCTGTAATTAGCTTTTCTTTTGCCATGTTCTATGCCAAATTTCAGTTAACAAAAATGTTTTGAGTATGTGAGAAAAATGCACTTGGTCATTTTCAAGTTAGCCAAGATGAAAATAAATTTCATACTTCAAAAGGCTTATGGATTTTTTATGTACTCAAATAATATGACCTCTGAGAAAAGTAAATCCTCAGTGAAGAATCATAATAAAAAAATAAGTGTTAATTAAGTTAGAAATAAGCAAGCTAAGTAATTAATCCAAATTAAAACTGTTTTTTCTAAAATGTCACTTTTCCCTGTTGAAGAAGCTAGAAAATGGAAGCATAGTAAATGCTAAATATCATTGAGCTGTAAGCAACAGGTATGATTTTGATCACGACACTAATATTCTCCTTGAGCTACAAAATGGTCAAATACTACTCTAAAAATACAAAGAGGAATGACTCCTGTCATATCAAACGTGGAAGCAGATGAAAGTTTTGGCAATATGGACACACAGATTAACTATCTAAAATGCTATGTTGAAGAAGTGGCGAGATTTAGGTCTGGCCCAGAATGAAGACACAGAGAGAAAGGCGGCAGAAGGTCCCAGGGAACATTATAGCGTTAATCAGCTCTCAGAGAGTCAGGGAGTAAAGATAAGGAGCTTGGCTTTGTCCTTCCTGAATTTCAGTGGATAGAAAAGTACTTCTAGGGAAACGTGCCAAAATGCAGTCCTGGGTAAACACAGACGAGTTGAGAGCGGAGAGAGAAATATTCAAAACACCAGTGTTAAGATGATATTTGAATCCTTGAAAGCAGATGAAGCTGGAAAGCCCGCTGATGAAAAGGAAATGGAGTAAGAACAGAAATTTGTGGGATGCCCAAAGAAAGTAAGAAAATTCTGTTGAAAGATATGTTGAATTACATAGCGGGAGGAGAGGAAGATTAGAAGAATATGGTCTTTCTCCTTAGGTTGAAAAAAACCCTCCACTTTAAAATAAGATTTATAAAAGATGTAAGCTCTATGAGAAGAATCACTTCATAGTTAGAGGACTGGAGATTGAAAAAGTCTCAATAATATCTCTTCCCTCCAAACACAAGGACAGGAGCCACATTTTCCACTGTTAATGCCTACTAGTTGTCACAGACTTGGTGCACATCATGATCAGTTGTCCTTTCTCTTTAAAAGTTCACAAGGTAAGAGTAAGCTCATTCATCACAACGTGCATTTCTGATGGAAAATACCAACTCCATCCCCTTCTTACAATGTTATACTTGCCAAGGAGCTATACTGAATATAAAGTTCCATATTACCTTTATCTTCTGTATGAGCTAGTACAGAGGGAAACTGTTTTGCACCTGCAGCTTTTATAAGGCAGGAGTGGGATTTTAAAGGAACTGCTGAAGTGACTGAACACTTTATGTGTGAGAGCCAACATGTGCTCTACATACTTACATTTGCTTAACAAATCATTATCAGCCAAATTAAACTGAAGTGTGAAATATGGCACTCTAAAAAATGACATATACCACTTTTGCCCACTGGTGGAAAGAATAAGGCAAGAAAATAGAAAAAGCTCTCACACCATTCATTGGGTTTTGAGCTTTAAAAGACCAATCGTAGAGATGCACACATGAAAATGGGTTCTATCAGAGAAACAGCAGTATTTCTTAGTATAGTAATGCCTAACCCTCCTAATCACAGAATGAGTGCGTGCAAGCACCTCCACCTCTTAATCCATTCAGAAGGACTACACATTTTCCTAATCTTTATCGTTACGAATTCTCTTCTTGACCGTATTCAATTCAGAATTAACAACAAAGAGAGATCTCCCTCCAGTGCATGTGAATAAAGAGGCATGTAAAGCAAAATGCAAGGCTTTGATTAATTAATAAATAATGGGAGAACTACTTATACATATAAGTGTATGTATCGTAGCAGTGTCTGTTTAAGGGCGGGCTCATGATATTCTGGAAAATTGCAAAAACTAAGAGCTTTGCCAAGAGAGTGCACAACTGCCCAACTGCACCAGATTAGCAACTGAGCATAGAATATAATGAATAAGGAAAATGAAGCCAGGAAGGCCAAATGAAGCATAAGTTGAATTTGCTACTAATTTTCTGACAAATTAAATTTTGTTTTCAAAATATTGATTCTCCAAAACTTTCAGAGGAAATACACGTATCAGAGACTAAGATCAGCCATCATTACTGAATGTCAAAACCTGACTATAAGGCACGGGCAATCTTTCTCAGTCTATCTGTGAAAGGCTCCTCTTAACTTCAGTGGGTTAAGGACATGGTCCCTGTCACTGTCCATGGCCAACAGACATTTAATTCTTCACAAAAAGTGAAATGGCTCACATGGGAAGAAAAGAGAATCAGACTTTAATGGATCTCATCTAGGAGACAGAAAGCTGGAGTTTAATTCCCTTGCCTGAACTGGGCAGAAACTTGAGCATCAGGCCCCTGTGTACACCAGGCAACTATGCACAGCGCTAAACCCTGGTGTAGAAGAGGTTCTTTTCTGTATTTCAAAGAAAATGTCAAGACATTTTAGTCTCATTCAAATATAGGATGTCTTTTCAAGCCTTAGAAAAATTATTGTTTTGGAAACCTTATACCATGAGCTTGAGGCCTGATGATCACTAAGTTCCAGTGGAAACATGGATGAATGAAACAAGGTATTCACAGAAAAGAAATAATTTGCCTACAGTCTGTTTAGTCAAAAATACCTGTTTGTGACAATGCAGATACTACAGGTAATATTTTGTCTGATGAGTTTTGTAAATCAGGCCTGAAAGAAATGAAAATCTGAGTTTTTGCTGCTAATGCAATGCCATATCTATGCAATGTACATAGGCTGGCTCACATCTGATGTTTTTCTGCATCGCCTTTTCCCACCAAGAGTCATCAAATGCACATTCAGCAAATCTGGTACTCAAAAATAAATGACACACATAGATTACGCATTTCCTGAATCCCTGCATTTACCAACATGGGTTGGAAAGTTCTCAAAACCCTCCTTGGGTTCTTGGAAATTACTGCCACCTTCAATTTTATTACTTCAAGATCTTCACCACCTCTAGTCACAGAGATGTGAATGGTGAGTCATTGCATTGACAGCCCAGAAAGGATTATCTGTCATCTCTTAAAATTACAGGCTACGGAGGTAAGGATGTCTGCAGTTACACATAGACCTGATGTGCTTTCTATAATTTTGATTCCTTTAAAGCACTTGAGATAAAGTGCAGCAGAAATAGCTCAGTACTTTACTGGCATTGCTTAAGGAAAAAACAAATTAGTTTTGGTAAACATTAAAAACTTATGCATTCATTTTTTAAGAATTATGAACATCTTTATTCTGCTGAATAAAATGTTGCCCTCACAAAAAGGGTTTTGCAATACCTGAGAAAAATCAGCCACCAGATGTGGTCGATTGGCCTTATTAAAAAACTGCATTTGCACATGCCAGCGGGTAATTGTTTGGAATTCAGAAGCAAAACCTACAAAGTTTCCACCCGCGGCAACCAGAGGGCTGGGAACAGAGTCGAAGAGAATTTCCCCTACAATTTCTTCTCTGAGAGGCTCTTCCCAGCAGCTTTACGTAGCACTGGGCATATGAAATGAAAAGGGAATATGTGGTTTTTTCTTATGTTCTCAGTGCCTCCCCTTCTGTCTCCCTGAGCAGCCATTGAGTGGCACACATGAAAAGATTGGTGGGAGAGACCTACTGGGTGTTGTCTCCCACCTTGATGCTTAATGATAGCACTTATATACATTTTTTATGGTTTTAAAAGCAGAGAAGTACTCCTCTCTATAGACACAGAAATACAGTTCAGAGGCGCTGGGTAATTTGCGTGCACTTACACAATCAACAAATAGTGAAGCCCAGTGAAAAACTCAGGAAATTGGTTCTACCTCCATACGTCCAAGACAAAGCTCCGTCTCATCAGCGGAGGAACAAAACTCAGAATGAGTTTTCTTGTGATTTGTCATCCTATCCCGAGTATCCTGAGGGATTATCAGAACAGGCAGCAGAAGGCCAAGGACAGAATTGTTCAAGATCTCAGCTAATTAATGGAAGGAAAAAAGATGGTCAGTTGACAAGGGAAAAGAACCAGCTATTGTTCTGATGATGAAAGATGCACTTCAATAGGCAGGCAAGTTGTCTCCACCCTCCCATTATAGCCCAAATAGTTTTGTTGGTGGCTCTTTTATAAGAATTCAATTGTTACAAAGATATATATCTTCCAAGGACAAATAAAGCAATAAAACCCTACCTTAAGAATTTTAAATCTGAGAAATTTATATTTCCATGCAGCATTTTGAGATATAAAACAATGTTTTTCCATCAGCTGACACTCAGTCAAGCACCTTGATAGATCAGACTGTCAGTGAAAGCAGAAATAATTAATAGGGATAACAGGAAGGAAGGGGAACATAATGGGAAAGAGCACAGAACATAATGGACTGAGCACAGTCATTTTCTAATCATCATGGACATATCCCAGCCCAGTTCTAAAAGATCTGATAAACAAAATTTTGCTTAAACTAATTCAAGCTTTAACAGGTTTGTAACTATGGCATCTTTAAAAAAAAAAACAAAAACAAAAAAACATCCATTGACCCATGCCGTTAAATTCAGGGTTATAATCCAAAATCAATTGTGCCTCAGCCAGCTTTCTATCAGCTGAGTCTTTTGTTTGGCAAAGACTCAACTCAAAATGAAGGGAATTCATTGGGGTGATAATTTGCTGCATGAGCACCTATAGGGTTGTTAAAATAAAGGTGCTGTGCCATACGCAGGTGTTCCAACATTCTTAAACAGTCCGTCCAGTATCCCCAAAGCACTTGCAATTACAAAGTAAGCAAACTCAGCAACAGCAATTCTTCATCTAGCATTTAGCTTGGAGCCCCGTCTGGCACACGCCACCGACCCCTGCTTTAAAGCACATCCCTTCTGTTCAAACGACGATGATGGACTGTAAGGAGTAGCGTTAAGGTCTCGGTCAAGTAAATTGCTCTGGCTTCAAACTGTCAAGTAAACTTTGCAGCTTTGCACTTCGTACAGTACAGTTTGTGATAAAGGCACAGGAGCCCCAGGCTGCTGGTTTTGGCCATAAAACCACCCATTGGAGTAATCATCCAGTTCAGCATTTGAGGGGGGAATATCATTTACACAACAGAGACACACAGTTGGTGAACTGATACAGTTCCAAACCTACTGAAAATTGCTTTTCCCCACCTACTCCCCAAATCCATCCTTCTAAACCTTCACGGGACAGGAATCTGTGACAATTTCAGTCATAAGATGCAAAAAAACTCATCACAACTTTGTAAATGGTGTTTTTTGGAATAAGTATCTGCTTACATTCCTGTTAGTACTTTAGTAATCCTCCAAAATTATGAGACAATGTAAGCCCAGCTACTGGAAGGATCCATAGTGTTTATACATGTATATAAAGTTGTTCATATTACATATGTGTATGTATGCACATTTATATATTTTCCACTAACACCCTGTCACAGAATCACAGAATTGCCTAGGTTGGAAGAGACCTTTAAGATCATCTAGTCCAACCATAAAAAAAACCAAACCAAACCAAAACAAAAACCAAACAAACCACACTAAACTATATTTCCGAGCACCGCGTCAATTCGTCTTTTGAGTATCTCCAGGGATGGTGCCTCAATCGCTTCCCTGGGCAGCCCATTCCAATGCCTGATAACCCTTTCAGTGAAGAAATTTTTCCCAATATCCAACCTGAACCTCCCCTGGCACAACTTGAGGCCATTTCCTCTTGTCCTGTCGCCTGTTGCTTGGGAGAAGAGACCGACATCCCCTGGCTACACCCTCCTTTCAGGGAGTTGTAGAGAGGGATAAGGTCTCCCCTCAGCCTCCTTTTCTCCAGAATGAACACCCCCAGCTCCCTCAGCCGCTCCTCACAAGACTTCTGCTCCAGACCCCTCACCAGCTCCGTGGCCCTTCTCTGGACACACTCCAGCCCCTTAATGTCTTTTTTGTGGTAAGGGGCCCAAAACTGGACCTAGCACTCGAGGTGGGGCCTCACCAGTGCCAAGTACAGGGGGACGATCACCTCTCGGGTCCTACTCACCATACTATTGCTGATACAGGCCAGGATGCTGTTGGCTTTCTTGGCCACCTGGGCACACTGCTGGGTCATGTTCAGCCAACAGTCGACCAACACCCCCAGGTCTTTTTCTACTGGGCAGCTCTCCAGCCATTCTTCCCTGTAGCGCTGCATTGGGTTGTTGTGACCCAAGTGCAGGACCCGGCACTTGGCCTTATTGAAACTCATCCTGTTGGTCTCAGCCCATCGATCCAGCCTGTCCAGATCTCTCTGCAGAGCCTCTCTACCCTCCAGCAGGTCGACACTGCCACCCAGCTTGGTGTCATCTGCAAACTTACTGAGGGTGCACTCGATCCCCTTGTCCAGATCACTGATAAAGACGTTAAAAAGAACAGGTCCCAGTACCGAGCCCTGTGGGACACCACTCGTGACTGGCCGCCAACTGGATTTAACTCCATTCACCACCACTCTCTGGGCCCGGCCTCCAGCCAGTTTTTAACCCAGTGGAGAGTCCTCCTGTCCAAGCCATGAGCAGCCAGTTTCTCCAGAAGGATACTGTGGGACACTGTATCAAAGGCCTTGCTGAAGTCCAGGTAAACAACATCCACAGCCTTTCCTTCACCCAGCAAGCGGGTCACTTTGTCACAGAAGGAGATCAGGTTTGTCAGGCAGGACCTGCGCCTCGTGAACCCATGCTGGCTGGGCCTGATCACCTGAGCGTCCTTCACACGCTGCATAATGGCACTCAGGATGGTCTGCTCCGTGGCCTTCCCAGGCACCGAGGGAGGCACCTACTGACAGGCCTGTAGTTCCCCAGATCATCCTTCCGACCCTTCTTGTGGATGGGCGTCACATTTGCTAGATGCCAGTCGGCTGGGACCTCCCCAGTTTGCCAGGACTGCTGGTAAATGATGGAGAGTGGCTCTGCAAGCACTTCTGCCAGCTCCCTCAGTGCCCTCAGGTGGATCCCATCTGGGCCCATAGACTTGTTTGTGTCTAGGTGCTGGAGCAAGTCCCTCACCGCTTCCCTTTGGATTACAGGGACTTCATTCTGCTCCCTGCCCCTGTCTGCTGGCTCAGGGGTCTGGGTACTCACGGGACACCCTACTTCACTACTAAAGACTGAGGCAAAAAAGGCATTCAGCACCTCAGCCACTACATTACCTCCCATATCCAATAGAGAATGGAGGCTCTCCCTAGTCCTCCTCTTGCTATTAATACATTTATAGATATTTATAACATAATATATTAATATATTTATATTTCCTCCTGATCAGCCAAAGAGGGGAAGAGGATGAGGCCAACGCTGCTGTTTGTGTTTGCATGAATTTTGTGTTTTCTGCCTGCGTTGATCTTTCTGGTTGGTTGTGTGTACAATTCTACATGTAGTGGTGAGTGTGCCTATGGACATGTGTGTGTGCCTATCTACACGCGTGTGTGCCTCCTGGGAATCCATGCTCAGCTCCGTTACTGGCCGAGGGACTGGGAGGTGCAGCTGCAGCAGCCTCACTTCTGTGGGGCTTCGAGCTCAGTCAACTCCAAACACCTCACACAATAACACAGCCAAAAATTTTAAGCTCTTGTGAGCAAAAGAAATGATCATAAGACATTTTGTCTTGAGATACAGTTTAAAAAGAGCATTATTTGTTCTCAGTCATTTAATGAGCTATATTATCAGTGCTGAAACATTCCCAGGCAGGATAGTAAGATAAACTCTCCCTAGCATGGTACAACATGTCTTTTTATTTTTTAAATGATAAAACACCTCATTGCCTTTTCAGCACGCCGATAAGATAGCAGACACTTCTCAGTACGGATAAGGCCACTAATTGATGAAATGGAAACTGTTCATGTTACGTTGTTCTTAAAAATGTTTTTGTGCTGATCCCAGTCTCCTTGAATAAAAATAACTGTATATACATAGCATATTGTTTGCTTCACTTGCAGTTTTTATGAACTTTGGTAAAAACATAATAAAACCCAGTACTCAAACTGGATGAAACTGCTTTGGGTAGGAGTCTGCATGTTAGAGATGAGAACTGCCCTTGGCCATTCAGCCTGCGTGGTATTTATGAGCAACACTTCATTTTCACAATCTTAGAACACTTACAATAAACAATAATGATTATCATTTTCAAAACACTTGCTGAATTTCAAAATATTTTCCCAGAGAATAGTGTTTGCCTCTCTCTGTTTTGATACGTGCATCTGAGTCAGTCCGTTGCACATAACTTTGGGAAGGTAAGAAGTTTCTCCTTATGATATTGAACAGTAAATCTTGAGCATTAGCCTCTTAGATCTCAAAATAATATTTACTATTGTAATACACGTGGTTTTATAAGCTATTTTAGAAAGTAATTTAGAATATGAAGAACGTATATAACCTTTTTCAGCTCAGCTGTGAAATTACAATTGCATTCTCACTCTAACTATATAAATAACACCCTTCTCTGTCAGTTCTGGGATGCACAAATCCTTCCTCTCCATAAAATTCACCAACCTAATAAATACTGACCTGGAATCAGCAATCTTGGTATTTACTAGGGACTCCAACTGAATTCATAAATCAACATAATACCTAAGTGGGCAGTACTACAATCATTTTATATATTCTATATAACTATTTCACATAATATATTTAATGGTCAGAAACATTACACATTTAGCTGGCAAGTCTCTCCTTTAGCATTTAATAAATGCCACACTTTTACATAAGAAATTGTATTTCAATCTAATGTTTATATTTTGACTGCACCTAAAATGTGCTTATTGTAGCATACTGCATCAATAAATGAACAATTATTTCTCAGTGGCATGTAAAATGCAAAGTGATGTCAGCAGCATTAAATTCTAGTGCCAAGTAGGGAAACAGTTAAATGTAGTTTAACTATAAAATTAATATTATACTAATTTTAATAAAAGGAAAAGATTTACCTTATTATTTTTAGTTCAGACATGCAGTCATGTGCAAGGTAATTCAATACCCACTGTATAAAATATGAACTATGAAAATGTTTTACAGATGTTTTTAATCAGCTTCCTTTGTTTAACATTAGACGCTAACCTCCAGAAGATACATACAAGCTGCACATCCTACAGGTAATGCCATCCAGATGGGATGTTTTCCCCCAACATCATGCTTAATAACACGAGGAATAAGGAATAACATAAGGAATATGCTGTGAAGAAAAAGCACCTTGGCAAAAAAAAATGTCGAATGTCATTTCGTATTCAGTGGCACGACACATCTTTTCCAGCTTGCCTACGGTACATCTTGTGGAAAACTCCCAAAACATACAGCATAAAAACGTCTTGAATTCAGGCAGCTTTATGTTGACTGCCCGGCTCTAGCAAATACTAAATACAGTAGTGATATCATCTTAATTATTAACTCCTTCCTTTGGTTAAATTGTGCAACTCTCCAGCTGTTAGATCTCTGGGTTATTCCCGCAGCCCTATCCTGTCCTGAATTGTCTCAGTCCACACCAAGGAAGCCGCTGTTGTGGTGAGTGAAGCAAGTATGCCTTCTTGGCAACAAGAAATGAGCTTTCCTTGCCCAGATGCTGGTTGGCAGGGAGGAAGAAAACACCAAGCTTTTTAAATTCATTAATCAGTCAGGACTAAATAGTAACCCTGGTTCAGAGAAGACGTAACTAGCTAAGGCATGGCACTTAAGTGGTAAAAACATTCCTTGTGTGTTACACCACTAGGTCCATTTGCTGAACCTCACTATCTCAATATCTCATTCAAGTATTGTCTACTTAGGAGGGAAAAACCCCCAAATGCCCAGACGACTCCAGTGATTCTTGCAGAAGTGCACCCTGTATTCTTTTGTTCTGATGACTTGAGCAAAGGAAGGAAACAAAACCTTCCTTTAACCACTCCAGAGAGACAACTCAGGCAGAGACTACGATATGTTCAACGTAAGGACTTAGCCCATATCCATAAACATCTCATTGTCCCCCAAGTGGAACGTGGAGGGGATTTAAGCACTCATGTTTTTGCCAGGGATGTCCACTGACGTCTCTGAGCTTGCCTAAAAACTGTTCCATAGTGACATCATTTTAGGAGGACTGAAATGTTCAGGGTCCAGCCTGTCACTCTCTTTGGGAGAAGTTAATCCTCTAGATATCTTCAATGAACACTGGGAGCACTGAACTCTGAACAAAATTTAAAAGTCAAGGTCACCACAATTAAAAAAAAAAACAACATTGAAGAGAAGATGCTCCCTAAAGTGAGTCCCTTATGGGTCATCACCTGGAGAGCAGAGTCATTACCAGAAGATTTCAGCTCCTTCCTCCAGGCAGCAGAGACCCAAATCATAGAATCAGGGTGATGAGACACTGGCCCAGGTTGCCCAGAGAAGCTGTGGCTGCCCCATCCCTGGAGGGGTTCAAGGCCAGGCTGGATGGGGCCTTGAGCAACCTGGTCTGGTGGGAGGTGTCCCTGCCCTGGGCAGGGGGGTTGGAACTGGATGATCTTTAAGGTCCCTTCCAACCCAAACCACTTTATGATTCTTCACTTCAGAGGTTTGCAATGGGAATTTCGGAATAGTGGGTACTTAGGTATCTATAGCAGACACATAGACACACACAGACCTGAATTTAGGTATCTGAAGCCAGACCTGAATCCTGCCTTTCTCTCTCCATTATGAAATAACGCATACCCTCTCCTGTCTACCAGGACATGAAGTATCTCATTCCAAATACATTTCCAACAGCCTATCAACCTAACACAGGTTGTAACCATCAGCCCAGGCTTGAAATGCAAAAAACAAAAAATGAACCTGTGGTCACAGGAACAACTTCTGAGACAAATATATTTTCAAAGAACAATCATGAAAATGTAAGAAACTACATTTTCCATTAGGCAACTAGATCTTCCCGGAACGGGTCCTGACATTGCTTTAAGAGAAGATGTGTTCAGGGTTTGTACAAAAAGGCATGGATATCTACAACATATACACCAGAGATCATTTTTTTTGCATGTAATTGCTAGTCTACAATCAGCAAAACAGAAAGAGCCCTGCAATCCACTGCTCCTGAGTTGACTCAAGCATACCTTAAGAATCCACATCCCTTTGCAGAGCCTGGTTGTGAGTTCCAGCACACCCACCTACTAAATAATAATAGCACTAATTAAAATGTTTCCTGCATCGAAGGACGGTAGCAGTTCTTGCATAAGAACACAGTCGTGTCCCCCCATACTTATATTACTGAAGCATTTGGAAGTTTAGTAAAAATTTAGATTTGAAATGGGTTGTGACAGGCTAAGATTAACATCCTCCTACTGCAATTGCTCAGATGTAGGGAACTGGCAAGACACAGGCTATTTTTCAACCAGACGGGCATGTTTCTACTGACAGTGACAGAAACATTTCCACAAAATAGCCTCCTGCTGTCTCCAACACTAATGAAACGCACTGCACACAGCGGCGGGACAGCACTACGTTCCCCTTAGAGTATGAAATGTAAACTCTGTGTTAACCGTCCTCCAGAACTGCACCGTATCTGTAACTTTTGCATAACATTAAGTCTCTGTTAGATTAACTGCTGAAGGGCCTAACTGCTGATACACGCCACCACCACCCCAAAAAAATGCCCAAAACAAAACAAAAAACAACCCAAAATTATGTGATAAAGAAGGACTTGATATGGAACTCAAACCAGACGTACCTTTTACCCATCTTCTGTATGTAGAGGGCAAAAAGCTCTGCAGGAGCTATAGCTGGCAGATAAGTTCAAAATAACTATTTAAACATATGAACAAGGAATATCCCATTTCTTCTCCCCAAAACAGGTGTGTATACATATTATATGTACAAAATGCATAATGGTGAGGTGGAAACCTTTCATTACCACGATTTTAATCAGCTGCTTCAATCACGTGTAGTCCTACAAGACAGAGTCCTAAGAAGCTTAGACACCTTAGTTATATCAGACCATACTTACACCAAAACATCACAGCAATGGCTTACTTGGAGTCATTCGAAGTCCTTAACTTGAAATTCTAATATCTACAACAATGTTAAATTAAGCAATAAATCCCTTTTGCATTTATTTATTCATTTTTATTATCTATTTATTCTGTTGCCCATTATTTCTATCGTAGCAGCATACAACAAGATGCTACTGATACTGGTGGGTCCATTGATTTTTTGGGGAAAAGAGAGAACATTCATTGTTTCCCTCAGATTTAAATTGCTCAGATTAAGTGTTCTCTATAGTGACCTTTTCAAAACCCATCCTATAGACCATACTTACACCAAAAATCACAGCAACGGCCTACTTGGAGTCATTCGAAGCCCTTAACTTGAAATTCTAATATCTTCAATGATGTTAAATTAAACAATAAATGCCTTTTTCATTTATTTATTCATTTTTATTATCTATTTATTCAGTTGCCCATTATTTCTATTGTAGCAGCATACAACAAGATGCTACTGATACTGGTGGGTCCATTGATTTTTTGGGGAAAAGAGAGAACATTCATTGTTCCCCTCAGATTTAAGTTGCTCAGATTAAGTGTTCTCTATAGCGACCTTTTCAAAACCCATCCTAATATAAAACTAAGGAGAACAAATGGAGTGGGAAGAAAGCTTTCCTTCAACCAGGAAACCTTCTTCTGTCTCTATAAGCAATATCAGAGGATTGCATGTTCTAAGAAAAAAAATTCCATCACTAAATCAGACTACAATGGATACATCTAATGTTGAATCATATAATCTGTTCAGAAAACACTTTGCTGCATTTGGTATTGGATTATAATACTGTAACAGACTTAAACCTGCAAAAGGTTTAAAAAAACTTTTTGTAAATAATGAAGTTCTCCACTAATATTCTGTTGCCCATTATTTCTATCGTAGCAGCATACAACAAGATGCTACTGATACTGGTGGGTCCATTGATTTTTTGGGGAAAAGAGAGAACATTCATTGTTTCCCTCAGATTTAAATTGCTCAGATTAAGTGTTCTCTATAGTGACCTTTTCAAAACCCATCCTAATATAAAACTATGGAGAACAAATGGAGTGGGAAGAAAGCTTTCCTTCAATGAGGAAACCTTCTTCTGTCTCTATATCAGAGGATTGCATGTACTAAGAAAAAAAATTCCATCACCAAATCAGACTACAATGGATATATCTAATGTTGAATCATACAATCTGTTGAGAAAACACTTTGCTGCATTTGGTATTGCATTATAATACTGTAACAGACTTAAACCTGCAAAAGGTTTAAAAAAACTTTTTGTAAATAATGAAGTTCACCACTAATATGAATTAATTACCATTAAAAATGAATAAACACGAAACAATCAAGCTTTTATGAGACCCTGCAGCTATAGCTGAAGCAAAAGATTTATAAAACTCCAGGAAACCTTCTTCTGTCTCTATAAGCAATATCAGAGGATTGCATGTTCTAAGAAAAAAAATTCCATCACTAAATCAGACTACAATGGATACATCTAATGTTGAATCATATAATCTGTTCAGAAAACACTTTGCTGCATTTGGTATTGGATTATAATACTGTAACAGACTTAAACCTGCAAAAGGTTTAAAAAAACTTTTTGTAAATAATGAAGTTCTCCACTAATATGAATTAATTACCATTAAAAATGAATAAACACGAAACAATCAAGCTTTTATGAGACCCTGCAGCTATAGCTGAAGCAAAAGATTTATAAAACTTAAGTTGAATTTTTGAACTACAAATAATCATTATTAAGTATTATTTTGGATTAAATGCATATGTGAAATATATGAATAATTTAATCACAAGCACTGGTCAGTACCTTGAAATGAAATATTCTTTCACTGGAAAAATCATATTCCTTGAAGCAAACAATTTTGTATACAGGTACTGAGTCTCATTCCCTCTCGTTCTATTGTTAATTACCCGTGAGAAGAGACCAGCACCAACCTCTCTACAGTGTCCTTTCAAGTAGTTGTAGAGAGTGATGAGGTCTCCCCTCAGCCTCCTCTTCCTCATACTAAACAGTCCCAACTCCCTCAGCCGCTCCTCATACGATTTGTTTTCCAGCCCCCTCACCAGCTTCGTTTGCCTCCTCTGCACTCGCTCCAGCACCTCGAGATCTCTCTTGTATTGAGGTGCCCAAAACTGGACACAATACTCGAGGTGTGGCCTCACCAGTGCCGAGTACAGGGGCACAATCACCTCCCTACTTCTGCTGGTCACACTATTTTTGATACAAGCCAGGATGCCATTGGCTTTCTTGCCCCCCTGGGCACACGCCGGCTCATATTCAGCCGTTTGTCAACTAGAACCCCCAGGTCTCTTTCCTCCAGGCAGCTCCAGCCACACTTCCCCCAGCCTGTAGTGCTGCATGTGGTTGTTGTGGCCCAAGTGCAGGACCTGGCACTTGCCCTTGTTGAAACTCATGCCATTGATCTTGGCCCAGTGATCCAATCTATCTAGGTCCCTCTGTAGGGCTTCCCTATCCTCCTGGGAGTCAACACTTCTGCTTAACATGGGACACTCAGTTTCAAGTTAATGTTCTTCCAGCAAGCAGAGACTTCAGTATTTGTCTTTCCTCTCCAAAGCTGTTGTCCTACCCTCTGGACTACATGCTAGATAAAATTCCTCTTCATCTCAGTAGATTTTTACTATTTTTTAAAAAAGCTTTTAGTTTTGTTTTGGTGGAAAAGTAAATGTCAAAAGCTCTAAATTTTTCAGGAAATGGAATTCTTGTTTTCCAGCCAAACACAGTAATTATTGAGACCTCTGAGCAGGACACGAACCCTGTAACGCTTGAGCAAGAGCCTGAATTTTAGGCTTGCAGTGTTTGAGTTCAAAATCAGGCATCATTTGAACCAATTCTAACAGTCATAGAATAGAAATGCCACCACCTCCTATTGTAACTGCTCCCATACACAGAGATTTGAAGGAGTTTCAAATGTATGGATAAATATTGGAAAGGCACCAAAATGAACACAAAGGAAATTCAAGTCTATACTGAAGCAATCTGAAAGGCTTGCTTTAAACCTGTTAAAGGAAGGAAATTCACAGTTAAGACTGAAAATCCTGGCTGAAACTCCAGCCTTCAAATGCATACAAGAAACAAAAAAGGGTAGGCAAACCATACAAATCAAGACCACAGTGTCAGACTGGATTTCCAGTTTTAACTATGATTTGTGACATATTAGAGAACACTTTATTTCATTCTGTTTCCATAAAGTTGTAGCTTTCAGATGGACAGGCCAAGACTAGTCAGAACTAGCTGAGGGTTTATTATAGAAGCAAAATCACTACCTTACCAGAGGTAGCAAATACACTTCTTGCTATGGGTCCATAAAAAGAAAAAAAAAAGGCAAAGAAAGAAAAGGAAGCAATACTTCCAGAAGTCACACCACTAGATTTAACAGCATCATCTTTCCCAATAATGATTTCTTTGTAGTACTAGTACTTCCCAATATCAATCAAGATATTCTGTGTAAGTATTTCAAAGCAATCGCTGGTAGCTTACATAGACCTTTGATTAGGCAGTTATCCATAATTCCTCCAAAAATATCACTCGATTCAATAAATAACTGTATATATACGCATACATACATAAAAATCTATCTATAGGTATATATCTAAGAGCCTTCCTAGACAAAGGCCAAAATTAGTTCAGGATCAGAGATATGGCTCAGATGACCTCTTGAGGCTCCTTCCAGCATAGTTCCTCTCCAAGGTTCAGGACTGAAATTCCAGAGCAATCAGGGTAAAAATGTGTCATTAACCAAAAGGAAATGCTCAGTTTATAACTGGCGTGCCACAAGCTCAGCGTGGAGAGAGGCCAGAGGATCAGCCTGGGTAGTGCAGACATGGAACAGGCAGACCAAGCCCTCATACAGGTGTCAAAACCATTACACGATTTTGGGCAAGTCATCAAGTTCACTTTTCACACGTGAACAGGAACGACAGTGAAATTCAGGACTAGTGTGAGGATTAACTACTTATTATTGCAAAGTGCTTTGAAGACAACAGGTGCTGAGTAAAAACGTTGAGCATTAGCTGGATGACTAATAAAAATGGTTAGTTACAAGGAGCAAGAATCAAAGGCGAAGGGGGGCACCGCAGAAATCCCGAGACATCTGGGGAGGAGAATCGGTGTAATAAAATGAAAACAAACCAAACCCGTGTTATTTGGCAATCCCACATGCAAACCACTTGAACTCTACACTTCAGGAGCTTATGTCATCATTGAGCCACCACCTTCCCACTTTGAGAAAGCTGCAGTTCAGAGAACTATTATTTTAAAGCATGTTATAAAGCTGTAATGGAGCAGCTATTCAGGAAAAAAAACCTACCAGATTAAGTCGAGTCACTATATCAGGATAGTGTCAGAGTCATCTTTTCCCTGAAATTAATACGCTTCCTCCAGCGTTTATAAGAGGAGTGTAGAAAATCACAAATACTCCTCAAGATTTCAAGAACCTCTGGTATATTCAGAGAATGCAAGCGTATTGTGTATTAAATAAAGAAATGATACACACTTTTAAAATATCATATACAGCCCTCCATAAATCCCGCAAACCCTCTCATTAACGGTTATGGTATGAATAATGTTTGTACTGGGCCATTTTAATTACTTAAACAATTCAGAGTTCTACCTTAAAAAGCAGCTTTGTGAAACTGCAGTAGTTGCAGAATATTTTACTCCTGGGCTTGATAAAACACTAAACCAGAAACTGCTTTAAAATAACTGCCTGCCACAGCACTTTTAGCCAACTTTTGCACCTGGTGCCGAGAGAAAAAGCCAAGTGAACTTTCACTCACTTGTTGCATGTCAGCTTCAATGCCGTGTCTTTCTTCTGTTGTGTTTGGGTTTCTAACTGGAAGAGACAAGTAAGCTAAACTAGCAGCCAATCAATCCCTAAATTCTAAGAATGCAATAAAATTTGATACCAATAAATCTTTTCTTTTAACAGCCAGAAGAGATTAACAAAGTTATTTGAAATTTTATCCTCTTCTGTTCTTTCAATAGGACGATTACCTGACAATCCCGTTGAACCAAATAGCAAAATTAAAAGAGACACAATTAAGCTTGTATATACATAGGAACAGGATACGCATTTATGCATATCCCTAGTAGGTCCTCCATTATTTATTAGCCTTGATGTATTTTTCTTCCTCTTACAATAAAAGTTATTACACCTTTGGATTGTCAAATAAAAATCCAATTGGCTGAGACATAGACCATCAATATAAAATAGCTTTGCACAGCTTCCCTCTCAACTACAACTAGTCGACTTTTTTCAGCTCTGCCATTCATTTGTTTCCTGACATGGGGAAAATCCACTTCGTCTTCTTTGTACTTTAATTTCTCATCAGGAAAGTGCTCATTTTTTTTTTCCTAATTTGGAATGATGACAGCACAATGCAAGTCGAAAATGGTAAACAATGTAAAAACATATTCAAGAAGTAGAGATTATAAAAAATTTCATTACTGAGTATTGTCAGAATGGTTGCTAGGAACAATATCTTGTGAGCATATTGAAGCTGATATACAAGCATCAGGCTGTGTTTCACTATACAAATGCTCATTATTAATATATATATGCATATAAGCTTGCATGCATGCAATGGTGCAAAGATCCATGCATTCAGACTTCCACGTGTATAGTGATGTCCACAGAAGAAACACTTGCCACAAGACTTTCCATTTTACCATGAATTCGTCACTGAAATGTAGACTCTATCTCTCTTCCTTTCTTCTTAGCCCTGTCCTCTCCTGCAAGGTGCCACCAATGGCCATGTTCCACCTGTTTCATCATTATCCACCTACTTTCTCTGGCCTCATCTGAGACTCAATTTGGGAGCAACACATCGGCTGATTCTCACTCTATTTGCTATTTCTTGATGGCTACCCTGTCATCAGCACTTAATGTCCTGTAAAGCCACTTCCCAAACTCATTCTCCAGACCAGAACTTCTGTGAGCTCCAACCCACCAGCCAGTTCCTCTTTCAGTCCTCTCTGCCTCTCATTTCAATTATTCCTGTTCTCTTGCTACAGAACACTTTGAGAGAGGGTCACAGGCTCCTCTTCCAACTCCTTCCACTACAGGTGTTTTTTAATCTTTCTTTATTCCACTTACTTAAACAACTCTTTGCTGAATCTCAGCCTTTCTGTTACTCTTTTTTAGGGGGTTTCTCTTTTAACTCCATAATTTTTCTGCTACAAGAGAGAATATATATATTCCCACAAAGTTGCATCTAGCTTTTGTTCCTGAACACCTTCTCTTGTAATAAATCTCTAACCTTTTTCCCAGCTCTGACCCACCTCAGTAGATGCATCACATCCTGCCTACTTAGTCTTTAATTTTTCTTTGCTCTCTGGCACTTTTACTCATGGCGTACAAATGTCCTCAGCCTATACTCTCTTCTAAAGAAGCCATATCTCAATCCAGCCTGTCTCTCCAAATCTTTTCCCATTTCTTTCTCTCCATCTGTAAAAAAAAAAGATGCAGAGAACATGCAGTTTTCAGCTAAAGCACAGACTTCCCCTCTTCTGTCTTGGATCAGTTCCAAACCGACTTCTCATAAATCCCCTCCCTTAAAACTATTCATATAAGGGACACTATGTGCCTCTTCCTGGCCAGAAACCTAGGTCTCCAGTATATCTTTATTTTCTCTGACTTTTCTGCTGCTTTTCACACTGCTATCATCTTCTTTTGCCATCAGAGAAGTTCCAAATATCCTCTTTTTTTTTTTTTTTGATTGCTTCGAGGCTTTTGTCTTGGGGAAGACATGTCATGCCTCTCTAAGGTGGGAGTTATCTGACCAAACACAGATATCTACATTTTTGCTGGTCACCCAGGGCATCATTTATAGTCCTAGACAGAAATCACCATTCTGGGTGATTCACCTCACTCTAAAAACGAATGCCTGAGAGAAGTCAAATAAATCATATCCTACAAGTAACATTTCTCTCTGTTGTCTCTGATCATTTCTCTAATAAAGGAAATAATTATTTCTGTGATAAGAGACTGGTTCACAGGAATATAACTATTGATAGGCAATAACCTAGTATAGCCTCTAGTATGCCATATGCACACAGAGAAGTACAATGCCTTTACCCAAGATATAAGAAAATGGGCAGTATAATGTGGCAAATTATGTGTTGGAATTTAAAGGAAGAGTGTATGAAGACAGAGCTATCTGAGTTTGGGAATATTTTTGCAAATCACAGATACAACTACTGCATGAAGTCCACTGTACTTAATAGCTGTGTTGAAAATAATGCAGCAGAATCAGACTTACTGTAAAGCATATACATTTTTTAGAAGATCCCCCCTGTGATTGGGGCAACCAATTGTACAGAGCTCCCGACATGTTTTCTCAAAATTCTCAAACCTTCTCAAACTATACCAGTTTGTACAGAGCTCCTGACATGGTTTTCTCAAACTTATTTCCTTTTAGTCCTCCTCTGAGCAAGTCAACAACTCCATTTCCTCATGCAAAAAACTCCTATAGCAGCGGCATGGCCCTTAAACTATTATTTTTCCTTTAATTTGGGGTATTAACAGCACAGGAATCTATAGATTGTGTGGGCTATAGGTCTGTAAGGAAAAAAGACAGCTCTGGAGGGCAAACTTAAGCCTAAAGTAGTAGAAATAACCAGTGACATCTGGCTAATGCAGTTTACCAAAGTTTATGGGAGGAGACCATTCTTATGGTCACATTCTTGCCATTTAGGAAATTGGGTATGAATCAAGGGCTTCCTCATGATCATCATTTAGATGAGTATTCAGTGAATTGTCATTGCTGCCTAAAAACATCACTAAAAGACAAAAATTCATTGACACTTTCAGATACAGCTACACAGAACTTTTAATATGTTATCTTTTATAATGATAGATCTTCAGTCAACATACAAAAAAAAACTCAGGTATGAGAGTTTGAGAGTTAATTTTTCTGTCTGACAGTAGCCGTCTCTGTCAGGAACAGGTTACAATCCATACTTTGATTGGTCCACTTATTTTCAAGTTTGAGATAAAAGACTGTTTGTGCTAGCTTTTGTGGATAAGTTATTTTCTGTCTACTCAAGGACATTGCTACCATCAACACTGCTATCAGGTAGAACTCGTGGCTTGAAGATAAAAGAACACAGAAATAAAAAGCGTTGACATCCCCCACAATTAAATAAATACTGATCTAAAGGATTCTGCTGTTATCACTGTTTTTGTTGGCCAGTGACACTTACAGACACAAAAGAGCTGTATTTGCCAAAACTAAAGCACTTAAATACTAAGAAAACAAATTTTGCAGTGCTTCAAGAAGTAAAATAGCTTTTGCCAAGTTTTCCTGTAGTGCTGTACTATTTGTATTTCCAAAGCAGTTTTTTTTTTGAATGATGGTAACACCTTTGTCTTCAGCTATTGCTTTCTTTTCAAGCAGAACAGAAATGGAAGATGTCGACAAAGGTGGAGAACTTTGGTATCGACAGTTATCTATTAATAACAAAGTGCAGTATTAGAAACTCAAGACCTCTGAACACTAGGTGTCAGTGTAAGAAATGGAAAAATATCAAAAACCTGTTGTTTCCAATCAGGTGGATTAGCTAAAAAACCAGAACCAGCTGTGACCACATTTCCTTGTAATGGCATAACACTGTTAACAAGCCAATCTCCCTAAAAAAAGTTACTCTGAAACTATCAGGTTTGCTTGAAATCAGATAAGGTGATTTAAAAACTACAATGAATTTGCTCTGTTAAACACTCCGAGATGACCTTTAAGGTTTATGAGTTACACTTAAAGACCATGCAGAATTTTACACTACTCCCTTTTCACCACAGATATCCATAAATCAGTTTGTGTCATTCACAACTTAAAGTCTATAGTTTTGTTTGACAGAGTCAATCAAAAACCAAACATTAAAAAAATACTGCTAGTGCCGGAAGTCGTAAGAGGTGAGATGTGTCTTGCTTCACTTAAAAAGTCCAGATCCTAAATGGATGGCCAGAATGTTACATAACTGTGTTAGGAAATGGAGAATCACATCCTAGAAGTGCCCATTTACCTCCCCTGACAGAAAAGATGATCTGGAATCATTATCTCAGGTATAGAAAAATATGTTTGTTTGCCTTTATGTTTGTTCAGGTGAATCCACTCAGGATCTCAGAGGAAACACAGAAGGAACATTACCCTCCACCAGGCACGGACAGTTAATGTATTGGGACAATTACCTGAAACTAAGCAAGTATGATAAAAAGTATAATTAAAACCCCATTGTTTATTGGATTCTGGAGCTAATTTCAAAGACACACAGATGCTTTCCAAAGTTAACCTGAGGTCCATCTTCCTAATCAAATACCCATGTGTTGCACTCCATTGATAAATTTCAGATTCTTTTCATTTAGTTTACTGATTGCTGCTGGAATCAGACGACTAGATGAGATGGGTCTTTCTGCACAAATAGGGACTTCACACATGTTCATATACTTATCATATTCAATTTAAACTATACAAGTAAGTTAAAGAAAGAAAGAAACCCTGAATGTCACTTTTCCATTTGACTTCTGAAGCTTGGAACGTAACTCTGATTTTTCATAGACAGAAAGATTGCTCCTTCATTTCAGGCCAGCTAAATGATTTGGGGTATTTTTTAGGCTACCTCAAAAATACTCTCGGCAAAAGCCTGTTCAGTCATAAAGGAGACCAGAGAAGAAAACCATTGACAGAATATTGATTTCTCAGAATGCACCATATTGTGCAATAAAAGTCTAATGATTACTTTTCAGCTTTTTAATTTGTTCTTTTCTAAAGAGCTAATCACCTAGAATTTCACAGAGCTCCAGCAAAATAATAAAATAACATCAATATAAGTAGCCAGAACACCCTGGACACAGGGCATCTGTACCCCGAATATCTCAGCTCATCCAAGATTTCAATAGCTATTAATCTATGCTTTACTCTCCTAACAGTATATACAATAATTAAATAGAGGATGTATTTGTATTTTGGAAACTCAGGCTGGGATCAGCTTATCAGTTGATTCATAAAAGCCCCAGAAGCCAAGGTAATTGAGTACATATATATTTAAGAATGCCACAGATTCCAAAGACCCCATGAGTGAAATTTCATACGTACTTATTTCCTCTTGCTCAACAGCCTAAATAGGAATCTGATGTGTTAAGGGTGGAAAAAACAGACCTGTACATACAGACACATATATATGCATACATGTATGTGTATAAATCTATGTCATTGTTATTAAAGGCCCAAAGACTGATATAAAAAAATCAGGAAATTACAGGATTATAGCTGCCTGCACCACCTTCATTCTTTAAATTTTAGATGCACTAAAAGACAATCTTTAACCATCGATCACATTGTTTTTTCCATTCAATCTAGTCAACAGTTTGGAATTTTTCTCTTCACTACTGAACATGTTGCTACAATTACGTGGGTGTAATTATTCATTTCCTTCTGATTGATTTTAGGGTTCTTAATAACAGTCACAGTCTTTCCACTTTTTAGATCAGTGAAGTCCGTCACCACTGGATGCTGAACAGCATCCCTACATGACCAGGAAAAAAGCAGCAGCTCGGTCTCACAGCACGTGCAGATCCCATCTGCAGAAAGATCCAAGGGAAAGAAAACATCTGACCAAGACATCAAGTCTCCCATCTTAAGATACAGCACAGAGAGAGCCCAGAATCCTTAACTGGAAACTCCTGAACCTTCTCCTGAAGTAGATTCTGTGTTTTAGAATAAATACATCCGAATACAGTGAAAAAGTAGCAGCGAACGTTGAGAGTAGAAAACTCAGGACATCACTTTTCATATAAATTACCAATGAAGAAAAGTCAAGAGTTCATCAAAAGTCAGACAAAAGACTTCATTTCCAACTTAAATTTTCCATAAAATGCCTCCTTAAAAGACATTTTATAATAGTCTAGTATATTAAAGACAAAATGCTGTCTATTTGCTGAGGTAATCTAAAGTCAAGTGCTGGCCAGTCAAGAAACAACAGAAAATAAAAAAAAAAAACAACAAACCGTGACTATTTTTTAACAAGAAATTGAGAAAACATGGTTTTGTGTCTGATGTGGGCCTTTCTAAACCAGTGTCATCTTCATCTACAAATGACAGACACACTGTCACTGAGCTTCTTTGGTCTACAGAATGACAGTGAAAAGGTGGAGTCTATTCACGTTTTTTCACTGCATAGAAATAAATATATATTCAGAATGACAAAAGCTACTCTATGATATTCTGCAAATTGAACAAAAAAGGTTTTTTTGAAAAACAGTCCTTCATTTTAGTCGCATCAAAATCTTTTAAAGAATGAAACACTAAAAATTGCAAAAATGAATGTCAAAAATGCAATTTCAATTAAAGAAAAAATGAAAAAAAAATTACTCCTTGCGGTGCAATAAAATAATCCAAATCATGACCACATTTAAATGATTTTAATGCACAGGGAACGATTGAAAGCTGGTTGCTAGAGATAAAGTCTCTTCCATCACCCATGAGCAACACTAACAAACGCCCATCGCTGGTACCCAGGACATTTTTTGTCTTACAGACTGGTTTTCCAGTTTGATTTCTCCCAGGGCAGGTGTGCCATGTGTTTGCTGCAAATGTGTGTTGCTTAATTTACTCTAATGTAGGAAGAGAACGAATTGTCAAAGGATTTTCCCCAGATGTTTTTTGTGAACTCCTTTATCCCATCCACGTAAACACACAGAGTGTTCCGGTTTGCCGAGCTGTATATACACCCTGTGACTCCGCACAAAGTCCCAATGTTTGGTTAGCCAGAAGATTGTTTCCATCCTGTGATTCATTAGGTCCCTACGGTACCCTCGACTTCCTTTATTTTGTACAATCACAAATTATATTAGTTTGTCTTATTTTGATAACCCCTCTAATTAATGTCCTGCACAGGAAACTTTATTACTGTCTTAAAACAGACTCATAAAGCAAGGACTTTTTCCCGTTACTGGGGTGGCATAGGTGACAGTTGCACATAACTCTGGGATCAAGAGTGAAGAGTGCTTCACCCCGTTTGTTTTTATCAGTGGGCAATTTCTGTTAACGAACAAGCTGGTTTCAATTCTTTCTTTTCAGAAAAGGAATGTCAGAAATTCTACAAGTACGCACGTAAAGGCTACAAGTCTGACAGTTCAAAATGCAGTAAACAAACCTGGAGCTGTATGATTTCAGAACAGCGTTCAGGTTACGTACATTAAAATGACTAATCCAGTTTGTGAATGAATACACAAGTGTGATTTGGTTATAAAAAATAAAACAAAACAAAAAGCTACAAAAAAATCCCAAAACCACCTGTAGGAGCAGGCTGGTAAGGAGCAGGTAAAGAACCAAGAAAGCTCAACCCTTGTTTCTGATTAAATCCTCATTTTTCCTGCTCCCCTCTCCCACTGCCATTGTGTCTATCCCTGGATGGGCAGGTGAAGGTGAGTCTTCCCTCCTCCTTTCATTTTAAATGGCAATAAAACAGTTAACAGCTACAGGAATAAAGCTGGAAAGTGAAGAAAGCACATCATGTTCATTCAGAAAATATTCAGCTCTTGGAAAACACAAAATTCACACTAATTATGATTAAGTACTTAGCATTTCGTACCAGTAAACCTGTCCTTATGCTTGTCTCTGTATTTTCACCATTCCTTTTCCTAGTTGTGCCAAATGCCTCCCCAGACTTTATTTAAGCCCCTACTATAAAAAGCAATTTACTCCACAGGATGGATTTACTATGGACTTAGTCAGGACTTGACACACTGCTGAATCCCTGCATCTCACTGTAGGTGTTCTACCTATTAATTACTGCCACAATTTAAAATAATCTACGTATTCCAGTACAGATTATTCACCTGCTGACCTGTGTTCTGTGCTTCAGTTGAGGTCAAAGGACTGACTCTGAATTAGCTACATTATCTACATAAGAGACATGCAATTTCCAATAGTAATAAATCAGAAAATATCAAATTATCTTAGTGTATAGGCAAAGTGTTCATATATGCATATATGTAACATGAGACTCAAATCACGCTCCCTCCAAGGAAGCAAGAGTGGAATGTTAATAAGGATTAGGTAGCAGCTCAAGTTGTATGAAATTACACTCTTCCATAGGAAGATAAAAGTAAGTGATCAAAAAAATCCCAACAGGTATCATGTACAACATGATTTGGGGCCACTGAAGTTCCTTTAAATTGACATTACTGCATTCTTAGAAAAGCCAACCGAGCGCGTTTGACTTAAATCATTTGACATCAATTGAAGAGATCAGAGTCCATCTTCCAGCAGACACACATTAGCTGACAGGCACTAAACCACAACCCTCTTACCATGAATTCTATCATTCATGACAGCCTCCGGGATGACTTATCACACTTCACAAGGAATTATAGTGGATAAAACATTTAAAGGATGCAGTCCCAGGCTGTTGCCATGAGCCTTCTCTCTGAGCAGCCAGTCTCTCATGGACAGGTAAGGTTTCTGACCGGTAGGTAGGGACTTTGGGGGCTCTGCTATTTATAAACACATCTGTATTTTTGGTGTGCAGATGTGTACCTTTGCATATTCCCTTGCTGAACTCCGTGCTACTGCAAAAATGTCTTTCATTTTGTAAAAACAAATCTAGTCTCTTCCCAGAAGCCTTTTGATATCTCAGGAACAAAACGTGAAGGACTGAACTTCAAATTTAGTGCTAAATTGAACAATCAAATCCTGTGAAAGCAGGTGTTGGTGCTACCACCACCAGATTGAGCGTGCCTGGAGAGTAAACTGCTGGTAGTTGATGCTGGTAACAAATGCCCAGTTGATACCTTCCCAACACATGGAAGGTCATTCCCTAACAGCCTTTTTGATTTAAGTAGTACAGCATGACCTTATTGTCTATGAACATGACATCTGAAGCACAAACACGGAGCTACAGCCCTATCAGGAGAAGATACTACAAAAAAAAAGGTTTTAATATTATTCTAATAATACTACATTTTCTGCTGATCCAGCCCAAACAAACACGGAGCTACAGCCCTATCAAGAGAAGATACTACAAAAAAAGGTTTTAATATTAGTCTAATAATACTACATTTTCTGCTGATCCAGCCCACCATGACAAAAATTCTGGACAGAGATGGGGAAGGTGAGGAAAAAGTTTTCCTCTTTCTTAAATATTACATGAAACAATTTCCAGATGCTTTTAAATCCGTGTTATGTGCAAGACTTCAGCTGTTTCAATGCCAAACCTCTCAATGGTAGTTTAATAACCAAGAAAAATTCCTATTCCATTTCTCTTAGTTTCACAGCCTCTTTTTTCTTGACAATTGCTGAATAATATTGATTTGTCCTAAAGCAGGATCTTTGGGTTCCCTTTTTAAAGGTCTGAATATATATTAATAGCTTATTATAAAAATTATGCTTCAAAATCTTCTTACTACATTCTCAAATTTTATTGGATATGATGAAAGAATGAACTAAAAGAGGTCTCGTTCCACTTCAAATGATAAGTAATTTAAAAACTTGTCCCCTTCTGATTAACATTTTTGTGGATTCCCTGTTGAACCTTTTTTGTAGGCACAATTTTTCTTCTAACAGACATCTAAAACTTATGTCTAACCATAAAGAACAGTATAGCCTTGGCTGGAACCTCTAGTCTTAGCACACATAAATAAATACAGTTTTAGGGGTAACATAAGGCATCTATAAATACATATAGAGCAGTTACTAAACAAACACCATCAGTGAATTTGATTAAAAATTAAAACTTGAATTCATTGTGCTCTTCAAATACATTATGCTTGAACAAAAAAAAGTACACAACTTTCTCATTCTAAGGTGGGGTTTTTGGGGTTTTACATTTCTTGATATGCAAATAAAAATATTTATTATAATTACCATATATATCAAAAAAATTCAAACTCATGCTTGCATTCTGACACAAATTGGATGGAATTTATCTCTCAACTTTCAGGTGCATCTCCTAGATATTCAAGCCCCAGCCAGCCAACAAAGGATCCCATTATTAGCCAGATGAGAAATAAATTCCTTGCGAGATTCACCTCCTTACTCGGAAACTATTTTTAGGATGATGTGCTAATCAGATGAGGAAATAAATTCATTGCGAGATTCACCTCACCTCTTACTCGGAAACTATTTTTAGGATGATGTGAATCATCCTCTGGAGATGCTCATTGACTTCTGCACTTTGGCAAATACTTTTAGCAGAATTTCACTTAATGTAAAGCAGTGTCCATGCTGTTTAAAACGCACAAAAAATCAAACATAAAATGTGATGCAGACTTAAAAAAGTCTGGTTTTCAAGAATTTGACTTATTAGTGCAATCATCTGCTGTAACAGCCGGACCACATGAAGTATATAGTGGTTTGAAACAGTGACCGTATAAATCTGTCCAAACCAACCCCTGATTTAATAGAGTTCAGATCAACTTTGAAAATAGGAAGCTGGAACTATAAACCTCCGAGATATCAAAAGTCAACCCATCAAAGGTAATCACACTGGCAACTTATGTTTTAATTCAGAAGTTCAAACCTGGACTTAATCAACAAGTATGAACTCTTCATTCAAATGTTTATTACGCAAAATGCCAGTTTTACTGCAGGCATAAAAGTAATTTCTACAGTTTGCCCTTATACATGTATTACGGATGGCAAAATGGACATGAATTTTGAGAAGAAATCATTAAATTACATAATGAGAACTGTGTAGTCCATTAACATGAGTAATATGACAACATCCAGGTAGTAAGCAATAAATTTACATCTGCAGTCGGCTTCAATTAGAAAAATAGCTTTTTTTCCTAGTATTGTATATATATCCACACCGAAGACCTACATCTGAAGTGAAAATTGAATATAACTACATAGTAGCAGCTCAGTAAGGATGTGTCGTTAAGGATGACAAATGTGCAAAAATCCCTATCAGAAGCCCCGGGGCATGTAAAAAGCTCCTGATTTAAGAGTTCCGGCATGTGAATGTCAGAGGTCAAAGCAATGAGCTATTCAAGATACTTTCACTTCCTCAGAAATAAAGTGCTGTCTTGGGCTGGGAGGGGAAAGGTTAGAAAAGCTGTTTATCTGCCGCTCCGTTCCCATTCTTCCTTCTGTCAGGAAATGGTACACGCTCCTACACCCCGTGCGGGGTTAACCCTGGGTCACGGTCATTCCCCCCAGTAAGTGCCCAGCTTTGATTTAAGCACACAGACCACATGGCTGCAGGTTGCATTTTCTCAAAAAAAAAAAAACAAAAAAACCGTGGGGTTTGATGTGAATCTCAGCTCAGCCTCAGTGGGACCTAAAAGCCCCGACTCTTCGCCACATTATTGCTATAGGAAGGGTGAAGCCGCCACCATCGGTTTGTATAAAATTAAGGGGGTCATTAACAAAAAGAAAATGTTATTTTGTAGTCGTTAGAGCTAGAGTAAGAATTACAAATACATGGAGCAGCATGTTTAACCAGAGGGAAACACATGGAGAGGGCAGAGAGGTTGTTCTCTCCCCGGGAGCCATGGGGATCAACGTTTGGGATCAACCAGGAGGAGCATAATTAGCAAAAAAGCCACAGTACAAAAGGTCCAGGAGATGGCAGAGACAGGGGTACACCACTGGGCTTCAGAGGGAGGAGCAGAAAGAAACTACCCAGAGCTGGAAGGGACCCCAAAGCACTCACTGCCATCCAGGGAGCCACCAAACAGCTGCTGGATTAAGGGGAAAGCTGAAGGAAAGCACCTGTCTGCAGGCAAACAGTGGGCAGGGGGAGGTTTATTTATGTTATATTTCTATTTTAAAATATTATATATGTAATATAAAAATATATATAAATATATATAAATATATATAAATATAAAAATATAAATATGTATTATATATACACACATGCACACTTACATATTTATGTTATGTGGTCTGCCCCATTCTGAGTTTTCCCAGTTTACAAAAGATTTTAATTCTAATTAACGTAGTAACAGAACTCAGCTTGAAACTTAAAACCCCTTGTGATTGCTGAAAGGGTTTGTTATAGAGAAAAGACCTAGGAACCCGCAGCTCAAAGCTCTAGATGATGCAGGGACCCATCATATGTAAATATTAGTTATAATATATATTAGTATTATTTATACTCATTAGTTCCACGTAACATCCATACCCATACATGCTGGTAATTTCATTTGAAGAATCACTATAAGAAAAAACATTTGCTATGCTTCCCCAGATACAGGTGACATATAAGAATATACCATTCTGTATAAAATGTCATATGGCAGATTCGTGCCATGGTGTAAAATACCGGCGTTGATTTCTTAAGAGGTGTTATTGAACTTTAATTAAAAACTATGGAGAGGTTCAAATTTAGAGCTGCTTCTGACAGAGGAGATTCAAAACAGCACCATTTATACAACACTTTCACTGCCTTTCAATAAGGAAAAATATTCAATATTTCTGCATTATTTTTGACAGAAATCAAGACATCAAATAGTAAAACTATCAGAGCATAAATATTAAGTAAGGCATTCACACAAATAATAGAACATAAAAAAATAGCAATGAAGTCCTCAGATGACTAGCCAGTTTTCCTTGAAGTTTTTAACACAAAATATATTCATCAGCTTTATTCCCAAGGTCAGGTGTGGTTGCAGATGTCACACAAATGCAGTATACAGCCACGAGCAAAGTGCCCACACTCCATCTGCAAACCCAACAGTCACTTCTAGAGATTACTGAGGACAGAACGTCACCCTCAATTTCTGTGTTTTATTTTTCTAAAACCAGAAAAATCTCCTATTGGTCATTTGAGCACAAAAATTTCATGCTGTTTCAAAGAGTTTTAGAGTGAAGACTATTTTATAAGCTATTTTCTTACCAAATTTATCAGCTGAGTGTGGACGATGTCTTCCACCAGCACTGCGGTTTCATGGAGTGGCCTGCGAGCATCTCCTAAGGAAAACCTGAAAGAAAGAAGTTTATACAAATGAGTTAAAAAGAAAAATGGTAGGTGGTCTCCAGAAAATTAAAAGAAAAAAAGTATGAATTGCAAGGTTATGAAAATGAGTTAAAAAAAAAAAAGAGTAGGTGGTGTCCAGAAAATTAAAAGAAAAAAAGTATGAATAATAACATCAAGCTTAATATACCTGTATGTACAGAAATAGCGCAAGGAATATAAACCAAATAATCTGATTAAAGGAACAAAAGAGCTGCAAGAATGTATAGTAAAGCACATAGTGAGAAAAAATTAAAGAATTTAGGAAAATCCAGTTTGTAGGAATTTTTGACAAAAGAGAAGGCAAAGCTCTATCATTTGTAGTACTAGGAGTAATTCTGAATTTGCAGCCCTCTGCTTACAAAATTACCAAATAACTACTTTAAAATGTAAAATGCTAACAGGTATATAATCTCAAATCTAAATGCTAAAATATGGAAGGAATTATTATGAATTAAAGGTAAAAATTTTTATACATAATTATATATGAGAGGCTCTTAAAGTCTGTGCTGCAAGATTAAATGACAAGAGATGATAGTGTTCATATAACATCACAAACAAAACGCAAAGCCACTCCAATAGGCATCATTAAATGAGAAATCATGACAATGGGCTTTTTGCAAGGTTTTATATTCTCTAAGAAATACCAATGGTTGCTCCATACCTGGAGGATAAGTCCTGCCTTATCTGCTAGGACTGCTCCTTTGATCTGGCACCAACCGTTTTATAATGTAAAATGCTAACAGGCATTTAATCTCAAATCTAAATGCTAAAATATGGAAGGAACTATTATGAATTAAAGGTAAAAAATTTTATACATCATTATATATGAGAGGCTTTTAAAGTCTGTGCTGCAAGATTAAATGACAAGAGATGATAGTGTTCATATAACATCACAAACAAAACGCAAAGCCACTCCAATAGGCATCATTAAATGAGAAATCATGACAATGGGCTTTTTGCAAGGTTTTATATTCTCTAAGAAATACCAATGGTTGCTCCATACCTGGAGGATAAGTCCTGCCTTATCTGCTAGGACTGCTCCTTTGATCTGGCACCAACCGTGGCCATCACCAGCCTTTGAAGAGACTGGAGGTGCTCCAGAAGGTCTGAATGCAGGCCCTTCAGTTTGTAGCCCCTCTGACCTAATGCAGAGCCTGAGCATTTCCCATACAATGCCCCAAAAGCCCCATGAAACTACTCAGCTGAAATTGGGATGGTGTTTTTTTAGCTCCAGACCCAGGCAGAGTACAGGGGCACCTAACCTGAAACATGTAAGAAAGTGGGGCTGACAGATTTGCTACTTGTTGGTAGCTCCACTCAGAGAGGCCACTGAAGACCCAATGAATCATAGAATGGTTTGGGTTGGAAGGAACTTTAAGATCATTAAGTTCCAAGCCCCCTGTCATGGGCAGGGACATCTCCCACTAGACCAGGGTCCTAGACCTGTAAAAGGCTTTTAGTGTCCAAAATGTCTGCAGGTCGCAACCAAACTCCATCCCTCATCAGTCCAGCTCAGTGAGTCTACAGCCCTCAAGCCCTTCCTAAGCCCTACTGTCATCTGAGTAGTTGAACCTCAGTCAAGAGAAAGGTAAAGTTCTCTTGCTCTATGTGGTTTCCCTTCCTCATATAAAGTGCAAAAAGCTGCTGTTTAATTTAGTTGACTCCTGTCTGTTCTGGAGAGCTATGGCCTACAGTTGCTCGGACACCTGCACTTCAAAGCTTTCATGAAATTTCAGTCTCTCAATCAGATCAATCTATCTCAAATCTAGTATCTGCTATTTGCACCCCAGAATCCTTAAAAAAACATATTTTTAAAATTAAATTATCCATCAGTGGAAGTCTCATGAAATATAAGTCCTTAACCATTCTAAAGGTTTACTGGTTGCTCTACTTTCAGTCCCTCTATATCCGACTTTTGGCTAATTTTTTTTTAAAACTTAGAGCTGTTAATTCCAAAATGGTCTCAATGGATCCCAATGTTCGCTCACTGAAAATATCTCACCATGACATGCATATCAACATTTAAAAAAAAAAAGCTATTCCAGTCTTACATCATTACAGTGAAAGACAGCTCGCTATGCTTTCAAATATTTCCTCAGGGCATTTCCAAAAGAATGTCCTCTCTTCTCCTAAACCTGAGCTTTTAAAGTAAGAAAACTTGCACAGTAAAATATATTAATTGTAAATTAAATACCACAGGCCAAAAATAACACTACAGTTTCTTATTAAAATAGTGAAATTTTATTTATAAGCAATATTCAAATCTTCATAGATGACTGAATATATCAATTATTTCCTTACAAAAGCATTCTTCTGCCCTGCAATAAAATAAAACAATATTTTATTTATAAAGAACTAAAGAGTTATATAGTAGGGGCTTTTTTCCTTTATCTAATTATGAAATTATATCCGGTGTTCTTCACACAGCATTTGAAATTCTAATGGGATTAAATTTCAGCTTGATACATGTAAGAGCACAACAAGAACTACTCAGGCAACATCCGAGCATAACCCACCGCACAGTACTAGTCACAGCACAAGGAATTCACACTCTATATTTGTTCCCTATCATTTGTCTCTCTTGTTGAACCTATCAGTGTATTAAAGAGATGGTCATGGTTTATTATGTGTTGCACAACATCTCTACAATGAGGACAACTCCAATAACTTTTTCTCTGTTGTGCACGTCCGTGTCAGATCCTTCCTAGAACTATAAGCACAGCACAGAAAACATAAATCAACAAGCCAGATCCTATTAAATATTTTATAAACTGCAAATACCTGGATATTATAAAGGAAATACATATAAAAAATAGAAATATTTACTACCATATTACACTGGAATGTAAAATAATATTAAAACCATCACAAATTCAAAACACTTGCTTATATAGGATAAACTTAAGTATTTCTTTTTTTTTAAAGTAAGGTGCACAAGTAAATTAACAGGAAAATTTATATTTGTTTTTTTTCTAATGACACAAGATATATAAAACCAAACAGAACTCAGTTATCATGACCACAGTATGTTGTTCATTCTTACTGGCCATTTAGTATTCAAAAGTAATTTTTCTTTCTTTCCAAGACTTGAAATGCAAAGTAAAACAAATATGCAAGAGTGTAATAAATGCCTGGTTACCAATACTACCATCTTAAATATAAATTTATTTTGTTCACGGTTTTATCGCCAAGCATTCCACATATACAAATGAAAGTTTACTGGTTTTATTTTTCTGAGGACAACAAAGTGCAGGAGGATGCTGCCTCCATGTTGAGATATCCTCCCTATCTATGTCTAAAAGATCTCGTTCACCCGTAACTATCAGCTCCCTAAATGGCACGAGAAGTAACAGTGATGCAACCAAGATGCAGCACGTGGGTTGGAGAATAGACAGATACCAAATTTTTTTTCTCCATTCTGATGCAAAAGGATAAGTCAGAGTTGATGCTGAACCGTGAAGGTGACAAATCAAACCCAACTGCACTAACAATTACATAGAAAATAAAGCTCCAGCTGCACCTACTTTCTTCCTCCCTCCCTCACACTCTTTCTACCTTCAACAGCTATTTCTATCTCAGTTTGCCTTCACTGGTTTCCCACGTAACTCCTGCCAACTTGTTTCCCACACACAGAAAACTAGACACTGGCACAGTGGTTTCAGCAAAAAATAACCCCCCCAACACCTACCCACAGCCGCTTCCTTTTCCTTTGCAAGGATCTTTTAGACACTAAAAAAAAATGTAAAGCTTCAATACTTGTTAATTGCAGTTGTACAGCATTTGATATGCTCCTTGATTCTAACATCCTTAAAGGATAATATTCTTTAATATACCAAACACAACATTTTTTTACCCCATTCTGCTACCAGAGGTAATAACTACACAAGCAGTTAAAGTAATAAACTCTTCCATTTTTTAGTTCACTTTTGCCATTGTACTTCTCCATAAACACTAAACTAAGAGTCAGAGGGCTCAGATTTTTGCCAAGTTGCAGAATACGAGGTAGGTTAAGAACCAAAAGAAAACTCTAACAAAAAAAAAAAAGGAACCCAAAATTTGGTGCCCTTGTTTCTGGGAACTGAAACTGAACTTGACGTTTTAATATAACTTACGAATTTTATTTCACATGTGCTTTGCTTTTAACGGTTCATTAGAGAGTCTTTTAAAGAACCTTCCATTCCCTAGAAGTATAAATAAGTCTTCCTATGAAACACATAAAAATTCTGTTGAAAACAGAAAAGAGCTGTTTCCCCACAGGTAAATACTGAAGAGGAAATATATCAAAATGTAACACTAGAAGTGCATCAAAACAGTGAAACGATATGGAAGACTGTCCTGACAATAAAAGCATCTACCCAGTAGACGTGTCTTACAATAACAAAGCCTTCTTAGAAGATCCAGTTTCAAAGGTTTGTCTATTTTATGGAAACATTTTTACAAGGGGGTGATCAACTTACCCGGACTTTCACAGGAGGATTAAAATAGTAGCGTGGAGAAAGAAAAGACTGCTGCAGCTCTTTTATTGTTTACTTTTAGCTTCTATTTCTCATTTATTTAAGTTCCTGCAATGATGTTTTCAGACTCATCGAATGGGGTAAACGTCCAAGCCACTAGATGCCTCCATGAAGTCTCATGGCACACTACGTGTAAACACACACGCACACGCTTGGCACACGCTAAGGTACGACAGCTATTCATGGTGCAAGGACCTACACTTGTAAGAACCTCAAAATCTCAGGGCAGCTACAGAAATAGATAAAGCCCTTTCTTTGCTACATTTCTTTGGGTTTTAAACGCCTGCAAAAAGGTATTGGGGCCAGGCTTGCTTCAAAAACCCTGATGCAGAGCTCTCCAGGTGGCCAGACCACCAGGAGAGTAGACTGTGGAGACAGAAAGCTGCTGCGATCTCCCATCCTCCACAGCCTTGGAATAGCTGTCCTGGCCAGAAAGGAAGTATAACCAGGGTGGCTGGGAGTGCACTAAGCTAGAATAAATAGTTTCCCTTACTGGGGCTTCTATTGAGTTCATACCATAACAAAGCTGCCCCAACTCATGTGGAATGTACCACCTCGAATAAATTTGATGAATCTAGCCCAGGAAAAGTATAAAAGCAGTGAGGGAGACTGGTGGGAAATATGCGATTTTTTTCTTCTCTAGAAATGCCTAGCAATTTTCCTTTTTTGTTTCTACATGAAGGATTTGCAGCAGCAGAGATGGGACCTCCAGAACTGATGGGGTTTTTATGAATCAGAAGACCTCACGTAGAGCAAGTAGATACTTCTACTGTCCTCAGCAGAGCTCCCTCCTGCAACTGGAGTGGGACTGGGGGTCACAGGGTCCATGTGCCTCAGCAGAGACCTGAGTGGGTGTGCAATGTGTATGTAGGAGTGTAGTTCATAAATAGGATAAGATGTTTGGGATCCACTCATCAAAGTGGCCATAAATCTGGGCTGGATACTGGAGAGACCAAAGGGTTTGTGAGTTGGCTACTGGAGGGGCCAGGAGGTCCACACCAGCTTCTGAGGAGACTGTGGGGTTTGGGGGTTGATGGAGAGACCCGTTAGTGTCTGTGTCCCTGCACATGAGGACTGAGGCTCCTCAGCATTGAATGACTGAGCTTGAGGCTACTGGATTTGGCAACTCCTAGCTTTGAGGATTTCTCCTCTGAGAATCCTCCTCTCCTTCAATCCTCTTCTGAGGATTGAAGCATTTCTCCATGCTTCAACATGCATTGAAGCATCAGAGTCAGACTTGATGTATCTGTGGAAGGACAGTATTTTCACATGGACAAATACACACGAAAATATACTGAGGAGGTTCAAAAGAAGTCAAAGGAGCTTGGAAGGTGTTTAGCCAACACGTAACGGGCACATCGAGACCAGACTTAACCCACACGTAGACAACTGCTTGCTGACATCTGAGCCTGGGTGTCTGTACCAGCAAGCTGATTCCCACCCCGCATTTCTATCTGACCAGCCAAGCAGACGATGATCAAGATATAATTGCTCACCACATCCAGAACCAGCTAATTGACTGTTACAAATCTACAACCAGGCAAGGATCCCATAAAATCACAGAGGACAAATCAACTACTAGATATATTTGGACTGGATAATATCTGGGCTCACGTCTCCTCAGTACTGTAATAATATACAGCAAATTTCTTTTCTGTCAGCTGTTTGGCTGGAATGCATTTGGAATATGCAGCACATTGTTTCTCAGAGATGTTTCCATACTATAAGTAAGTATCCTCCTAAATATAGGAATTATTTGTGACCTGACAGCCAGGTGGTGACAAAGAAAATTAGCATTACAGAGCTGAGCACACTAACAACCAGAAAACTTCCAGCAATTCAAATGCCAGAAGAACAAGAACTGCAAATCACTAAAAATCAGTAAGAACAAACTCTGGAAAATCAGTCATACATTCCATTGGGGTAACTCAGCTTGGTGATATAAGAAGCTGACTCTGAAGACAAAGATAAAAATATTGAGATCTGGTACCTTAGAAGACAAAACTGGTAAAATACAGGTTTCTTTCTGATGAGCATGGGAATGAGCCTGTCATTGCAACAGATGTCCAAGAGAAAATAAGGACAGTACCTTTTTCAAAGTCTCAAAAGCTAAAGCTACCTTTTCTCTCTACAATTTGTTTGCCACGGCCTTTGCTGAAAAAATTAGGCAGAAGTAGAGCCTGAAAGGAAAGGTGCCAAAACAGCAAATTGATTAGACACACAGAGAAGGACACATTATGTGGAAAGTGGAAAAGGAAAGAAAGAGCAAAATCCAGGAGGAAGACATTGCCCAAAGTAAAAGGATGACTGCAACAGGGGAAAGAGGTTGAAACAACGAGGTCTCAAAATTATTTCTATTTTATATTAAGATACACTATATCAGAGAGAGATGATGTGACAGACTGTTGTTTTGTAGACATTGTTCCTTTTTAATACCATCAGAGAACTCGGTAAAGGGACGTTAATTAAAAATTAAATAATCTTGCTTACTGCCTTAGCTTAATGAAAAAGGGGACAATTTAAAGCACTGAGTTGTATTAATTAACCAGCATGTTCTACCAGCACTACCTGAAAAAGCTCTGGAGTTTATATTGCTATTTATATAAGGTAACTTCCACCAAAGCCCATTTAAAAGACAATCTTAATTCCAGTCAGAGTTCATAGTTAACAGATTTATCAGCTTGGATTAATGAAACCAAATTTACATAGGTTTCATACATCACACTGACTATAATTCTTTACCAGGATTTAGCGCAAGTATGAGAGATATAAAGTCAAACTGCAAGATGTAGCTGCGTTAGCTTTTTCTTTAAAGCTTAGACAAATCATGTTTAAGTTACAATAAAAACAAGCATTCAAAACCGACAGCAATTTTAATGCAGAAATTACAAAAATTAGGGTCATTTTCCGAATTTTTTCTGCCAAGACCTCCAGTGGCTAAACTTGGAAGAAAATACTTGCATTTTGCAAGAAGCAATTCTTGGAGATTCAGACTGTCTTGTGCTGTTTTGGTGGTACATCAGTAACCACCCCACAGCGGTTTTAAAAAGCTTGTGTGGCAACTTCTAAATAATCTGCCTGCACTTTACACCATCAAGGCCCCAGGGTTCCTTTACACCAACTGCTGTGCGTCGGTCACAGCCCCACCAAGCAGATCACCCACTTTGGGCAAGACCAAGGCAAACTGCATCGCTTGGGTGGGAGAATTAGACCAAGCAGTCATTTGGTCTATCGGGAGAAAAGGGATCAAATGGGAGAGCTCATTTCTCCATGACTTTTGACTTGTTGGGAGAGTCCAAACCAAATCTGTTCTCAGCGCTGAGGGGACTTGTCCTAAATGTGAAGAGGAAACCAGAAATGCTGATTTCAGCGATATCACAGACTTCAGTTTGTGCTATAATCACACAAGGTCTACACTAGCATTGGCAAATACAGCTCCTCCCCAATACAAGGACAGTGTAAACTTACAAAGAGGTTGCACTAAGCCCGAAAAGTAGTAACAAATTTGAGTTCACAATTACATAAAAACTTAGCATAGAGATTTTTTTACATCCTCACAGAAAGAACAGCTAAAAAAGTTGACTCTGGATATTTTGAGAGTCCAGTTTACTCCAGGATAGCACTCTTTCCTGTGGTAACTTAAGAGCTGCAAGCACAAACAATGAGGTCCCATATTCTCAGCTGCACTGAGCTACTCCATGTTACTCCAACCACTTTAAGATGCAACCACACCCTCATAAAACCCAAGGAGAGATGAGCAGAATAGCCTCATTCTCCAACATGAAGACCCAAGAGCCAACTAAAAATAGCCAACCGATAAATAGTTAAAGGGTGGGCGTCAAGAGGAAGGGGCCAATCTTTTTTCAGTGGTGCCCAGTGACAGGACAAGAGGAAATGGGCACAAACTTGAACATAAGAAGTTCCATCTAAACATGAGGAGGAACTTCTTCCCTTTGAGGGTGGCAGAGCCCTGGAACAGGCTGCCCAGAGAGGTGGCAGAGTCTCCTTCTCTGGAGACATTCAAAACCCACCTGGACATGTTCCTGTGCAACCTGCTCTGGGTGGACCTGCTTTGGCAGGGGGTTGGACTAGATGATCTCCAGAGGTCCCTTCCAATCCCATATCATTCTGTGATTCTGTAACCGTGACTCATGTGGCCATTTAATATGAACCTATCTAATCTATATGGTTAGTCTAATGCCCACAAGTAATGCAATAGGAGAATGCAACAGGGCCCACAGTGCCCAATTTCAAGCAGTTGTCTGCAGAGGACATTGGAAACCATAAACCTTTTACCCTGGAGAAAAGGAGGCTGAGGGGAGATCTTATCACTCTCTACAACCACCTGAAAGGAGGTTGTAGCCAGGTGGAGGTCAGTCTATTCTCCCAAGTAACAAGTGATAGGACAAGAGGAAATTACTGAATCTTTACTAAAAGGAGCTCAGCTTGAGGAAAATGCTTTTTCCAAAATGTGTATGGCAGTGAGAACAGCAAGCACAGGAAGAAACGGAAATGTCAGCTACTAAATGGGGTTTTTTAAGTATAAAATTAAGCTGTGATGATGTCTGCAGGTATTGTAAAAGCATAAACAACAAGAGAAACATTACATAATACCATTTAATTATTCAAAAGCACATAGTAAAAGGCTAAAATTTAGAAAAGGGACATTTAGAGCAACGTAGAAGGAAAACATCTGAAAACAAGAGCTAAAACCCTCTGTAACTATCTCGAAGGAACAGAAGTTTCACTGCTGGAAATACGAAAACTAAGCTTAACTGAGGGGATCTCGAGATGCTGAACAAGTACACAGAAAGAAATCTTGATTATGTGACTTAAAATACTGAGAAATTAGATCTGATCACATTCTAAAGTGGTATTTCACCTGCAACTAATAGATGGTTGTTAGAACTCTGCATTTGGAGTCTGAAATAAGCTTCACTGATGCTTAAAATTATTAAAATTCTAAAACCATGAAAAGACTTTAGAATTAGCAATTATTTTGAGCTTAGTGGAAACATATTAATGCTGACTTAATGGTCTTCACTACAGATACTTCTCAATTACGATGATGGAAAGCAACATCCAAAGGCATCAGTCGAGTTCATTGCCCCACTGAGGTAAGATCTAAACAAGGCAAGACCTTTGTAAGAGAAAATATGTTTACCTGAAAATGGAAGCAGCTTGTTTACACCATGAGTGTCTAAATGGCAAAGTCTGCCAGACAGCAGGATCAACAATTTCTAACAGTTTGCCAAATGAAAAGTCCAATTCTTCTCACATGAAGACAAACCCTGTCCTCAGTGATGAATTCCTCAGGGAATTAATTTCAGAGATGCTAAAGTCTCCCAACTCCGTGGGAGGTCACTCTGTCTTGACTCAATAAAGTGTTTTGTTTAAGCATGAACCTTCTGAATCATGTTCTTCAGCTGATTTTGAAATTGCTTTAATAACTTGTAGGAACCAAAAAAAAATTTAAATTCTCCCTTTTGAAAGAGCAACTTTTGTTAATATTTCTTTAAATACGCTGTAGTATATGCAATAAGAAATCTGTATCCTTTTTTTGCCTTAATAAATTCATATTCATACTTGGAAAATTGCAGGACAGAAGGGGAAAAAAAAAGAGAAAAAAAGAAGATACGACTACGGCACTGCTACTCTGTAAATCAGATCAGTTGAGGTTGGAAGGGACATGTGGAGATACCTAGTCCAATTCCCCTGCTCACATAAGCTTCCTCAGGGCTGTGTCCAGTTGGGTTTTGAGTATCTCCACGGTTGGACACTCCACAACCTCTCTGCACAGCCTGTTCCCACACATTTGACCACCCTCACAGTGAAAAAGTTTCTTATATTTAAGTGGAATTTCCTGTATTCCCATATCTGTGCTCACTGCCTCTTGTCCTTTCACTGGCCACCACTGGAAAAAGCCTGGCTCTGTCTTCTTTACACCCCCTCATCAGTTATTTGTAGACATTCATAAGACCTCCCTGAGCCTTTTCTTCTCCAGGGTGAATAGTCCCTGCTCTCACAAGCCTCTTCTTGTATGAGGTCCCTTCCAACTCTAACCGTTTTAGGACTTGAAATTGCTTTAATATCTTGTAGGAACCAAAAAAAAAATCGCAAATTTTCCCTTTTGAAAGAGCAACTTTTGTTAATATTTCTTTAAATACACTGTAGTATATGCAATAAGAAATCTGTATCCTTTTTTTGCCTTAATAAATTCATATTCATACTTGGAAAATTGCAGGACAGAAGGGGAAAAAAAAAGAGAAAAAAAGAAGATACGACTACGGCACTGCTACTCTGTAAATCAGATCAGTTGAGGTTGGAAGGGACATGTGGAGATACCTAGTCCAATTCCCCTGCTCACATAAGCTTCCTCAGGGCTGTGTCCAGTTGGGTTTTGAGTATCTCCACGGTTGGACACTCCACAACCTCTCTGCACAGCCTGTTCCCACACATTTGACCACCCTCACAGTGAAAAAGTTTCTTATATTTAAGTGGAATTTCCTGTATTCCCATATCTGTGCTCACTGCCTCTTGTCCTTTCACTGGCCACCACTGGAAAAAGCCTGGCTCTGTCTTCTTTACACCCCCTCATCAGTTATTTGTAGACATTCATAAGACCTCCCTGAGCCTTTTCTTCTCCAGGGTGAATAGTCCCTGCTCTCACAAGCCTCTTCTTGTATGAGGTCCCTTCCAACTCTAACCGTTTTAGGATTCTATGAGATGCTACAGTCCCTATTTCTTTAAATACGCTGTAGTATACGCAATAAGAAATCTGTATCATTTTTTTGCCTTAATAAATTCATATTCATACTTGGAAAATTGCAGGACAGAAGGGGAAAAAAAAAAGAGAAAAAAGAAGATACCACTACGGCACTGCTACTCTGTAAATCAGAACAGTTGAGGTTGGAAGGGACGTGTGGAGATACCTAGTCCAATTCCCCTGCTCACATAAGCTTCCTCAGGGCTGTGTCCAGTTGGGTTTTGAGTATCTCCACGGTTGGACACTCCACAACTTCTCTGCACAGCCTGTTCCCACACATTTGACCACCCTCACAGTAAAAAAGTTTCTTATATTTAAGTGGAATTTCCTGTATTCCCATATCTGTGCTCACTGCCTCTTGTCCTTTCACTGGCCACCACTGAAAAAAGCCTGGCTCTGTCTTCTTTACACCCCCTCATCGGTTATTTATAGACATTCATAAGACCTCCCTGAGCCTTCTCTTCTCCAGGGTGAATAGTCCCTGCTCTCACAAGCCTCTTCTTGTATGAGGTCCCTTCCAACTCTAACCGTTTTAGGATTCTATGAGATGCTACAGTCCCTGAACCATCTTAGTGGCCCTTCACTGGCTTGCTCCAGTATGCCCACGTCTCTCTTGTACTGGAGAGTCTAGCAATGGACCCAGCAATCCAGATGGGTCTCACCTGTGCCAAGCAGAGGGGAAGGATCACCTCCCTCACCTGCTGGCAACAGCCTGCCTAGTGCAGCAGAAGATGCTAGAAGAGCATACTGCTGGCACATGTCCAACCTGGTGTCCACCAGACCCCTCTATAGCCTTCTCTGCAAATATGCTTTCCAGATCACAGAATGACCTCTGGAGATCCCCTAGTCCAACCCCCTGCCAAAGCAGGCCCACCTAGAACAGGTTGCACAGGAACGTGTCCAGGTGGGTTTTGAATGTCTCCAGAGACGGAGACTCCACCACCTCTCTGGGCAGCCTGTTCCAGGGCTCTGCCACCCTCAAAGTAAAGAAGTTCCTCCTCATGTTTAGGTGGAACTTCCTATGTTGAAGTTTGTCATTCCCTGGATCCCCCTTCTCAGCGTTTTTGGAGAGAGAAATGGCATTTACTTTCTTCCACTCATCAGGAACTTCCCCCAGTTGCTGTGACTTCTCTTCATGAGCAACATCATACATAAAAGCAAAGCAGAATACTGTATATAATGTTATTGGAAGAATAAATATGTAAACTAGACTCTGTTTTCAAGCAGAAAGTATAAAATTATCCATACTTAAACTTCTGACTACAGTTAAAACATGAAAAATGAATTCAGGTATAGAAAAACACAACTTAGAAAATGCATTTGAATAAACAGTTTTTAAAATCTTTTTCCTCCCCTATGGTCTATTATTTTATGAACTGTCAATAGGCAAAATATTGTCAATTTTGATGCAAGATGCTATACAGGTCTACTTCCAACAAACTATGTATAGGTTTGTGAGACATACTCACCTCTTCCAGGGTGAATATGTCTAAATTCCATCAAAACCTAATTTACTAAGTTTTGCTAAAAGCTCTGCAGAACAATCTTTCTACATATGGTTTGACTGAACTAACTTGGTTATTCTTTGTAAACTCTTGTAAGTACAACACCCGTGAGCTGAGAATGAGTGGCATTTTATAAAATAAGTAAATGCTAGAATATCGGCAGCTATTTTATATAGGTGCTTTTCAAAGTTCTGCTAATTAACAAAAGACAATAGATTTCACCCTGGTTTGGTTGGGGTTTCTTTTTTTCTCTTATACTACTGTAAATGCTCTCTAACTGCTGAAAATCAGCAGATTTATCCCAACACAAAGCTGTGGCAAGAACTCTTTTCAGTACCATTGTATACTAATCAGAATGCACCAAACTCTAACAGTTAAGTGTCTTAAGCATAAATTAATTTTACAAATCCTTATGACTGGCAAAGGAGAAAGATATAATTTATTCCAGTTGTATAACATAATATGTTCCGTTCGCTCATTCACAAAGAATTTCAGTTTTTCAGGAAATAAATGAGACAACTGTCTTTCTAGTCCGTGTAGACTGGACTATGATCAGTCATTTCTGCTCCAGGAAAAAGTTCATCTCAACAATGTGCCCAAACCCAAATGGAATTTAACAAAGCCAAGAGAGATGCATTTTCAGTCTGCTCTCAAGAGGACAGGGCGAAAAAGTGATGAGGAGAGCAGGAAGACAAAACATCATCTCACTGTATATATACATTATAAGTGTTAACCAAATGTGGAAATCCCTGGCTATTTTAAATCTAGATTAAAACCACAAGACAATTTAAACTAATCCACAAGATACAAAATATAAATTAGGGTGAATGCTTTATGCTAATTTTTAGAGAAATAATATTATTCTTTTTATACTCTCCAAAATGTCAAGACCATTTCTCATTGTTTAAAAAATTCACATCACTACTTTATGAGATCTTTGAGCGTTCAAGGATGATAATTACATCCAATTCTCTTATAATAGACTTTTTTATCAGATGTTAACACATTTTATAACATCAGGGGTTTTTTTCACTTCAGTACCCTTCCTGAAGTCAATGTCTGGAGAGAGGAAGTAACTTGTCCACAGTTGGTCTGTGGTTTAGAAAAAAAAAGCAAGTTATCCTCCTATGACTCCCATTGACGGGTGGTAACAAGTGCTCTACTGACAAATCAGGCTTTGCAAATTAGATTTATTTTAATAGTAAATTAGCAAATTAGATTGAATTTTAATAGTAAAATAAAATTATATGAAAAGTCCACCTATGCACGTAGAGAGTCTGTATTCTCATTATTCATCTTTGCAGCACTGTGTGAGAGAGATGTAACAGCACTCACTGTAGTACGGGGGAGAAGTACAAAGAGGTGTTGAAAAACATGACCCATCTCAAAAATACAGAAATATTTGAGACCAAAAGAGCATTACCAATAGCAGCATTTCTCACAAACACTGTAAAACCTAACTGTGAAATAAATACTTGCAGTATGCCTGGATTATTTTTGTAGCTATTATATATATATTAACAAAACTGCTGTAAAATACTTAATTTGACTTTTGGATCTTTAGTGGTCCACAAATCACAGATTGGAAATCTGTGCTCTAAATTACAGTTAATAACCTAGGGGCATAGCAGTTCATGCCTTCTACAACTAATGAAGCACCACCACCTCCTAGTTACCAAAAATCTAACCCACTCTGAACTGTTACAGCAGTTATTATGTGTTATCACTGAACCTGTGAGTGAAAAATAGAAATAGAAATTATTTCCCCACTAGGCACAGAGAAAATATATCCACTAACAGGAAAAGATGCACAACAATTAAAAGAGAGAATAATTCTTTTGGTTTTAATTTAGGTTTAACTTCAGAATGCGCTGAACACACCAATACTTTCATTTTTCTGAAAGTAAAATTCTGCCTTAAGATACATCAATTTATCTGAAAAAGACAATGCTTTAAAAACATATTTTATTTCAGAAATCAAAATATGCAGCCTTCTTCCTGGAGAAGAAACTGGAAGTTCTGTGATAAAATCTTTTCTGGAAAGTCAGTGCAATTTCATATCAATGGTGCACTCTTTTTCCTGCTTTCAAATGGATTACTTAAATGTTTTAAAATGTTATAACCCACAATAATCTGTTCCAGGCACCAACGAAAAGGAAGAAAAAAATTACAGAAGTCAAGATGTCGCCTGGAAGCACTTTATGGCAAACATTATAAAGATAACACAGAGCAGAGAAGCTCTGGTTCAATCCATTATAAATACCCCATTCTTCTTAAAATCACAAAAATGTATTTATAGCAAAGAACTCTTACAGGCTTTTTCCTCAGAAGACTTCATTTAAGTACAATTTGGCAGAATTTTTGGAACAAGAAAAGAAGAGTTTCATAAAATATTGATGTTTTACAGTCACCCTAGTCTTGATCTACGTGCTACAAAAACAAAAGCAAGGACCTTGGAAGGTGACCACATCCTTGTCTACTAATTACACTTTACTCTTTCATTTTGTCTAAAATGTGCTCTCTAGCAGTGATACTGAGCACAGACATTAAATCATCATTTAGACAATTAATGCCTCATTAAAAACACAATTTATTTTTCTCATTTTTTTACTGACATAATACATGATTTAAGGAAATGTATGGGATTTAAAAAAAAAAACCAACCCCAAAAACCAAACAAAATCCAAAAGGGTGAAAAATACTGAAAAAGAAATTCCTTTATATACAAACTTATATATACCAATCTTTATTTTCCCATATGTCCAAATGACAGTATAAATAGTTGCCCTCTCTTCTTTTCCCCTGGTCCCTCCCAAAACTTAGGGATGGGGGTATACACAGAAGGAAACAGCTACACTGACACCCTTGTTGACTAAAATTATTAAATAATCATTTTGAGTGCGCACATGATCAAAAGAAAAGAAGAAACAGCTTACTTATACTTCTCCAAATAAATTGGTTTGGTTTTTTCCCCCATGAAAAGCGGCTCAATGGAAAATAGGAGGCAGAAGATGTGAATATTTGTACTTCAGAAAACTTTTCTCATAAGCAAATTAGGGTTGAAGCATGAGTACTTAGAAATCTTCACTCAAAAATTTAATTATCAAAATATGGAAAATATTTAGTTTACAAAGGAAAGAAGCAAAATCACAAGTACCAAATACGCACGGTCTGTTTAATAATAATAACACTAAAAGAAAGATCCCAAGTTTAGGGCAGCACGGACAATCTATGAGTCAAGAATGAAAGAAAAAAGGGGGGCAAAAATTACTCTCATAGGGCTCAACAGAATGTCTCATGAAAGAAAAGGGTAGTTAATTATTTCACTTTATTGATGATAGTTCAAAAGGGGTCAATGCAAAGGACAACTTGGCATCCACTTAAATTTGCTTTTTAAAAAAAAAATAAATTGTCTTTTCTGACCTCTCTCAATAAAAAATAGACAAACATGAGCTGTGCTTATTCAGGCAGAATGTGCATGGCTATCGCTATTTATTGACAAGCATTTAGATTTGAATAACTGGCAATTTGGAGAGAATTTACTATAAAATTATAGTTGGATTTACATCTTAATATGAAATTGTAATTTCAATTTACAAATTTCAGGATGCTCAAGCAGGGGCAAAAACAGTAATCAAACATAAGCATTTAAAAAGGGATTTTTTTTTAAACACAGTCCACCCAGCGTTATGCCCTGTACATGAGTTAGGAAAGAAAATTATTATTAAGGATACCGTGCTTCGCTTTCTTATCTGTATCTGCAGAACATAATGTGAAGCGATATCAGGTAAAATCCTAATTCCTTTATCTATCAAAACAGATAAACTAAACAAAATAAAAGAAAGCATACCAGAGAGTCCAAAAGTCACTCCAATGAACATTTCCAATTACTTAAGGCACATTTCTATCATTGCAGAAGAAAAAATTCTTGAAGAAATTAAGGACACGTGCAGCGTCCTCACCAATACCAACTGCTCAGTGGTGAGCAGTTTTTAAAAAAGAACCACGTTTCCGAAATAAGAATTAATCTCTACAGACACAAGTCAGGAACTGCCATGCTTGAGGGAAGGGTGTTCTAGGATAAAAATTCCCATCTCTCCCTCCTTAGGAGCCAAGGGAGCAATGGTCGGAGTCAGGGAAAGACCGAATTCTCCAAGAAAAGCTGCGGTTTCACTGTATCCCACACTAGAGAGGCAGAAGCAAATGTAATTTTTGGTATCAGAATGATGTGTTACAGGAGAGTAATTAACGTTTCCCTTGGTGCTGCACTTATTGAACACTTCTCAGTTCCTTCCTTTCAGTTTCAGAGCTGGAGAAGAGAGAGAGAGCATGAGCCGCGCTCTGGGGTGCCACGGAGGGGGCTACCACAAAATACCAACGTATTCTCCTTTCCCACATCCCATCTCTCCCTCCTTAGGAGCCAAGGGAGCAATGGTCGGAGTCAGGGAAAGACCGAATTCTCCAAGAAAAGCTGCGGTTTCACTGTATCCCACACTAGAGAGCACCGTGACTGTGCTTCTATATCCAGGCACAGTCCTCGCCTCTTAAAGCTCCAGCTCGGCACCACTCAACACACAAGCAATGATGCTCGTGGCTGAGATTTGTGTGGTCTACGGTAAGCTCCGCTTCCTCGAAAATGTGTGGCATCAGACAGAGTTTATTTAGAACCTAAGTCTCTCGGGCACACTATGTAAGTTTATTGTTTATCATTTGCCGGGGAAGTCTTCTGAGGTCAAGGTAAAAAGCAGGAGGTGATATTTGATGTAAACGTTCCAAAGCACGTTATGTGGTTGCATGGTTGCACTGGCCCCCGGAGCACTTTGCTGGTGGTCCGTGGAGATCTGGCTGGTGGAAGGTGCTGGCTTTCCCTGTTTCCAGCTGCTATATCATATTTAATGTATTTTTAGCTTCACTTAATATTTTCCTAATATTCCTTTTCCATGTAAGCAATTAGTGTGGTTACCAGGGATGGCAACAGAAGGGATATTCAGCTGCCAGTGGGAGAAGAGGTGGTCTTTACAGCCGTGTATGGGAGAAGATCCACAGGAGAATCTCCTTATGAAGGGGTGGGAGGGAACCCACCTGGGGGGCAACCCACCCAAGAGCCATGGTCTTAACGCTTCTAATTTCTCCATTCGCCAAAATGAACAATTTCTATTTTTTTTTTTCCTCAGAAAATTCTGCTGGCACGTTCATTATTATCACCAAAGACGAAGGAACAAACAAACAAGTTGTAGTTCTCAGCCTTTTGCTATGAGTAAAAGCAGGAAGGAAAAAAAGCTTTTGCCTTCCTGATTAAGCTTACAAAAAAGACATAGACAAGCTCTAAACGGGATTTAAAAATATGTGGAATTGCTGGCCTTCATTTTTTCAGGATTAGAACTTTTTAAAAAAATCTTAGATTTATAATACAACTAGAGATTACCAGGTACAATAGAAATGTCTGTAGAGTTAACTCACCTATCTAAAAACGAGAAAAAGCATCTTCCAAAAAACATCTGGCCATGACCCACTAGAACTGTGCTATTGAAACATTTATTTTTGAAAAAAAAAGAAAAGTTTCTAGGATAAAAATTCCCATTTAGCCTCCACTGCCTTTATCCATATTTACGCACTTTCATCTTGCCTCTGACTAATCAAAAGAGACTCATCAAATCAACTGAAGATAACTTAAAAAATATTATATGAAAAAATATCAAATGGGGAACATTTGCTGAACAAAGAAAAGTTTCTTTCTATACTTTTTTTTATTTTCATTCTTATTTAATTATCCATGAAACTACACTGACTCCAATTTGCTTGTGAAGGTAACAGATGAGAGAAGTCAGTCCCTAGCCATGCAAGCATGCTTTATAAACCCTTAAAGGAAAAAGATACTAAATATTAGAGAAGTTAGAAATTAAAGCATCCAGCTCCTGAATTCCGCTCCCCACTCTAACAACAACGCTGATGTACGAGTGACTCTTATTTAGGAAAAGAGTCCCTGGAGATGGGGATTTTATGTATTAAAGGGAGTCCTCACCTCCCTCTGAAATGCAGCAGAGTTGAGGCTCCAAACGTATCCCTCCTCCTCCAGATAAGAGAGGGGGATTTTTTACAATTCTCGGGAGCCTTTGCCTGATGCCTAGAAAACACCAAATCCCTTATTGGCTTTAGAAGTCTGTAAGATTTCAGTGGAGCACACTCACGGAATCGCTTTCCAAGACTTTGCAACCGAGGGTCTTCCTAAACCTCAGCTTAAGAAGGATTTAAGGAGACTAAATTTGCTCATCGATGGCTGACAGAGCAAAACACCAAATTACACAAAGCTGGAGGGAAAAATGAGGGGTTTCCTCCCTTTTTTTCACCTTATTTATCATCTAATGGTTACTGTTCTTCCATCACTTTGACAGGGAGCAGCAGGTAATGCTGAAAAATTAAGCAACAAAAATAATATTAATAAGGTGGGTTGTTTTTTGCTTGGGTTCTTTTTTTTTAAGTTTTTTTTTTTAATCTAAAATAAAAATAACCCCCCATTGACTCATATATCCTGACTGGTAGGAATTTTCTCTGGCATCTGTCCGGACTGTTACAGAAAAGTAGGGAGCATAAACACATTTTTAGAGCTACATGAACATTTTGTCTCTTTTTTTTCCTCTCCTCTCCCACAAAGGCTTTATCCACAAAAGTAGGTATGGTAATAACACTAGTCATGAAACCCCAGTCCATCAAGATAGAAGGAAAACTGCAAGAGAAGTTGTTTTCGGTGACATACTGTGCAATCATGAGCCTGCTTTGTATGTTCAGGAAATTCTCATGAGTTTTCTTAATGAAAAAAAAAAAAAAATCACTAAAAAAAGATTTGTTGTAAATATCTCGCGAGCCATGACAAAGTACCTTATAAAATATAACTATTCATAAACAGTCTAGCCTCTGGAATTAAAACACTGACACTTTCTATTAAAAGGTGCTTAGTCACAGTTCACTAAATATTTACAACGAATCATTTATTCTCTAATTTCATTGACTTTACTGTCGTTAGCAAAAGTCAAGAAAACTTCCTGCATGTGTGTGAATGGCTTGTGTATGTAAACCACAGCTCGCAAAGTCAGTTTTATGGAGGCAGAAAGATTTTCACGTTATACAAGCAGGTCCTCCTCATCTGCAGAAAACTATTTGCTTAAACTTCAATTGGATGCAAGTATTCAAATGAACTGGAATCAGAAGGCACGAGGGTGAATGGACATCATGCCTCACAGGATAAAAAACCCCAGCTCCTCATTTCTATCAGTGAGTTTTGCAGACAAATCATGGCACCCTTTCTTCCCAACTCAGCCAAGGAAACAGAATATAAGGCAGAAAGAGAGAGAGGATGAATAAAATGTGCATTTTACAACGTCAGAGAATCCATGTTATCAGAAAACAGCGTCAAGAGCTGAACTGTTGATGCTGACAGGCATTTCAGATGTTTTTCTGCTATTGTTTAGGCAGGGGGGGAATGGGGAGTTTGGGGCTTAAGAACCTGATTGAGATGCTGTCCAAGGAAGGGAAGCTCAAATGGCTTTGTAGGGAAATGAGGTACTTATAAAAATAAACAGGTCTCTGCCAAAACCTGCAGGCTTTAATACTATCGGAAAACAGACAACCTCCCACACTCCGCACTGATAATAATATAATTCTTCTATGGGCTTGTCAAAGAATATTGTAAAATGCTGTGGTTTGATGACACACAAAAATCTTTCCAGTGAGACTTGCACTGAAACCATCTAATGGATTTAGATGAATACCTATATCTGAATGCAGCCTCCATAGGGAGGACTGCTTTGTCGTAGCTCCCAAACCTTTCCATGCCATAGGGAGGAGTGCTTTGTCGTAGCTCCCAAACCTTTCCATGGTTTGATATCATTAATTTGTATGGCACTAGCAAGGTTATTGCTATCCTCTTGTTGACATCATTTTCCCTGTTCTGACTCTTGGTTCCCAGTATTGTTGCTTTAAATTCCCCGATGCACTTCAAGAAAAAAATAGGTTTTGGGTACGTGTCAAGACGACCGCAATTCCTCAGACTTGGATCACGAGGTGACTGGCCTTGGACTCGAACAAGAACTATCTCTGTCCACAGTTCCTTTACCAGGACCAATGACAAAGTTGCAAAGAATTGCTAGTGAAGATCTTGTAGGATAACAGCAGATCAAACGCTAATCTATATATATTGAAACTGAAAAATAGCTAAAAATTGATGGCACCTGCTGAATTTTTCAGTGATAGTTTTGTTCTAGAGGAACCAATTCAGAGGAAGGGCTCAATGTTTACTAATTCATCTATGTTTTCAGAAGATGAAATAAGGTTCACGTCTACCCTTTTTTAAGGCTCTCAGAATAACTACTTATAAAATGTACCCATACTTATTAGAATAAAATCCTCAACTCAAAAAATCCCCACAAACAAAACCCAAAGAAATGCTTGAAGATGAACATTCTCCAAACCATTACCAATAATCCCAGGAGTGAGAACACAAAGGGCTCTATTTCCAAATCAGGCTTTAACTGTGTCCTGACTTGTCTCATCAATACCCAAGAGATCTTGGCTGCATGAGCCCAACTGGAAATCTTTTGGTGACTGTGGCACACACAGACTTCCCACAGCCTATAACCAGTAAAATCTTGATGGTACCTTTTAGGTCTCTCACATGTTTTAGATTTCAAATCGACTCTGGATGTTACATTTACTAAAATATCATCATGAACTGCACAGGCAATTAGCATATAGCGCTTCTGAAAATACAAAGCTCTGCTATAAACCACTGAAAAATACCTTCTTATAAAAGAGTCCTGTAACAACGGGTGACATAACATTGTCATATGCTGTCATTTTATTTTTAACACAAGTTATTCAAGCTTGAAACAACACACCTCACCTTATCCTCAGTTTAATGGGAGGTTTTCTTTCCATCATTTCTTCTAAAGCCATAAGCAGGGCAAGTTAAACATCTAGTCTTTACTGTCCTTAGTTGTGAATTTAATTCTGAATTTCTTTGAATAATGAAATAAACAGAAGTACTTTGCTTGGGAAAACACTATGTAAGAAATATGGCTAAATACTTAAAACATGCTAACTCATATTTTAAAGAACACAATTACAACTTTAGTCCATGCATAACTAAGTCAAGACACATTTAAAAATGTATTAACTTGCTACAGTTATTCCTAGATGTTAGACATTTGTATACAGAGAAATTAGAAGAGTGGCATTAACATAGACTTGCCCAAATATTTTTAAAATAGAGAAAATGTAGAATTACAGACACTGTCATTAGATAAACCGATACAAATGCACTTTACTAAACTGAATACAGGGGAAGAGAAAAAAATGTCTCCATTAATGAGCTTTTACAATTATTCCAGTGGTTTCTTGTACTTAACAGTAGGGAAGCAAGCATGAACGCCGAATATCTTAAAGACCTTTACAACTAGGAAAAAGAAATTAGGTTAGATGAGGATACAAGGGGACAGTTTAGCTCCTCTCTTGCCTTGGTTTTCATCCAGCTTGTACACTCCAAAGGCTTTAATCTCTTAACTACTGTTTCATTAGCATCTCTGCAGAGATTCAGGGTGTTTAGAATATCTGGGAGGCTTTCATGTGCTAGAGTTGAAAAGCTTCATATAAGAAACCAACAAGTCCTAGCAAAGCAAGCCTTGGCACAAAACACTGTATCATTTTAAGTTTATAATATGTGAGCACCTCATTCCCATGCCGGGCACTGCAAACTGTTGTAAAAGAACTATTCTAACAACAGATATTCAATATAGAATGTAAATGCCTATAATCACTTCACCAGAGGAAACACACTGACAATCCACAGACCTGAGTTCTGGTGGAGTACCAGGGAGGAACAGGAACCACCATAAAAGCTTTACAGCAAATAAGATTCAGGGGAGATGTTAAAGTTCTTATGAAACATCTCTTGAAGTCCCCAGTGAAGAACACATTAAGCAAATATGCCCTGAAGACCACTCGTGACTGCTTGGTCCTTACTCAGCGTAGGAAGCTCCCCCTGTCCTTTTCAGCTTTCTGAAGATTATTGCAAAAGTTTATTTCACTTTCCAACATAACATTTGCAAAAGAAAACCCACGTGGAGTCACATCTGTTCATCTGCAGAATTCTCATCGCTAAGCTAAATGAGTTTTAACAAGATTTTCAAGCAACGATATAACTAGTTATGAGACAACAGTTTGTACCACACTACAGGAAACGCAGCAGAAAATTTGTAGTTTGGAAACGGAAATGGGAAAAATCGCTGGAAAGCCCTTGGTGTCCCAGCCAGAGCTACAGGCTGCAATCCTGTCACCAAAATACCCCCTTGCAATGCTGGGACTCGGACACCATTCTCAGAAGGCAATCAGAGACCAGCCCTCACACCACCTCTGACGGTGAAACTTTTCCAGTATCAACTCTCAGATAAAGCAAACACCATCTTTTTCTATTTTTCCTCTTCCTTTCTTATTTCAACCCTCTTCTTTCCCCTTTTCTTCTTAGACAATATTCAGGAATTAAATCATTTTCATCAGCACCCAGTGCACAGAAACCTACTACATGACATAAGGTGAAAAAATCATGAAAATGCCACTACAAATCCTCAAAACCTTTCATGATTATTAAGGCGTTTCCATCCAGGGATAGGACAAAGAGTAGCCTTTTCTTTACTACATTTAAATTCTTTAACTTCAAAACACTTAAGAGTAACCACTCAGACATAGAGTAACCAGAATAAAACTGTCACCAAATATCCAACTGCTGGAATAGCAAGTGACTAAATACCTACTATGAATTCTGCCCTATCATGTCCTATATTCTGGGAAAAAAAATCACTAAAAATTGCACTAAAATTTTAGGCGAAGCTGTTTGAAAGTGTTTAGTAAGTATTTGTAATATAACAGTTTCAACTGACTAAATACTTAACATGAGACTGTTGAGAGACAACTACCTCATATGTCAAAGAAAATAAAAAGCACATAAACCACTTATAAGAAGTTTCTACTCGCAAGACAAAACCTTATGAAAAGCCTTTTGAAAAGCTTCAAAACCAAGACTTCACACTTTCTTATGACTTGCTCCAGAGAAGTCATTCTTGGCCATTAGTGTCACCGACACGGAGCCTAAAAACGTTGAGTTGTCATGCCACAAAAGGACAAGCCACAGAGGTCACAGGTCCAAAATGTATGTGAGATGGGTAGCAGAGCTCCAGACGGCTGCCCATTTTGCATACCCTGCTGCTTCCCCTGCCTCTGGACATTCCTGGCCCAAAAAAACCCACATCCTAAGCCGCAGGACGGCAGGCACCTGGGCAAACGCCACACACGCAGGATGACAAAGTGCTTTAAATTTACCAATGTCAGGTGGACGTCCTCAAAATTTGTATAGTGTTTTTAAATAACAAAATTATTACATCCTTCCTGACCTTTCCAACAAAGGTAATGCAAAAGAATTAGCAGGTCTCTCCCTAACCCTTACCATTACTTTTTAAAAAAGGGGACTCTCAGGGTGGGTGAAGTACCAGATTTGCCTGCTCTTCTTCAGTATAGATTTAATGAAGACAAATGACCATTTCATGATACGAATTCTGAATATACATGTTCTTTAGACTCAATAAAACCCATCTTTTATTCTCCTCATGCAACCCTGCTCGCACAGCCAGGGCACTAGATGGCTTCCAGTGTGCACGCACGTGAAGAGCAAGAGGATATTTAGAAGAGGAAATATCAATGAAACCTCCTTCCATCCTTCTGTCCATCAGCGAAATTATGAGTGCTAACGAAGGATTATAAATTATTCTTCACACCTAGCATACAATTAGGAGTGCTAATGAAGGATTATAAATTATTCTTCACACCTAGCTGGAAAAATGACACAACATTATATTTCCACTAGAAAGTTAAAAATATCTGCTACTAAAGTGGCTGATTTTTAACTGCTCTTTAACATCTGGCTTGCTGCTGACAAGATACAAAAATTTAAAATCCCTGATATAAACACATAGCATTTATACCCTCCTTCAGTCTATAATGCACAGGCAAATACGTCGTGAGAAATCTGCTTTAAATTGGCTTGACTGAAGAACTTTTAAAAATAAAGTATGTTATTAGTTCTTACTTCAAAGGCTATAAACAGAAGTTGCCAAAAATAGTTTTCACAGTGGCAAATTCTGTCAGCCCTCACACATTTTACTGAAAAATATATAGTATTTTGTTAACTTTCTTGCAAAAACAAAACAAACCAAAGTGCTATGCTTTGTTATGCAGTCAAAGAATCAAAACCATTCAGGAAATCAAAGAGGCTGAACTTTATTTCACTTCAGACCCTTTAGGTCAGAGAGCAAGTAATAATTAAACGCATTGATTTGTTTCATGTTATCAAGTAACTTGCTTACTTGGCCTTCATTTTTATTTTTGCCTTCAGAGATGTGATAAAGACTTTCAAGAGTAAGATCTGCTTGGCAGAAGTACACACTATAGATTATATCTCTCAACTCCTTGAAATATAGATTATATTCTCAATTTAAAAACCAGGCTGGATAGGAATTGAGAGATATAATCTATAGCGTGTACTTAATTTTTTTTTCAGAGTGAACTTTTTTTTATAGTTGTATTTAAACTATAGTGTATAACTACATTTAAAAAATTAGGCTGGGATGTTTTATCTCTAAAGTGAAAGTTTCAGAGCACATTAACTTTCAGCTTGAAAATCAGAACTTGAAAAATCAGGATCAGAATTTACTAGGAATTGCAAATATTTGTAGAAATAAATTTGAAAAAATGCTGATGGATAATTTGATCTGGATAAAGTAATTATGAGATTATAAACTCATTTAACTACTACGTTAATGAAACCGTAAATGTTTGTGTCAGTGACACAAACATTTGTCACACCTCTAAAACACAACCTGTATCACAGCTGCATCCTGGATCTAGATGGTGCACATCTAAATAACACGTGTTATTTAACACACTTGCACCTTTTTAATACAACCTCTACTAGCTTCTTCACTTGTCTTTTTGAAAAAACTAGAGAGGAATAAACCATAGGGAAACTTTTAGCCCATTAACACTCAACAATAATTCCCTTGGCTCGCTCAAGAAGAATAACCTCCCAAGAACTATAGTGCCAGACAATTCATGCATTGCCAATTTACATGTTAATCCATTTTCTTTTGAACTTTTTGCAAGAATAAATCCAAAGAGTATACAACTTCACCCCACTCCCCAAACACAACTCTCTGAGAAGGGCCAGAATTCTTGTATTTTACATTGGCAAGCTAAAAACTCTGTAATATCTTGCTTTTTTGTAACTGAACATAGGGTCTGCAACTGAAGAACAAAATGAATATTAATTACAGGTTTTTTTCATAAATGGCAGTCATCAGGAATCTGAGCTAGATTAATCTTACATCTGCCATGTATAAATACATGCATCTGCACCTCTTGATAGAGTTATGACAAGGTAATATATACAATCTCCTTCTACATTATGCTTAGGAATGCAAAACAAAACAAATCCCAAATTCCTGGCTGAGGTTTTTTAGCTCAATGTGCTACCTGAACTCCATTGGAAATCAAAGTACTGCCTTTGGAAGCTCAGTAATTAGGCAGGGAAGTGATGGAAACCAGCACGGAGCCAACGCCCCATGGAACCACAGCCCAGGTTTCAAATACAGATACATATTTTTAAGGAAGAAAACCGAAACCAACTACTTGGGCCCCCCCTTCTTTCTGTATTAAGTATGGAATTAAACTTGAATCCAGAAATAAAACTCACAGTGCTGATGCACCTTTCACCTGCAGGTCATTTTATACCCTCCAACTTTTCTGTTAGCATCTGTAGCCTCTAAACATCCTACATCAGTAACAAAAACAAAAATTCCCTTCAGTACAAGTACTTTCATAACAGATTTAGCACTTAATTTTAATCAACTGACCATGTATTAATTTTCCCCTCAAAATCCATTTTTCTCCCATTGAAGTACATAGGGTTTTTTCTCAATATTAATATGAAATTTAAATGAAAATAAAAAGAATTATAACATCCATCTTAATTACCCTGGTGCTAAGTTTTGCTTCCCTTACCAGGAATGACCTCATTAGCATAAACTCAGTTCTCAGTATACTTATCATTTAATTCATTTTATATTTGTAGCATAGACCAAATGTTCTAAGGCAAGGAAAAAAAATAATAAAAGGGATAAGCAAACTCATGTATCCAAGTATGCACTTTCAATTTACTCTAAAATAAGATTTCTAGAAACAAGAGTATTGATGTAAAGCATTTCTATAAAAATGGATGAGAACAACATTGGTGGTTTTTGCAGAGCATAGCAGAACTGGAAACTAAAAATATTATTTTAGGTGGTGAAAACAAAACTTTTTGCATATGTAAGTGAATTATGGTGGGTTTTCCTGTTGCCTGTAATTTAGCTTCAGTAATGAGCAGCTTTTTGGGTCTTTCAGTGTTGCGTTCTTTTTTTCCCTTGGGGAAGGGGGGATTTTAGCATTTCTTAGAAGTCAACTGAGAGGAGCAGCATCTGAAAAAGATAAAAATAAGTACTGATACAATAATTAATTTGGTTTCAACACAGACACTATGGAAATGCTGTTGTAGAAAACCAAGGGCAGACTAGTGTCTGAATTTTAAATCCCAATCTTCCAATTAATTGTTTAGTTTCCACAAACTTCCAAAGTTTAAAGTACACTGTATGGAACTTGCAAAATTAATTCAACTAAACCAGCTTACAGTTGCTTCCTACAGATTCCAAATGATGCTACAATTCATATTTTTATACCCTGTGTTTGGTAATATAGGGGAAGTTTATTTAAAAAAAAAAATAAATCACAAGTCTTGGCAACAACTGCATTTTACTAGAAAGGAACTTACTTAAAATAATTTCTCTCCTCTATTTTATTTTTTTCTGCTAAAAGTAGGAAATAGTAATGATCATATCTAACATTTCAATCAAGTTTTGTAAATTAGAAAATCACTTATTAAAGGCGAGCAATCATTATCAGCAGTGAAGTACAGGAAAAGTACTGTGAAAGCGAATTAAATTACTTTTTCAAGATCACTTAATAATAAGGAAAACAAATTTAATTGCAAGTAATATCCATTTTCCAAAACACTTTTCCTTTGCCAAAAAACATGCCATGTGTAAGACCAACAAGATTTTTAATGGCCTTTCTTACACTCCTATTTTCAGCAAAGCTTCCAGAAAGAAGAGCAAGAATTTTGTTTTAAGTAAAGAACAGGGACTGGGTCCACAGAAACATCTCAGGTGGAGATAGCTGTTTCAGGAGAAGCTTCCAGAAATTTGGGTCCACGGGAAATACAAGGCTGTGGCTGAAACAAAGTTTGTGATAGAAAATGTATCAAGACAACAGGATAGCTCCTAAGTCTTTTACCATCTAGTGACACATGGGAATTTGCCCTTTTCAATACAGTTGCATCTTATTTGCAGTTGTATCCTTAATTGCAAAAATACTACTGGTGTTTAATGGAGACATAAGTATCACAGGTTCATTAAATCAAACTGAAAGGTTCTACATTACTGGCAAGATTTAAGCAGCCTTGGTGGAAAAGTTTACATATGAAGAACAATAAAAAGGTTGACTGAAAGTCAAAATTCAATTTCCTTTTCTGATGAAGGTATTACTTTACAGTACGCGGAGAGCCATTAAGGTCCTGTAAAACAATCAATAATCAATGTACATTTTGTAAACAGAGGAAATAAAAATAAATCATAATGGCTAGCAATGATGTTATGGAGGTACATCAAAGGTCTGAGTTACTCTGAAGATGACACTTTGGTGTACCTCAAAAATACCTTTTCTCTACCAGCTTCAAGAGTTGATGTTTAAAAGAATAAATAAATAGAAGAGATTTCCGGTAATTGCCTCATTTTTAGATCCATCATCTCTGTCCATTTTTATCTGGACAATTTCCGTTTAAAGTGACACTTTCTTGTCTAAGTATTGTCTCAGGAAGTCAGCCCATAGAGAACCATGTCAACATCCAAAGCAAACCCATACTTAGGGAGATGGGTGACTTGTCCTCTTGGTGGCACAGAGGCTGCCTGGAAATAAATCTGTGTCCCCCCAGCTGTGGGTGACTGCTCCAAATTGCCAAGTGACGCTGCTTTTGTACTATAGTTTACCTGAGCAGCAAAAGCCTTAAAATGCTTAAACTGCTAATGGCCCACAGGTTAGAGCTAACCTCAATCTCCCTTTTCTTCCTCTTTGTTGATGTATTTTAAAGCGACAGTTATTAAATCTGCTGATGTCAGGGCAGTATTTCCCTGTCACTGTAAGTCTTCCAAAGATTCACGTTTTGAATGCTAAAACCTCCTAAAATCCTAATTCACGTTTTGAATCCTAAAATCTTCCTAAAATCTCACAGCTACTAGGAAGTATCAGTTAAATAACTCCCATCACTTACAGAAGAGTAGACGTATAATCAGTGGAAAAAAAAAAAAAAGGAGAGAAGATAAAATACTGCTTCAGAGTACTTTTTCTGATAATAGCTCGTATTTGTCAAAACACAAAATTTCCCAGCTTGCCATGACCGTCCTTATTGATTTTGACTGTTTCAAGGGTGGTAACAAATGACTTGTGTTATAAGTCTTATGCACTGGCTATTTCGGATCCATTTCTCCCTTTATCTGCAGCAAATCACTGCTGTGACAGCAAAACTCCTGGAGAGCAGTGGAAGGAGCAGAAGCGGCCACAGTGGCAGGGCTGGAAGTCAAGCCCTGGTCTTAGGGGAGGGTCATAAAGCGAGTGTGAGTGAGCTGTTACAGGCACACAACCACAGCCAAAGCAGCATGGGAGACCCCCCTCTATCAACTGCCGACTGCCCTAAAAACCCCAGGAGGTTTAGAAGTTGAGAGATGCAGATTTGAATAATTTTTATTTCATAATTGTTTACGGTAAGGCTTAACTTTTGGAAGTTCATACCATAGACGCGCATCAGCGAAGCTGCAGCTTTGGAAGAATTAAAAATATCAGAGCATCAAAATGCTGGGAAAGGGCAGAAAGAGGGATAGAAGCCTCTTGCTCCCACGTCTGATCCCAGGCTGGTAACACACCCAGAATGGTTCTTCAAGGAGATCTCTACCCTCAGCCCCACAACCTGCATCGCTCATCACGTATCGGCACACGGAGAACAGCGTGAAGTCTAAAAAAGAGCTCGAGAGCTCAAAAGCTTCTCACTTGCAACCAGCTGTCTCAGTTTATGTAATAAATCACCTCCCCCTACAAATCCTGCTTCACTTAAATCAATCTCCATAAGTACTCAATGATCACTTAAGTCACCTAATTTATTTCAATCAAAGTTTTGGAAATGGGCCAGGATTGTGACTAATTATTAAGGCTATTAGGGGATGGCAGAAGAAAACCAAAATTCAGTATAAAATCACAAACAATTCTTAAGAGTCCTTTTACATTACTGCTACCTAATCATTCCCTTTTTGCCTTTTTCCATCCCTGATAACATCCTGGTTAAAACCATCACTGCAACAAAGCAGAGGAAAGGGATTCCCCGCTTGTCAGCTCTGGTGCCCAGCTCTTGCAGGTCCACAAAGGAGATCTTCTCGAAGGAGATCCAGAGCAAGACATGCCTGTTGAACAACATGCAGTATTTGTACCTCACCAAGCACAACCCGACCTTCTTAACACCATCCCATGAGCCCCTATACGTGATACAACCGGGAGGAGACATCCCCCGTCCCCCACTCCATGGAGAATTTTGAAAGCTTTGTCATCCTTTTAATAAATATTAGCGTGTGTCACTACAGGAAGAGAAGATGCCTGATGTGAGTTTAAAAAGCTGACACTAACCTCTGAACAAATATGGGGCAATTCTCATAGGAAAGGGGACTAACGATACAAGGTAAAGGCTACACGTCTTCAGTTCATTAGATTTATTGTAAGATCTGCTACACATGAATGAGAATGAGAAAACTCACGTTCCATCACCACAAGGTAATGATTTAGAAAAACCTAAATCAAGAACTGTGCAACAATCCAGGAACACCCGGGAAATTCACATCTAGCAGCCACATTATTGAATTGATTTTTTCTAGCCTCAACTTTTTAGATTTCTTAAAATAAATTTTGCATTCCTTTTCATGACACCAAACTATAGCTAGGTACTATACCTTTGTATTCCTTCTGAATGCAAGCCTAATTTTCAATTTCCTGTGGCTTTTTAGAAAAGCTGTTGGGAAAAATATGATCTATTTCTTCATCTAGTTCAAGCTTTAAATCGCTAACCTGATTTTCAGATGCACATGTTCTTTCCCTGTTCAGAATTTTTCAACTCCATTTGTATCAGAGTCATGGCCCAATCTCACTGGAAAGGGCTGAAGAGCCACATGTCATCCCATAATGGAACATTGTTCTCCCTGTCCTATCAGAGGAATAGCACAGCTGAAAAGGCTGGGTGTCCCCTCTTTGGACACCAGACCACCGATCCAACCATATGGCATCTTGTCTCCTCTGTAACAGTTTCCGTTGTTGGATCTTATCACTACATAGTTATCTCACAGCATTCGTTATCTCAATACATTAATTACCAATTCTTTTAAGTCTCAAGTCTCATCAACATAGGATTTCTGCTCCTGTACTCCACTACCAACCCATGTCTCGTGCTCAAGGGTTTTCACTGGTGAGACGTCTGGAGGTGGAAGCGCTGGATGGGGAGGTTGCTTTTTTGAACTGAGGAAGATACGATCACATCCCACCTGATCTAATCACAAATCAAATCATTCTTTGGTTTCAAACATTAAAAAAAGGCTCAGATATAGTTATAGAAACAGTTCTGTATTTTAATCCATCTCTCATTTTTGCTGTTATCATACCAGGCACTAATTTAGGCAAATAATGGCTCACTACTGAAAACAATCCCCAAACTCTGAACTATGACCAAGTATCTGACTAAAATGTACAACTGAAAAGATGGGAATGGAAAAGGGATGTCTGTAGTTGCTATTTCTATGAAAAAGCAAGGGTGAGGTCCTTTTTTCTTTTTTTTTTTCTCCAAACCCTCAGGCATCAGACCACACAAAGACATTTTAACTGGTCAAAGCTCAGAAATTTAAAGAGGAAGTCCTCTGGACCAAAGAAAACAGAGCTCTTTCCAGAAGAAACTATGGTGGGTCTAACTGAGGTCCTTAAAGCTGAGACCCTTTCTAAGATGCAAGACTAAACTTATTTTTCAATGCTTTTCTGAATTTAAAGATAAGAATTTCTTGACTTTGTAAAATGTTATATATTTAAGTGAGTAGGGATAAACATAATGCCCTTAAACCCTAAAAAAATTATGGTTAACAGACTTACAGATTAACAGCCATCAGACTATGCAAAGGTTAAAGACATTTTTGAACCCTACCTGTTTGAATATGACAAAAATTATACCACAAATCACAGAACACACAAACAAGGGCCACTCTGAGAGCACCATGACATAAAAAGACTTGCTAGATCCAGATTTAAGATTCCCTAAAAAAGAAGCAATTAACTAGACATCTGATGATGGAGAATAGGATTTGGGATACGGTTTGTTTCAATATTTAAAACCTTTTGAACATCATTGTGAAAAACATAATCAATTTTCAATCAATGCAACAATTCTTATCTCTAAAAAATACGGAGAGAGGAGGAGTGGTCCACTGGTGCTTAATGCATAAGCATTACCTTGAACAGTAACCAATATTCACACGTTACCCTAAAATACACACATCCTATTAAGATACCCATTCTCAGTATCAGAAATTTAAATACCAGCTATGTAACTAATTGCCAATTAGAAGTGGAGAATATACTGTGCAAACAATACTGGAGTTTCTACTCAGTTTCTTCTGAGTTTCTTTTGAAGCAATGACAGGATAAAACAATCAGATTTTCATGGTACAGAAAAGCATCTAAACCTTGTCAAATAGAACATAACAAAATAGCAATGCTTTATCAACAGAAAAGTTCTTTTGATTATATTTATCTTCTAAGTACGTTCAACTTTTTTAAAATTTTCTAAACCCGGACATTTACCAATTCACTGAAAAATCCAGTTAGAATGTTTTTTATACAAATATCAATTAACAGCTATTCTTTTCACACTGGAGGAGCATTGCCATTTTTAAATTACATGCTTTTAACTCAAGATCCAACTTGAGTTGTTGGCCCACAGAATTCAAGAACGTCTGGATTTTGGCATTCAAGTCTGAGTACAAATTAACATAATTCAAACAGTAGCCAAAACACAGCTGTTCTGAAACTAATCTCCCCCAAACTTGTTTTTTGTATTTTTATATTTGACCATCTGAAAAGTCATAAAAATTGTATTAATGCAAGTTCCTGAAAATGCAGTAAAACATTTTGTCAAAAACAGTTCTAAAGCTGGTACAGCAAATATCTACTTGATACTAAATATGGTTTCAATTTTAATGGAAAACTTTTCCATTATTTACATTAATTACTATCAAGAGACTTTTCTGGAGTCCTTTTATTATTTAATTTCCATCTGTGAATAATTGATATTATCTTTTAATGAAAAACATTCTGCATGCTTTATTTCTCCTGTATCGTTACAACACCTTTCCATCTGCATTTATTAACACCTCAATTACATATATGTATGTATTTGTATCCATATACACACATATGCATCTATATAATCATCATCTAGTAGTTTCTAAATCTTGTGATGTAACGCATTCTTTAAATAGTGAGGCATTTTTAAATTTTATTATTTCGTGGGCAATGATAGGGACTTAATGAACTGGAGTTAGGAGGTTTATTGACGAAGCGAGTTCAACACAAAACTGTCAGGTTTATTTCTATAACATCATTTTTGGCAGCAGAGTTCTCTGACAGGCAGAAGATGCAAAGAATTACAAGTGCTGCCTGAAGAAGGCCATGGAGAAGGAGAAAGAAACACTACTATATCAGGGTTTAGTAGTGATATGATACCCTGATAGGACCATGAGACTATCTAACCCTACTCAGCTTAACACAATAATCCCTTTCTAATTAAAACACTTTTGAAGAGATACTTATAATTGGTTTTCAGAAGAAGTACTCACTGAAACTTTTCAAAAAAGTAACTTTATCAAAGTGCTTTAACTCACATAAGAACATGCTTTATCTTCCTCTACTTCTTAAACATAAAAAACTGCAACACATCATTTCATTTCGTACCCACAGCAAATACATTGAACACACAGTGTATTTCTTGGAACTGAAATAAACTGCTATTTGCTGTCAGAATTTAAAACTAATATTAAATTGACCTCAACTTTTAAACAAGGGCATATAATTTAAAAAAAAAAAAAAAATTACAGTGTTTTGTTACGGTAATTCACAACCTCAGAAAGCAACTGCCAGCGCTATGCTTTATTTTTACTCCTTACTGAGTGTAATCACACACAAAACCACTACAACACCATTTCTATTCAATATTTATATAATTACATTTCAACACGCTGTATAAACTATTGCAAATAACGTTTACCGGTGGATCCCAAAATACAGCAAACAGATCACGTGTTCAGATGAATTATTTGAGGAAAATTCACAACCAAGTGCAAGGATGGGCACCTGAAATCAAAGCTGGATTGGAAAGCCAACAGCTCTGCTCAACTCTGGACTGTGACAGAAAATTAAAGCACCCACAAGGCTGCAGGATCGAGGCAGAAAGAGCTCCCCGAGGCCAGCACAGCACCATGGCAAGAACAGAACTCATCGGCATCGGAAATATCATTTTATTTCTGCCATACATTGGGGAAAAAAAATAAATTCAAAACTTGGAATTTTTCAAAGAATGACTACGTAGTTATAATTTGAGTTCTAGAAAGAGTTACAGTTTCAGAACTTGATAAAAAACAGAACTGATTTGATTTTTAAATTCAAATTAAGTAACTCCAGTTAGTATCAAAGAAATGACATCAGATACTTGAGAGACTCTAATCAGCCTAGTTACAACCAAAATCCAATGTAGCCACCAGTTAAATTATTGAACCATAGTACACATGATGATTTAGTTAGCAAATTCATCAGCCTCCATAAAGGAGCTGCCACATTACAATGATGAGCTTATAGAGAGGTTGAAAGCATACTATAATTTTCCACTCCTTCTAGGCTAAACTAATTATATAATTCAATTAATTACATGGGTTGAGTAGAAGAAAAACTTAAGTCCGCTATTTCTGAAATATTAGGGGACAAATTATCTTTAAAAGATTTTTTTTGTAAACAAAGAAAAACTGGAAACGTTATTTGTTTTACATCCAAAACATCATAAGGTATTATCTGGGGTAGGATTATATTCACCACTGAACTGGCAGAGAAATTAAACTTATCTATTATAATCAAATTATCTACTAGTAAAATATGGAATGCTGTGATATCCAGAGTGACAGAACAACTTTTAAAGAAAACAAGTGCAAAAATAGGCCAGAATTCATCTCCACCAGTGTGGCCAGCAGGTCAAGGGAGGTGATTTTGCCCTCTGCTCTGTTTTGGGGACCTCCCCCCCTCAGTGCTGCCTCCAGCTCTGGGGCCTCAAGCACAGAAGAGACATGGACCTGCTGGAGTGGGTCCAGAGGAAGCCATGGAGATGCTCAGAAGACTGGAGCCCCTCTGCTGGGAGGACAGGCTGAGAAAGTTGGGGGGTGTTCAGCCTGGAGAAGGCTCCAGGGAGAACTTAAGCAGCCTTCCAATACCTAAAGGGGGCCTACAGGAGAGATGGGGACAAACATTAAAAGTTTGGAGTCTATAAGAAAGTAGGGCCTGTTGCAATAGGACAAGAGGCAATAGTTTTAAATGAAAAGAGGGCAGATTTGGACTAGATATAAGGAAGAGCCCAGAGAGGTGGGAGATCCTCATCCCTGGAAACATTCAAGGTCAGGTGGGATGGGGCTCCAAGCAACCTGATCTAGTTGAAGATGTCCCTGCTCACAGCAGATGGGTTGGACTAGATGATCTTTAGAGGTCCTTTCCAAACCAAAACAGTCTGTGATTCTATGGATTCTAACACTGGATTTGTGGCCCATAGCAACTTTTTATTATCTCTATAAATAAGATTATATATTTAATTATTTTTCTTGTATGATATTTATTTATAAGAAATACTTAAACTAGAGAGAATTGGATATACAGAATCTGATCTAAGAAGTGTTTAAAGTAATTCAAATATCTATATGGACAGCAGGAAAATATAGGGGTGAAGGTACTCCTCCAAGTAGCTCTGTTTTTCCCGGAGTCTGATGGCCTCAGACAATACAGACGAAGGTGAGAAGACAACACAATTCTGATTTCCAAAGCCCTCGGCAGCATTCCTGTGCAGAGACACAGTTACGAGTCTGTCTTCAGAAGGACTCCTACCATTCTAAAAATACTGTCCCACAGCTGTTTAAAATTTATTTTTTTAGACCATAGCACCACTGTTTGGTTGTTTCCAATTTCTGAAACCACAAATAGTAAAAGTGTACTCAGTCTACTGCAAACATAAATAGCAAATGCACGCTTCAGCACTTTTAAAAGGATATGGAAATTGGCAACAAAAATGCAGTTCATGTTGAAAATTTACGAGGGCCCTGCCATATTTCTTCAGAAATACAATCAGGTAAAAATTAGGAAGATCTCTACCAGCTGGGTGGCATTTTTGTGTTTTCTTTACTTATATTTTTTTTAACTGAAAGACTTTCATTATGCAACTTCTGGCACTTGATAAAATAGAGCATGGTACCTTTGCTAAAACCACAGTTTCTTTGGTTATGTTTAGCATTACACAAACATCTTTCACCTTAGATATCCTCTTGCATTAGTGTGTTTAATTTCAAATACTCTAAGGCGCAATACTTTTTGACAAAATTATTTAATGACTATCAGTAAATGAGTTGTACAAGTTATTCTTTCTCTCCCCCAGTTTCACACGTCATTTAAAAATAATCCAACCCTTCACAATTATATTTTCGTATATTTGGAGCTTTATGTACATATCTCTATTAAAAGCTAAAGTAGTCCAATAATAAAATATTTTCACATGGACTTATTTCAAAAAACACAGCACATAATGGCAAAGTATCTTCTAGGTAAAGGTAACAGTAGACATGTTAACAAAATGTGATTACATTCTTTTGATGAACATCAAAAGTCTGAAAACCTGAAGGAAATGTCAATATTTTGTCGTCTGAAGTACACTTCTTGAAAGAAGTCCGGATCCCAAGGAAGTTGACGAGAGTTTAAAGTCAACGGAGCTGAGATTTCAGCCTTAGTGTGTGTGAGCTCACTAAGAAAAATATCTATTTAGAGTGCTGTTTGTGAACTATTTTATCCCGACATAAACGCAACTAAAAGTAGAAGCAGGTAATATTCCATTTGATCAAAAGCAGCATTTTGGTGGCTTCTATAGCAATACACTATTTCCATCAATGACATACCACTAGAAACCCTAACCTTTAACATGTAACAGTTCTAAAAAAGAAAAAAATAATCCATGACCTCACACCCAAAAAAAAAAAAAAAATTAAAGTGTATATATTTCAGAAAAGATGGAGTTTTTGGGGGTTTTTTTTTCTGATCACTTTCAGCTAAAAAGATAAGCTAAAAATATACAGAACTCATTATAATTTGGGAGGAATTTCTTTTGGTACAGAGGTTACTTACTAATAAGCTTCACTAACCAGGCAGTTTGGAGACGGCGTGGACATGTATTTATGATCTTTAAAACAATTCCATACACTTCTGAATTTCTGCCTGAGTAGACATTCTGTATGTTCACAGAAACCAATTTCCTAGTAACCTTGAGCAAACTACAGACATCTACACATGATTTTGCCGTGTACATTCTACAAAAAAAACAAACTGAAGATAAGACAACCACAGTCAGGCTATGAAATAAAAATTTTTCCAACAGGCTATAACACATTGGATAAAAGCCACTTGTTGAATATTCTCTTAGATTAATTTTGCTGTTGACTTGATAATTTTTGTCTTTCCAATTTACTAAATCTGAAATCCTGACCATCAGTAGAATTCTGTGATTAAAACAGTCCCAGGATAATTATTATTTTTTTTTCCTTCAAAAAAAATTGGAAAAGGATAAAGTGCTCTTGTAATGAATTTCCCACTGGTAGTTGACCCAAAAAAAAAAATTCCCAAGCTTGGAGTTGGAGCCTCCAGAGCAGACAAGAGTCTAGAAATAACAATGAAATTGGTATCATGAGCCTGCAAATGATCCAGGCTGCAGAGATGGGAACAGGTCACGACCTCGCGCTGGCAATCACTGCCTGAAGAGGTGGCGGCATAAGTTGAACATGACAGAATTTCCTTTATGTTTTTATATGCATGTTAGGATTTATTTTAAGAATGCACCACAGCAACGTTGTACTCTCAGAGCAGTTTATAATATACGAAAGGAAAAACCCAATTTCAAATGAAATCACAAATTAGCAGAGCCTGGCATATTTTTTTTTAAAACTATCGGCAATATTTTAGAATTAAAATTGTGTTCTGCAGAAATAAACATCAAGAAAAAACACAAAACCTTCTCATGACTGAGAATAAACTGCTGTGCACATCATTCTGTATGACTCTGGAATTACCTGTATGACTGGGAATTTTTTTTGCTTCAGGAGAGCAGGGGCGGGGACACTCAGTAATTGCTTTGCTTCAGAAATTCTGAGTTACACAGGTATTTTTCATTGGATATTGTGCTTTGTGATGGAAAACCTTTCCCAACTGCTCATTAGAAGGAAAATATTAGCTTAAAATTTAAACTGTTTGCGAAGTATAATTTTAACTAGGAAAATTCCTGTTGTAAATATAGAACTGAAACACTGTGATGTGGTTAACTGCACCTGCCACCCAAAAGGGCTTTGCAATATTATGCATAGACTTTAAAGGAAAAACGATTTGGGAGAAGTAAATAATGGCAAGAGTACTAATAAATGTTTGATTAAATTTATTTAAAGGAATCATTTAATTCCTTTTTAAAAAAATACTTCATCCAGTTTACTAATATCTACACGTTCAGAATTTAAGTACCTACTTTTGCACTTACATTAAGAATAATATTTAAATACATGATTTTGTTAAAGGTCGTCTTTAGGGCTAAAGCACACAAAAAACCAAACTTAGCATAGAATCAACGCTGTTTGCCCATCTGTTAATATGGGCTTAAAGGGTAAAATACATTTGTAAACCACAACTTAATATGCTATTAAAAAAATAAATCTTTAAAATAGTAAAAGATACCACCTCAGCCCACTGAACTCAGAGAAATAAATATTTGATGCTTCTAATGATAATGTACTGCGCTCTTATACAAGAAAATGTTTTATTCTACAAGTTATAGTTAAATAAATTACACATCAATATGCACGGTGCAAGAGTTTATACACCTCTCGCAAAGCAATATTAAGAGAAGCACAGTCTGGCGAGTATCAAATCTTCATCTTAACTGCAAAAACACTCTTTAGAAAAAAAAGAGAAAGTTTCCAGTCTGCCCTATTTCTTACTGGGAAGTAGGGAAGGAGATATGGTATAAAACCAGTACAGCAGGAGAATGAGCGCACAAGGAGAGAGAAGAGAGCACAGGCAGAGGGGAGACAGAGCAAACAGGAAAGTCATTGGCTTTTCCAGTCCATTTTCCAGGGACTCTCTCAACGGAAAACATTATATTTTTTTTAGCTGAAAGTCTTGGATTTTTTTGCTTTAAAGGAGAAAAATATTTAATTCAATTATTTCCTTCAAATCACCGTAATTATTATTTTTTTTTTTAAAAAAAGAAAAACCAAGAAAAATCTTCATTCTTGTAGGAATAGTTATGACATTTGGCTTTTAGAAATATGCCTGGTTAAACCAAACAGGCAGCAACAGAAATTGGTCCTTTCTCCGGATGCAGTAAGTATCTGTCAGCAATATTTACGATTTAAGAAAATAAGTTATACAGTTTTCCTTGAATACTTTTCAAAATTTCCCGAGCAGATTCTTGAGATGCAGCGGGACAGTACTGCAGCTAAATCTGAAAAAGCTGAATAAATGAAATTTATACATTGCATTGAAGAGCTCTTTGGTGCTGAACACAGGCATAGCTTCTACATAATAAATTATTCCCTAAATTTAGTGTGCTTGAACATGCGACCCAATGTTAGCAATATTCGAACCTCTGAAATGAAAGGAAATAGCATCACCATTCTAACAACAGGCAGCAGGCAAGTACTTCCTCATTTTAACAGGACCCTATCCTAAAAATTAAAAAGGTTGTCTTCACTAGCAAACTCGAATGTGGAAGAATTTGGGCTCTGGTCCTTCAAAGACATCCATAGGTCTGTAACGGGAAATAACGAGGAGCCCGTTAGAATTTGCTGGCACAGCTCCAGATGTTGAGGTTCAGCTTGCTCTTCAGGATAAATCCCTGCTAAAATGTATGAGTTCCCTTCCCTCGCACCATGGGAAGGTTCAAAAAGGAACTACTCCTGCGTGTAACATTCAGCACATCCTGAACCTTAGGGTACAAACCCCCTGGAACAGGGTCTGTCTTCCTATCTGCATAAAGAAGCCATAATCATGACTGGGCTCTTTGAGCACTACCACAACGCAAACAAATAAAACTACACACAAAAACTGCATTAAAACGCCATTTAGAGCTGCAACAGCCTGCATTCATAAATTGGGAAATGCCAGTCTTAAGATGGACTGCTTGTCTTAAGACGACCCGTATTTTTTTTCCCCTTTCAACTGGAAGAATGCCTGCCCCTGTCCCAGCCTTGGTGACATGCCGTTATCTGCCCAGTCCCCAGCTTCTCGTCCAGCAAAGCATGGTCTCCTTGTCCCACCAACCCATGCCTCACCCCCTCCAGAAGCTCTCCAGCTTTCACAAAGAATTGGTTAAGGCAAAGTACTGATAAGAATCCAGGGTTAACCCAAAATCCTGGGTTCTTCCCTCACATCATGGAGGGAAGCATGTTCTGCTGCAAACAATTTTATTTTGCTCCAGCAACTTAATATATAATCTTTGCTTAAGTGTGGTCCCATTCCTCACAGAGCAGATGCCTGCCCTCACTTTCTTTTAATATCCTCTCCATTTTAATCAATCTGACCATTTTAATCTCCTTCCCTGGTCCTGGGACACCAAGAAGGCATCACTTATAGCTTCCCCCAACAGCCCTGAGCTTAAGTGTGCTCCATAGGAGTGCAACACTGAGACCATTCCAGTGCCCAACTACAAGCCCTCCATTGAGTCGTGCAACCAGCCTCCTTCCAGACATCATTCCAGATGGGAGATTTCAATCCAAATTAAAGTGTGGCAAAGCTACTGAAACAGAGGAATCTCAGTAGGTCAAGGAACCTTAAAAAGACAGGCAACGGTGCTGCTGATGGAGCCACGCTGACACCAGGGGTTATTTATATGTACACACTTATGCATTTCTGTTCTGCTCTTTCAGATCATTTAACAATATACACAACAAATTTCCTAAGCAAGGTTGAATCACATATTTCATCGTTCAGTAAGAACATGCTGGACTATCCAGCCTGAATGACTAGAAATATTTCACAGGATGAAGCAAAACTTATGTTTGGCTAATTTCCCTCTTTTTTTAATCATATGCATCTTTCCACCATGCAGAGAAGCCTCCTGAAGAGTGCCACAGAAACACAGAATAAATGCAATAGCAGAAATACTCTCAAATAAGTACCTTGTTGACATCTTGGTAAGGTCAGCAAATTGAGGGGTTTTTTTGGTTCCTTGAGGGTGGTAGAAATTACAGAATATATTAAATGCCTGATACAACGTGAAAGTATGGATCAGTTCTAATCACGTAGAAGTCAGCATTAAAAAAAAAAAAAAGAGAGAGAGAAGAGTGATAAAGCTATTCAATAATTTAACTACTCTATTTTTGACTATTTTTCAGAAACACCTTCCAAGAGAAATACCTAGATAAGGTAGGCACAATATTTTATATTTTTTAAAACTACAGCTTTAATGTAGTATATGTTACGTAAAATCTACTTTGACTAAATACTAGGAGTGATGTCTTCTATATTAAAATCTGTGCTCTCTACTAATCCCCTCATATATTTACTCATTTCTTATTTCTTCTCAGTTAGGCTACAGTTGTCCTTCCAATAATGTAGTATGTAACATCTCCCATTTCCCTTTCCCTATTTGTCTTTTAAAATTCAGTAAGTAAAATATTTTTACCTATAAGGCATATATAAATCAGAAATTCTGCAGAACAGAGCTTTTGAACTCAAACTTTCAAAGATCAGTTAAGAAATATGTTGCTCTAAGACCAAAGTCTTATTTATATGAGTTTGTGGCTTAACTGACAAGTATTTTTCTGTGACAAGTAAGAGCAGACAGTTTGTATCTTAAATACCATAATCCAGTTTTCAGCCCATGTAGACGTCTGGAAGGGAACCAGTCAGTAAAGTAAATGATATTATATCCCACTGACAGTCCAAATACAATCCCTGAGATTCATTCCTTCCACCAAAGACAAAAGAAAAACACGGGAGAGGTGTGGGAGGGTCAAAAATATTTGCAGCTCACCAGATTGCTTAATCAAAGTAAACACATTTCTATTTAAAAAATTACAAATAGCAGTTACTTCTTGGTTTAAATGCAAAGGTGGAATATAAGCAACAGCTTGCTACATTTTTATGTGAGGCCATGGGCTGTTTCTGTTTTACAAGCTGCCAGGAGTTTGACCTCTTTAATTTGCTGGGAGACATGGAGACAGCACCTCGAAAATTATATTTCTTTGCTGGGATGAATATTTTCTCTCTGCATTGCTTTCACATGAGTTTACGTAGTGTTTATTCGCAAGAGACTTTCCGATTCTTAGATAGTGGTCTCTCACACATGACAGACTTCATTGATCTAGAAGCCAAGATGTACAGATAATTGCAGTCAAAGCTGCAATTTAGCCTTTTTAATTCAGAAGTAACATCTGAGAAGGAACATTTCTGCATGAATTAGAATCTGAAGCTAAATAGCACTTTCTTTTCTTCCAGTAACCTCTTCAGCTAACAGCCCAAACTGGACATCTACAAACTGGATTTCACCTTTTCCTTACATGGTTCCGCATGAATGAAGAAAAATTCACACTATTTTCTTTTTGTAGCAGGAATTATGAATACATTATAACACAATCATTATTCATAATATATATTTTTCAACATCAACCTTAACTCTCAGTATACAAAATATTATTTATACTATACAGAGGTAGACAGTTCCTTTTTTCATTTCCAAATGAGAAAGCCAGCAAATGCCATTTTTTATAATGCTAGACTGAATTTCCATGTGGAAGTCACATAATATTCTACAGAAAAAAATGGAAATTAAGCACTAAATATGTAGCATTAATTTCTTTGTCCTAATTGTACTCCTTGATTCTAGTCTAAGAGTATTGTATTAAAAGTTACCCCTGTTGTTGCATCATACAAAAACTACTAATAGTTCAAAAATCTTGGAAATAGATAATTTTCCACTGAGCTCCATCTTTTCCCATGAAAACGCCCACACAGTCATCATTTCAGTTTGGTATTATTCATATACGTGCATCAATGGGAAAAAATTCCTTTGTTTTGACTAGAACTGGAAAGTGAGGAACTGGGTACAAGTTTGGAGCCAGTAACTTCTTAGCGAACACCGTGTGCATTGCAGCACTTCCACCACTTAAACTGAAATTTATTTCCATAACACCAAAAAATGTTCTGTTTTTGTGAAAATAGGAAAAAACCTCTTTGTAAACTTGGTAGCTACAACTGTAAAAATATTTTAAGTTGATGCATAAGAGAATATGTTTTTATTCCGTAGGCTCGTATTATGGGAAGCTTAAATACAGATTATCTCATTCAGTAACTCCCCACTTTACAGTAGTAGCAATTCATCCTAATTGCTTGGGTAGCACACTCAGGAAAAAGAGTATTTTTCCTTTTCACTGAATAATGTTTCATGTTGGGTTAAATGCAGGAAGTTACACCACCATTGGAATGCGATTGTCTGCAACTGCAGAGTTACTTTCTTATTCATAGGTTTGTGTTTAGCTAAATATTAAAACGTTAGCCATTCAGCATTACTTCTCAAAATATCTTTAACTTCTAACCAGCTAAACTGAAACGGAATCTACCCACTGCAATCAAAATGATTTTAAGCCATGCATAATCATTTTTCACAGAATTTTCATCCCCCTGTATGGAGCGGATTATAGTAAATGTAATTCACACATGCTGCTTCTTATTCAGAGGAAAACACGGAATAAGGATGTGGAGAATTTCTAGCCAAATCTTCATTCAGATCCAAGATCCACGGACGCCACTATAATTGAGAGACATTCACAACCAGATAGCTGTAGACTTCATTTTCGTTTAAAATAATACCTCTTCTACATGAGTTCCAACTAAAACATTAATGTTATTTAACTTCTAGCAAGCTGCCTTGAGCTGAACTTACAACAGATTACAGTTTCTTGTTTTAAATTCGTTCAGAAAAAGGACATTGCTTAGAACCCTATACTTATATTCACATGTAGATTATGTAAATGTGCTGCCTCTTTTCAGACGGCTATAAAATTATGTGTAACTAATAACACACTTTTTTTTGGAATTTGACTTGCCTGGCAGTTGACAATGGAAAATGAACTATTCCTCTCCCATGCCTCAATATATACACTTTAGTATGCAAGTTATTCGAGTTCATCATGCCCAGCCTAAAAATGCCTACTCATAATGCCTCGCCTCTCAGAAACCCGAAATGGGTCATTAACTGTCAAAGAAGCAGTTTTATTGCTTTCAGATTTCAAATAAGTTGTGATTTAGTTCCACTGTTCTGCCATTCTGCGCTGTATCAAAAAGAACGATTTCAAAAGCCACATTCCAAATTTTATACGAGGGGATATAGTGTTTGAATTACATCATATTAAAATGTGTAAAGTAAAAACAACCCCAAGAAATACTAAAAGATGCAGAGCTGCACAGGGCTTTTTACTAGGGCTCCTCATCCTTACGAGATGCTTAATTTTTAATAAATTATCGATTTCATATTTTTAACACTGACAGCCTACAGAGAAGAAAACCTGATTAAAACACCAAAATAAATTTCCAAGGGGATCTTATTTTAAAATTAATTCTAAAATAACAAAGAGCTGCTTCCTCAGCTGTTCCACACATACTCCTGTGCTGCTTCTCAGCTTCACCAAAGGACCCCAAACATCTGCAGCTGCCTGAAGTCACTTCAGCCCTTTATTTCTGATTTGAAAATTTTAGACAAGTATTTACTCAGTTCAGTAACTTCACTACTTTAACACACTTTGATTATTAAGTTGTGATTGGAAAATGCCCATAAAGATAATCACATTTAAAATGATACCATCAGTTTGTCCCGTTTCTGTTTTTCCACACACAGATCTATATCAAATTTTATCTGCTAAATTTATTTATAATTTCAGTTAACCATCCCACCTTTTGTATAGCTTTAAAGCAACATAACACACTCAGATCTGATGTTCAGATTCCAAAAGAAAGGGGGATCCTTTATGCAGCAACTTCAGTCCAGTTTCATTTGGCATAACAGAAGGGATCACATCTCAGAATCCATAACAAAATCAGCCTAATACCCACACAAAGTGCTTTCATATATTCAGCTTCATGTATTTCCAAGAAAATAAGGTTTAAAATAATATAGTCATTTTAGAAAGAGAATCGACAAACAGCTTTTGACACGTGGTATGCCTACAATAGCATTTAATACTTTAGAAGTTTGTAAGAATAAGCTAAAGTGGCATTTATTTCCAGGAGCAGAAAGGGTGGGAAGTGGTGAATGATGGAGGGATCAGCAAGTCTACATCCCTGCCTCATGACAACATTTTTAGAAAAGGAAAGATAGGCTGCTTAAGTCTTATTTTTCCTCCAAATACTTTTCTTCTGTAATAAAAATTACATAAAATTTCTTTTCAGAATTTTAGCATTATGTCTAAGGTTGCAGTAACCGTTCCTACACTGTAATCTTGACCAATGTTCCAGCACATTTCAATTTGCTTTATTAAAAAAAAAACTATTTCATAAGCACTTGCTGAGATAAGTTAAATGAAGTCAAATCACTGAAAATTCTATGTAGCTGAAACACTGCAGTTCCAAACAGTTAGTCCAAAGGACAAGCATTTTTTCAATAATTTTAAGCTTCAACTACTTCTCTAAAATGGTCTAAATAATGATATTTTATAAATATGTAAGTTCACTGTTTAATAACATCTAGAAAGCCAAGGTAAATCTTAAATGTTGCTTTTCTATCTTGTAATAATCACTAAATAACATTTTTCTCCTCAGTGAGCTACAAAGACAAAATTGCAACTATTAAATTTTTTAATTTGGATCAATATGGACTATTTTTAATCCACCATTGAAGCATGTCTTTGTTATGAGACCAAAAAATAAAATCCTTTTTTGTTATGAAGTCTCATTTGAAAGCATTTAAAATAAAAATACATGAAAACCCAGAAGTAACATTTTTGAGCAAAACATTACTATTTAAAGAATAAAATAGTATTTGAAAGCAAAGAATAAAACAGTACTTGAAAATACCAGTTCCTTCTTTTGCACCTCTTAAGAGAGTTAAGCTGTAAAAATACCTATAGATATAATAAAATAGCTAAAAATGTATTTAAAGATATTTTCCACTGAGATCAGCGATTTTAAAAGTGAAAATAAATGACATTATCACGTGACAGGCCAGGCAAGAGACACGTAGCTTTAATATTGATTTGAAATAGCCATTTTCAAGGAACAGTTGAAATAACAGGGGCTAAACGTTCAATGTTTGAAGTAAGTACTGCTAGAAATGGCAAAAAAAAAAAGTGTCAATGGAAATTCAGTCACCACGCAGACTCTTTATTTTCCAACATCAATATACTGAAGAGAAGGTCTCAACTTCAATACTCACATTCAAAAATTATGTTAACAGCACAGAAACCTATGCATTTAAAATTTCTGTATTTGTTAAATTTGTTTTACTTTCTCTGCCCAGGCAGGAAAATAAAATTGGTAACCTCTGAGTACTTTAATTTATGATGCCACAATTCAAATCACAGCAAGTAAGATTTCACATAGTCAGCACTGAAGTAAGATCTTTAGACACTAAACGAAACATGTATTTAAAAGGGGGGGGGGG
>NW_015091112.1:503799-566908 GCF_001431845.1 Calidris pugnax
AAATGAAAAATACACGCTGCTGTAAATCAGACTAAAAGTATTCATTACAGTATGTTTGACTATGAATCACACTACCCAATGATTTTTAAATTGTAGCATCTCAGAGGAAATTTGAGTTAACAATAACAGAGTAAGTTTTACAAGGAGACGTTCCTCTATAGAGAATTAAACTACAAAAAACTCTTTATTCTTCACAGCAGCCTCTTATACTCCAGTGTCACACCTGCTCATTACATTTATTCTATCTTTTCCCATAATAATTTTCTCTCCTCTGCTGATTCCACACCAGTAAGGTAATAGTGTTCCCAAATCCATGCCACCATAAATGTGTAGGACATCGTTGGGAAAGGGTACAAGCTGGTTTCAAGCCATCTCCCTACCAAATATAAGGAAAATTCACATTTAAACCATACCTGGATACAAAGAGCTCTGCGAGCAGATACCCCAACTCCAGCTTTCCATAATGTCTCCATAAACACACATGTCATGAAGGTTCAGGTTCTCAGTTTGGAGCCTATGTTCCTGAGGGCACTGTGACCAAGCTCAACAGGATGAAGGCACAGAGCAACTATTAAGACACTCTGGGGCCTGGTGCCCATTCTGTGGATGGACAGCAAACCTCTGGGACACAAAACCCACCCAGGTTTACAGTTGTAGCCACCAGGCTACAACTCCTCCCAGATGCCATGAGGTGATTCTGAAAAAATAGGCATTATCAACAAAATAGTCCATACTACATTTAATTTTTTATCTGGAATATAGAGGTAGAATTCAAGCGTCTGTTTTCCTAAACCAGTTAGTAAGTAGGAGACAGATGGGAGACAGATGCCCACTTCCCCAGAACAGGCATTTTTTAGCATATGTTGAGGAAGGAAAGCTAAGTATGCTGTAAACTGTCATAGTAAATATAATTACAGAATAATTTAGGTTGGAGGGGACCTCTGATCATCATTCAGTTTAAATTCTCTCGGGGGGACGGTACACTATGTAAGTTATATAAGAGACTAGGTAGTCTTCAAAAGCTTATAGGACTTTACCACTGTCTGAGCCTTAGATGGATTTCAGTGTCCAAATCTCAACACAGGCTGATTAAATTTTGCCTAACACTGAGGTTAATTTTTCATTAATACAATCCATAAGCTCACATATATTGAAATTTCCATTTTTCTGCCTCGAGCATTCTCTATGAATGCCATTCATGGAAACCTACTTACTTGCAGAGTCCCCTGTCTTGCCATTGCAAATAAACATCAATTCCAAAGACAGCTGCAATTTGAAATGCTCTACCTTCATTTCCTATAGACCATAGTAACAATTTGTATATTCCAAAATCCATCTGTCTTTATCCCTACTAGCAAACCATGTGCAATTAATTTTCCACCTAAACTCCTTAAACTCCTCTTCTGGCTTGTTCTCTTACTCAAAGTTTTCCAAGTGCTGATGACACTACGTTACATTGCTATCAAGTCAAGGCATCACAGGTACTCCAACATTTCAGCAAAACATTTTCCAATGATTTATTCTCCCCTTCAAAGTCCAATTTTTCTTTACTTAACTCTCACACTGTAACTATGCTCCTGCAAAACCTTGCAACTTGTTTCCTCCAGCTCAACACATTCTTTCTGTCCTAGTCTTTCTCCAGTATTAAACTTTTCTATCACTTCTCCCTGGACTCACCGTTTCAATGACAACTCCTACAAAATACCCTTAGGTCCAACAAAATGTTTGTTCATGAAAATACATCCTTATTTATTTTTATTGTGGAAGGTCATGTACGGAGGGATCCAGTAAGAGTAAGAAAGAGTAATCTCCTACCCATGGAGTGTGCCACTTTCCACGAGTGACAGACTTAGCTACTTTCCCTTTGATAGGTGAATGGATTTTTTTGCCAGTTAGGTCAGGTTGGACAATAAGATTTCCAAAATAAGGTATGTCTCATTTTTTCTGAAAATGGCATAGATTTCAAAGATACAACCCAAAAAATATCTTAAATTCTTAGGTCTTTGTAACTAGTCACAACGGGGAATGTAAGTGAGAAGAGCCCAGCTTCAATGGACATCACGATGTTGGCAAACAGTGATCAGGAAGAGAACAGTGAAAGTCCCCTGACACTTAGCACCACCCAAAGATATTGTTACTTACAGAGAACAATACAGATAAACTCAACTACCCTTTGGGATGTACTATATTTTTCTCATGCTGAAAATTCAAATACCTGGTTTATCACCTGCTTTGGACAATTTTTACTAGTTAACTATTTAAAATGACTACATGAATAATAGTAATAAATCATGCAAAAGCTGTAAGACAGGATGCTTCACTAAAATGATAATGGGATAGAGAGGCTTATTATTTTCTTTCCTTTTCAAATTTTATTCTGTGGCTCCAAACTAACAGAAAATGATGGCCCTCACCTTACCAAAGAGGTTTTTGTATCAAACCGTCTCAACATTATATCACAGAAGGAACATCCCACCATAAATTTGAAAATGTTCATAAAAGCCAGTATATCCATTCTCCTTCGAAAAGTGGGCAGTGAGATACCAAATAAACAAAGTGCCCCAGACCATCCACATCCATCCCAGCAGAACACAGAGCATGCAGACAAGCCCATGTCTTTCCAGCTTGGTTTTCAGACTACAGACATATGGGCAGGGAAAAAAAAAAAAAAAAAAAAAGGAGACAGCAGCAAATAAATCTGAAAAACATCATCAGGTAGGACCAGCAGAACAGCTGCCAGGAAAGAAAAAGGGGAGGGAAAAAAAAAAAAAAAAAAAGCATTTAAAATACCAATCTGATCTATTGCTATACTAAATAGCAGCACAATATTCTTATAAACCCTCTTAATCACTTGAAAAGCATGGCTGATGAAAAGATGCTGTAGAAACATGAATGAAAAACATATTGCCATGCATACTACTTACGATAATTTAAGTTAAATTTTTGCTATACCATAATAAATTTAAGCAAACCAAGAGTGCGCTGTCAAAAACTTTATAAACTTGAAAATTAAACCTTTATAAACCCGAAAAAATGTCAATATAATGAGAGCAATTAACTGCAGGAAGAGATTTTAAACACTAAAGCTATGTATAAATGAGCAGCATAATTCGGAGTGACAGTATCTAACCATTCAATGACCACCCAAGCACAGAGAAGTTTAGAAGCAAGTAACATATTTCCTACAACAATCTCAAAACTTTCTGACCACACACAGGCTGCATGGCAAAAAAAAGAAAAATATTAAGGAAAACAGTCTAACAATTTAAATAGAAGTTTATAAATGTGTTTTATTAAAAAGTCCTAATTGATAACATCCAAGAGCCCGAAATATGAGTAGAAAAAGCCTGCCATGAAAAAGTGACAGTAACACGAACCATTTCTCACTTTTAAACAAAATCTTCACTGGAAGGATTGAAATGTTATCATGAAATTTAATGAGAAGTGAAATTCAAATCTACAGTTATTATATGCATTGTAACTATATGACAGGCAGATTAGCCACAAAATACATTGAAATGACACTGCCTTGACCCAAGTCCTATACATAAAACACACAAGTTTGAAAACCCATTACTCAACATCTCAAATAGCATCTCTATCAGAAAAGCATTTTTCTTTTTGGTATTACAGTAACAACCTGAGGGCTTAAAGGGGTTGTAGAATCACATAACAGTTTGGGTTGAAAGGGATCTTTAAAGATCATCTAGTCCAACCGTTCTGCAATGGGTATGCACATTTTTCACTAGACCAGGTTGCTCAAAACCCATCCAACCTCACCTTGAACACCTCCAGTGATGGGGCAGCCACAGCTTCTCTGGACAGTTTGGTCCAGTGTCTCACCACCCTCACAGTAAATAATTTTTTCCTCATGTCCAACCTAAATCTAGCCTCTTTTAGTTTAAGAACATTACTCCTCATCCTATCACAACAGGCCTTATTAAAAAGTCTGTCCTCACTTTTCTTATAAGCCCCCTTAAGTATTTAAGGGCTGCAATAAGGTCTCCTGGAGCCTTGTCCTCTCCAGGCTGAGCAACCCCAACTCTCTCAGCCTGTCCTCACAGCAGAGGTGCTCCAGCCCTTTGAGCATCTTTGTGGCCTCCTCCAGATTTGCTCCAACAGGTCCATGTCCTTCTGATGCTGGGGGCCTCAGAGGGGTTCTCAGCAGAGCTGAGGGGCAGCATCCCCCCCTGGCCCTGCTGGCCAGGCTGCTGGGGATGCAGCCCAGGATGTGGGGGGGCTTTCTGGGCTGAGGGGCTACAGTCATAAGCGCAAGCAAGCGGAGAGGCAAACCATACACAGCCCATAAGGCCCACAACAAAAGTTTGAGATAAATCAGAGTAGGAAACAGCCATAAAAAAAGAAGACAGATGGGCAGATGGAAATAGTTGGAAAACAGGCAGATTTGTTAATATCAAGGAGTAATCACGTCTCGTAACCTGCCTAATTACTGTCAGCAGTCGCCCTTAGGCGTAACAGCTACAGCAAAGCAAGAAATTTGAATTCTCTAAGAAATATGCTTATAAATACCCATCCTCCTCACCTTGTCTTTTTGCTGCTTTCTAGCACTTTAAATTACTTTTTTTTTTTTTTTTCCCCCACTGCAAATCTTCAAACAATTCTGTTTCACAAAATACTTCTGTTCCTCCACCTAAATTTCCTTCATTATGCAGAAATAAGGTTCTTGGAGAACCACAATTTTGCGGACTACCCTAATCACACTTTATCTTCCCTCATCTGTGTGGGATGCCAAGCTCTTAATGGCCGATACTGTATATGAATCTTTATTTCTCTAGTGCTGTTAAAATCTATTTATCACCAAAAATAGAAACTTTTATATGACAGTAGCAAACAAGTAAAATTAAAGGGTAGGATGAAAATACTGTAGATTATTTTATTTTATACATGCTATGAATAAAGAAAAGCTTTTTAGTAAGCTATAATTTTAACATATAGTATACATTCTGGCTAGAATATATAATCACATTCATCAGATGTTTTAATGCAAAAGTTAAATGCTCAAATTTTATCGATCTACATGGTGCTATGGAAGAAAATACATCCATATTATATATAGGATAAAATTTGTTTCCGAAGTATGCTACTATATGCTGTACAGAAAAAATAATACACCAATGTTAGAGTTTACTAATGCTTTAACTCCACATACACACACATGACATGCTCTTTTTTTAGACTTATAATTTGAAAGTTAGGACTGTATTCACTTTCTTCTCCAGCTATATGCATTTCCTATAACAACACTACACCAACTGTAGGTAAGCAGAGCATTGCATATGTATTTTCAGCAGTTTAAAATATGTTTCTAGTTTAGAATTGTTTTCCTAATACATGGAAATGCCTTGTTTTACCTGCAGCACACATCAAAATACACCAGTAATACAGTTCTGCTACCAGAGATCACATCACATTTTATTGATTGGCCAAGTCCCTCAGAAAGTATGTCGATGCCCTTTTTCTGTCAGCATTGTCTCTATGCTTGTAAGTGCTAAGAGAATTAAGCTACAATGAAATAACCCTCTATTTCCCTTAATGGGAGAAAGCTCTCAATAAAAATAGTAAAACTGCAGGTGTTACAACAGATCTCCAAATCCTTATTTAGCTTTCAGCCATGAAAGTGCGTGAATGTATTGAAAATGACCAGCATTTCATTTCCAGTGTTTTACAGAACTGAAATTTTCATAATTCATTTCTTGTAATTTCCTCAAGTCTCCTGATGCTGACTCATTTCATGGGCTACAAAAAGCAACAGAACAAGCCTATTAAGTAATGATTTTCACTCAAAGCAGGTATTTATACTCATCTACACTTTGTGGTAAACTTGCTGAAAATAAAATCTATTATTTCAGATCACTGAAATGAAGTGTTTGCTTAATTAAATATTTAATCCAAACAAGCTCCAGCCTTCCTGAGCTGGCCATAGAACCTTTTAACTCTTATATAATACTCTCTGCTCCAAACCATTTCTGTCATGGAGAGCTACACATTCAAAACCAAATATTAACACATAATTTATCAGTAAGATTCATTCCATGTCTTAAGGAGGAAGACTTTCAGGAAAGAAAAATCTCTTTTTTTTGGGAAATCTTCTCTGTCTTAAAATTCACCACATACACAACTTGATCAAAGAGATATTTCCATCAGCAATTGACCAACATACTCAACTATTCAGTATCATAAGGGGAAAAACTAACAACCTGTGGTGTACTATTATCCACTTAAAATAAATTCCAGCCTTAAAACATGCAAAAGCATCATAAAAATAAAAGTATATGTGCCCTTTATTATCTCAAACTACCAAAACGAACAGAAAGCTTGAAAGTGCTTACAGGGTGGTTTCCAAATATCCTGATGAAGGCTATTTACAGGTTAGTTAAGACTTTATTGAATGCCAAAATTTAAGGAATAGGAAAATGTAAATAACTGAAATTTAGCAATAGCCTTCCAGATAATGATCCAAGAATGGAAATTTTGAATAAGCCTTTAAATACCAACATGCTGATATGTATAAAATATAATGGTCTCTAACAGCCAGTACAAAAAGAATGGAAAAACATAATCAAGCTATGCTAAATAAAGCCTCCTGAGTTAGCAAAACAGATTTTACATACCCTTCAAAGGGAAGCATTACAAGAAAGGGTCTTTTATTCAAATTTTTTCAAATAAACTATGTCTGGTTAGAAAACAAATTCAATCAAGCTTAAAATAAAGTTTTGCCATAAATTTGCGGCAACTTGTCTACAGAAAAAGTCCATAATATAAACATTTCTAGAGAAAGTCTGATAAGTAGCGATGATCACAAACATAAATTTTCATTCAAGTATTAAAACCACTAAGCATTTATGACAAGACAACACCACATCCCCAGAGGATATTATCATGCACTCAAGGACCTAGTTTACACAAATGTCAATTCTACATCTTCACTTGTGCTTGTCACCTGATATAAAGCACCCCCAGGCAGTGATGTGGTAAAGATTTAGCAACCATTATTTCTTTCCAGTTTTTCCCTTTCAGAAAGAGTTAGGATTATGGATTCCAGTTAGCAGAGTATTTGGGACAAGCTTTGCCCAACTAGTCTGTCTTTGCAAAAGAAGGAGTCTGCTGCTCTAGAAGAAACTGCTGGAGCCATGCTTGGACTCCCTGGAGTCCATTGACAAGAAGAGAAAAACAACGAAGCACTACCAAACCTGGAATAGGAACTTGGAAAACCAGTACCTCCAGCATTTGGGACTGAAAGAGTAAAATATCATTGAGTCCAAATGTCCATTTACTGCATCCACGGCTCATGAGCAATTTTGGAATATTTAGATTCAAGAAATTATCACCTATCCCTTGATCTAAGGTAAAACTGAAAGGTCATTCATTACTTCTGAAAATTTTCCACGTAGATACTTGACCAAAAGAATTTCCTGCTATTTAAAACAAAGCAAATAAATACCAAGACTCAGTATTTACCTCTTTCTTAACTACCTTCCTAGCATTTATCCATAGCATCTACCCCAGAGTCAGTCTCTCCAAATGCAGACATCCCCTTGCACCCATTTATCCCATACTTAGATCCATCTGCCTTTGACTCTAGGTGCTCCTCAGGCATCACAACCTCACCCAGCTCTTGCTTCCATGGTTCAGCACCACGGCACCAAGAAGAACTATACATTAGGATGGTCCATGCATTTATCCCCATCGGCTTTAATTACCATGACTGCTGTCCCAGAATGAAAATTAAAACCCAAAAAAGTTTATGATGGTACAAAGCTTTGAAACCCATTGCTCATAACAGTACAAAGGTCTGAAGCTCATGCAATTGGCAGCACATTACTCTTGTGTTGTGCCTTTTATGAACCCATTTCTGCTAAGAGACAATCCATTTCAAATTTTATTTTCTTGTAGGCTTTTCTGGCCTCCATACTAAATACTCTGCTGAAAAAGAAAATCTTATCTTTTCACTTAAAAACTAGCATCATCCAACAGAGGGCAGGTGAAAAATGAAGGAAATTACTTCGGAGAGCCTTTAAAATAAAGATTAGAGCTTACATGACTAGATGAAGTTCATATCACAAGAGACCTTAATTTACCTCCTTAAAAATAAGAATTGGACAAAATTAACTTCCTTCACTGATTACAAGCAGAAACTTCTGCTGAGAAGCATCAAACTTTTATCCAAAAACTTCTGCTCACTGCGTATACTAAACCTTTAATCCAGTCAATTAGAAAACTGCTTGATTTCACTGCCTTCTAAACTTAAATGTAATTTTGTATGATACAAATGACTAATGTTAACTTATTCATAATTCAGCCAAATTCCATAAAGCCTGCTGGTGATAAGACAGCATCTTGAGTTACACTTGAGACATCAGATGGGCCCTGAACAACTTTACAAGGCATCGGTCAACAGTTTCACTTTGTGGTTACAGCTGTACTTTCTTCTGTGCACACGGGGACTAAGGAAAAGGTTACAAAAGGTAAATTTTCTTATGCTAATTGTGTTTTGAAAATAAACATTGAACCTTAGAGCATTATAGATATTTTTAGGGAATTTATACAATAAGAAGGTAAGCAGAATATATTCTAGGAGCAAAGTATTAAGTTTTTATTCTTGGCTTACTGACAGTGTCCTCCAATTTTTAAAAATGAGTCTTAAGCGCTGATGTGACTTGAATAATTAAAAATATCTATAAGACAACCCACAGACCAAGTGTAACAGCCATGCTGTACTTTTTTCACATGGTCTAAAAAGACTAAGTAGCTCTCAGAGTACTTTCATCCATAGTTGTCAGAGTATATTACCATAGATTTAGCATACTAAATGTGAGGTTTCTGACTATTTTATTTATAAAAGGAGAAATAAACTCATGTCTACATTAACAAATGTAGGAAATTTTGCATTTACTCTGCTCAGAGCCAGAGCTGGATGTGAGGCAGTCCTGGTTCAGGATTGAACCTTTTTAGCAGAGTCTGTTGCAATAAGACAAGGGGTAATGGTGTTACACTAAAAGAGAGAAGTTTTAGGCTAGGTATTTTATTTTTTTTGTGATGAGGGTGGTGAACCCCTGGCCATGTTGCCCAGAGAGGTGATTTAGGCTAGGTATTTTCTTTTTTTTTATGATGAGGGTGGTGAATCCCTGGCCCATGTTGCCCAGAGAGGTGGGAGATGCCCCATTCCTGGAGGTGCTCAAGGACGGGGCTCTGAGCAACCTGATCTAGTTGAAATGCCCCATTCCTGGAGGTGCTCAAGGATGGGGCTCTGAGGAACCTGATCTAGTTGAAGATGTCCCTGCTCATTGCAGGGGGGAGGGACTAGATACCTTAAGGGTCCCTTCCAACCCAAACCATTCTACCTTAAGGTCCCTTCCAACCATTCTATGCTGCAGAAAACATGCACCTGCATTAACACCACTATGAGTCAGCAAGAAAACACGCACCTGCATTAACACCACTATGAGTCAGCACCAGGATATTATGCCTCATAGAAAAGTGACATAACTTGATCAGGATTGTACAGCTAATCAATCACAGGGACAAAAAAATATCAATTTTTTGGTCCCACTCTTAAGTTCTAGGTGTTTTATTTATCATATGTCAAACAGAGCAACTTTTGTTCTGAACTATCTTACACAAATAACAGATAAAACCCATTAAATTTTCCAATCACTCCTCCTACCCAAAGATCAGGGAATTTTTATAACCATTAAAAGTCACGCTGTATAAGCAGGAAGAGGAGACTTACAGAAGTAAAGGACTTGCTGCAAGCTACTACTAAAAGTTTAGATAGGTTCAAACAGCAGCTGGATAAACTCATGGAAGAAACATTCATGGAGAGCTACTAAAAACAAGGACACCTCTAGCTCAGGAAGTCTGAACTGCACATAGCGAGAGGTTAGGAAAGCATCCTGTGGAAGTATCCCTGTATGTTTCCCCTTTTCTCATATTCCTTCCTTCAAATCCACTGTTGACCAGCACTGGAGATGATATAACAGGTAAAATGAAGCTTTGGTCTGATCCCAGCTCAAAGTTTAACAGTCTTAGTCTGGATACCTTGTAAAAAAAGCTTTAAATTGTTAATCCTACCTTTTAAGGTAGGATTAAAACCTACTATTAAACTATAATTTTTCTCAAAAGATATTCTTAAGCTAATTGATAGGCTATCCCATTCTTGTGAGATTGTTCATTACCATTTTATGCCATTTAGTGGTATTTCTAAACAGGATTAATTCAGTGTTTCATTTGGTTTAATGTACTTAAGCTCATGTAGCCTTACATTTTGTCTTTTTATTTGGTGTTTCCTTTTATTTTTCACATTGTTTAAGCAAACGATGGAAGAGGGGAAGCCAAGTTTTAAACCTGAGTTATTTACATTTTCCAATTTTGTGGAATATGCACGGTCATCAATATAGGTAAAATTTAGAGTTCAGATTTGGATTTCATCTTCTTCAAAGAAATATTTGGGTCACTCAGTTCACACTGGTCCACCATCCAAATAAAGTGAGGCAAGGAAACTGCAACCCTGGCTAAGATGCTCCTCCTGAATGTCCTAAAACACTGTGAGTTTTAAACTATTGGTTGGTTGTAATGTGTAATGCAATGTGTTTAAATCAGCACACAGAAGCAGAGCCTTCCCTTCCCCAAAATCTTCATTTTATATTCATTACTTTAGCAAAATGCTTTCCCTTTATTTATTATATGTCAAACAGAGCAACTGTTGTTCTGAACTATCTTACAGAAATAACAGATAAAACGCATTAAATTTTCCAATCACTCCTCCTACCCAAAGATCAGGGAATTTTTATAACCATATTCATTACTTTTATATATACTTTTATATATACTTTTATATATACATTTATAACCATATTCATTATATTCATTACTTTAGCAAAATGCTTTCCTCATGATTTGAACAAAGAAGAAAAATTGTTAAAGGTGTTTTGGAAGTAGACATAAAACTGATCAGACGTCATAAACTCAGCATCAAAACCCCTTTTGTACTGTAATCCTACTTGTTAAAATGCTTTTATAGAATCATAGAATGGTTTCGGTTGGAAGGAACCTTAAAGATCATCCAGTTCCAAATCACCTTCTATCGGCAGGGACACCTCCCACTAGACCAGGTTGCTCAAAGTCCTATCCACTGGGGGGCAAGAAAAAATAAATACTCCTTGAAGTCTATAAAACATGTTGATACCAACCTGGTAGGGACGAGGGAATTAAAGAAAGGGTGAACGAGCACCGCTTTGAGAGCATAACACTTTGCAGGTCTGAAAACTGTTACAGAATTAAACAAAGTGAATGAATTCCAACTCCAACAGCTCATGGCATTTGCAGTCCAATTTTGGAAAAAGGAATTTAAACAGATGTCTTCACATTAAATACAAGAATTCTTCCAGATACTAGAAAAAAAACTGTTAAAAAAGGATAGGTTAGCACCCCATTGTATCAATATTGGTTTTAAAAGTTAGAAATTGAAAAATAAACCCTGATTTACATTTAATCCATGTTAAATAATTTCTCCTTACTTGTGGAGTGGGTTATGCCAACTCCAGCAGGAACTTGAGTCGATGGGATTGACCTCGTTTAGCCTTCCACTTGTGCTTACATGAACCTGCAAAACAGCAGTCTCTACTCTCATATGGCATGAACATGTCTACAATTTTAAATTACTTTTAAAATAAAAAAAAATAAAATGAGCCATGAGAAAGTGGCTCTTATTTCTGAGAGTACTATTCTCTCCAAACGTTAAATTGAATTAACTCCTAGCAAAAATAACTAACGAAATATATAAAGCTGATGAGAAAACACCACTAAGGGCAAAGAAAAACATTTTAAGCTTCAACACGTACTTGTGATCTGCCACTCTAGAATACTTTCTTTCAAAGTACCATTTTTGGAGACAAATCACAAACCAAAGCTTTAGAGCTCACATATCAGTTAAATATTCATGTGTAACTGAGATTTTCACATTACTTTTGAAACACTGAATAGTATAACACCACAAAAATGAAGATTAAAAAGTTGATTCCTTGTTACTATGTTTATTTTCACAAGAACATCACTTTTGGTTTGTTATCTGCTCTCTTCCTGCTTATCTGCAAATCACTGTTTCCCATCTTGGTTTCCCCTCCTCAAATCCTCTTCAGAAACAGAGGGAATTCCCTTACTATGGAGAAAATCTGTAACAATAAGAGGAATAAGCATGAAATGCTTTACAGGAATTCATAAATAAAGGTTCTTGTGTTGCTCTTGGTAGGACTACAGCTACAGGGTTCTTTAGGAAAAACAAATGCTCAAAAAAGAATAAAGGACTGTTTTCCATGAAACTATTCCAGAATTAAGCTGACTGCAAATTATCAAAGCTGCACATTGACTAACTTCCCTGTGCTCTTCTCAGTCTTAACCACATTTCTTACCCTTAAGTTATCATATAATGACTTTCGGATCTGATTTTACATATAGTGCGGCATCTGACCGTCTTTTGGCTTCAAATATTCTCCCCGCTACCATGAATCTCAAAGGAAACTCCTGTGGATAATCCCAGCCACCAGAAACTTCTCACATATATTTCTGCTTTGTTAATTTCAACACTAAACTCTGTAGCAAAGTGGAAAAGCACCCAATTATCCTTTGAATGTCTTACAGCAACATAACCAAGTCGCTGGGCACTGCTGGAGTACAGTAGTATAGATATCATCGTAATCCAGGTACCTACAGCAACAGCATCCACTGGTGTTTGCCATTTGCCCTGAAGAAAGTAAATACAGGCAACAAAGCTGAAAATTAAACAAACAGAGGAACCAAAATGAAAAAGAAACACATAAATGCTATTCAGTTTTGCTCCGAAGGTTTCTCTCAATTTATGTGGTCCAAGCGAGAGTTAATTAGCAGCCCAAGATTTTGGGCTTGTGTTTATATTGATACATTTCTTTTCCTTCTCCCTCTGAAAACCTCCTCTTCTTCTCTAAGGCAAGTATTTAATAACCTTTACTTCAATCAGAAAGGTATTTTAACCTTGCTTTTATCACTAGCTCTCCCACGCTGGCTACTTCTTTCTTGGCCACAATCAGCTGTGATTATCACCTGCTTAGCCAGTAAGCACAGCACTAGCTGGGATTTAAACCTATGATTTATATGGAAATAAATATTGTCTTCCAAAGATCATTTACCTCATCATAGTAATTACCTAGTTTTAAACGCCGCTAAAGAAGCACGTAAAAATGAAAATTAATCAATGAAAACTGCTACATGATATATTACATACCAACAGTCAACAGCTTTCCCAGCTACTACTAATCCCACTTCCAGCTACTGTTAATTTCCTACATTCTCTGAGTTTCTGAGTGCAAAGGAAACCTCAAAATGTAAAGCTTTCCAGGCATGTGTTCACGATGGCTCGTTACGCAGAGTCCCAGCTGCGCAGGAGGGGAACACGAACTGGAACAACAGCCCGCTTCAAGCCCCCAAAGTCAAGTTCTGACGGAGGGACGGGTGAAAAACTTGTGTCACTGCTTAAACATAAGAAATAACATTAAACAAAACAAGGCAATTAAAGCGTTAATGTTCATATAATCACCCATTCTATTCCTAAGCAGTTTCTTAATGCAAACTAACTTCCAACGTAACATACGCTGCCCTTTATTTACATATATTTATATGACAGTATTTCTAGAAGGGGTGGGAAAGGATTGTTTCCAAATTAACAATAAAATAGTTTAATGCTCCCTTCACATTATCTTCTTTCCAGTAACTAGAACAAAATCCAGGAGTTCTCACCTTGCGGCATTAATTGTCAATTAAATCTCATCATACCTGTGCAACCACAGAAAACAAAAAATGCCACTCAGGAGCGTTGCTTACAAGCATTTCAGCAATTTTCTGCTTTATTTTTTATTTTAACTGTTCCACATCTAGGTACTAGACAGTGCCTGACCACAAACCAGCCAAGTGCTGCTATTATTCATACTATTGGTAATAATCGTGTCTGCATAGTCGCAGCATAAACCTGTAATTACACAGGCAGGATACCCCCAAGGCTTGGGAAACAGCATTAGTTTTACAATATGAATTTAACAAGCCAAAACTTGCCCATGTTTGAAAAAAATTTCAAGGAAAGCTTAAACCTTGCCAATTATAACTGAAAAACTAAAAATACATTGGGGACAAAAAAAAAACAAAACGTGAGGACAATGCTCACAATCTTTTTTTTTTTTTTTTTAATTGTCAATTAAATCTCATCATACCTGTGCAACCACAGAAAACAAAAAATGCCACTCAGGAGCGTTGCTTACAAGCATTTCAGCAATTTTCTGCTTTATTTTTTATTTTAACTGTTCCACATCTAGGTACTAGACAGTGCCTGACCACAAACCAGCCAAGTGCTGCTATTATTCATACTATTGGTAATAATCGTGTCTGCATAGTCGCAGCATAAACCTGTAATTACACAGGCAGGATACCCCCAAGGCTTGGGAAACAGCATTAGTTTTACAATATGAATTTAACAAGCCAAAACTTGCCCATGTTTGAAAAAAATTTCAAGGAAAGCTTAAACCTTGCCAATTATAACTGAAAAACTAAAAATACATTGGGGACAAAAAAAAAACAAAACGTGAGGACAATGCTCACAATCTTTTTTTTTTTTTTTTTAAAGACACAAGGCTACAGAGGCATCCGATGGGATACAGACCTGGAGAGAAGAGGGATCCAGAAAAGCTGGCTGATTTTCACAGATCACCGCCTCCAACCTCAAGGATGGTCCATCATGAGGAGGAGGAGGAAATCGAGCAAAGGAGGCAGGAAGGCTGTTTGGATGAGCAAGGAGCTCCTAACTTAAAAGAGAAGCATAGAGGAGGTGGAAGCAGGGACAGGTGACCCAGAAGGAGTAGAGAGACATTGTCCAAGCAATGGGTTTTGGAAAGCCAAAGCCCTTCTGGAGCCATCTGGTGACACAATAGGCATGGACATTTCCAGGACGTACAGGAAATTTCACTTAAACATAAGAGGAAAAAAAAAAAGACCCTTTTACTGTGAGGGTGGTCAACCTTGAACACTTGAACAGGTTGCTAAGAGATGTTTTTGTAGTATCCATCCTTGGAGATATTAAAAAACACAACTGGACACAGTTCTGAGCATCTTGCTCTAGCTGACCCTGCGTTGAACAGGCTGGCTCGGTAAGATGACCACCAGAGATTCCTTCCAACTTCAACTTAAAATTCTGTGATCCCACTTAGACATGCTATAAAAATTATGAGGTTTTTTGGTCATTCATTGCACTATACGTACCTTATATATTGGGCTATAATGATTAATTTTTCAAAGTTATCACAAATTAAGCAAGTAGTTGTCAGGGCGATTAAATACCTTTCTTTGCCTCAACAGGGTCAAAAGTGGAATATACCTTTACTAACCATGCCCTCTAAAGCATGGAGATTTTGTAGGAAAAAAACACGACTACAGAAAAACACAGGCCATTCAGGCTCCTAGTAGGGATAGAAAGTTACATTTAAGAGAGTATGAGAAAACAGACCAGACAAAAAAAAAATATTCCTGCCCCAACCGACATGGGTGTTTGTGTATGCACACATTGCTGGAACACAGTTTTTGCTTTAAGGATATTTTGAAAAGAGAAAGGAAGGCTTTGTTCATCTAGTAATGAAAGAAGTTTCAAGAATAAGGAATAATGGAACAAAAAGGGCTAAAATAGGCAAGAAATTAAAATGGGGATTTGTGATGTATACGAACATCAAACCAGCACTAGTTCAGGGTAGCGGAATAAGAACTGGATCCAAGTAGCCCATTTCAAAACGATGGAGATAAACAGACCATCAGTTGACAGCAAAAAATTGCCTACCCCATTCAAAGATAAGAGAAAAATCATTATCTTCATCAGCAAGACTTGCAATAACACACTGATGGTACATAAAAGCTGTTCTCATCTTCATTGGATTCTCCTCCAAAATTTGCAATAATTAAGTAATATTTAAGTTGATAAAAACAAAAAGTTAGTAAATTCACCATAATAGGTAGAGTTTATTACATGCCCTCCAATTCTTTCAGTTCAGCAGGATCCTTTAAGAACACTAGCATGGCTAGATTCTGCTATATGAAGAAAAATACTTTCATATTTCAGGAAAAATACATGATTAAAAAATGTATTCCATCTTATCTCAGTTGAACAATAGTAATGATCAGAGGACTGAGTTTACAAGAAAAACCCACAACCCTAGAGAGTATTTCAGCAAAACATATAACTTTTTCAGGGCTACCTGCTGTAGATAATATGTCTGATATCATTTCAAGAGGTGGAAAGAGAAAATGAACCTAGGTGTGATAATGTGTCCTTTACCAACAGCATGTTGGAATTAACTTTTTTTTTTCAAACAAGAAATTGGTATTTGATACCAACCTTTTTTAGTAAAAAAGGCAACACTGAAAGCTAAGAGATGAAAAATGAGTCGTCTTTTACCAACAGCATGTTGGAATTAACAAGAAATTGGTATTTGATACCAAACTTTTTTAGTAAACACTGAAAGCTAAGAGATGAAAAATGAGTTTGTTTCTGTTATTTAATGAAAATTCTTCCAGTAAACAGCATTTAAAAGATCCTGAAACTATGACTCTTTAAAAAAAAAATAAAAATCATAGAGTTCAACGGAAAAATATAATGAAGTTAAGAAAGTAAACTATCTTTAACAATATATATTTAGTTCCTGATACATTCATACTGCCCAATTTTGCAATTTCTGCTTAGAGCTCAGGTATCCGGGTTACTATAAAACAGATGGCAAGTAAATCAACACACTAGAATATGTCTAAGCCGTGCGTGATAATATGGAGACGTAGACCCCAGTTCACAGCTCTTTTCAAGCACAGCTCCTGCCCAAGTCTTACCACAAGCGATCTGGTTTGATTAGTGGTGTGACAGGACCAGGATCCATTAAATTCTAATACAAAAATACAAATAAAACATCGAGAAATCCCACATGCTGCCACTCTGAATTTATAGGAAGACAAGATGCCATACTTCACTAAAGATTTGCAGATAAATTCACACGGAGGATTTGGAAAAGTGCTTCAACTAGTGCTTCAAACCCAAAATCTTTCTGAAACTTTCCTGAGTGTTTCAGTACCACACATGTTGCATTTATACTTAACACCATTTATAAAACCAGATCAAAAACATTTCTAAAGGAAACCAACTTCTATAAAATGGATTTTACAAGAATTTCATTCTTGCAAAATTACACGTGTAATGTACAAAAATCCTGCAAAAGAACAAATTGGTCTTAACAGACTCAGATTTGTTATATTTTTAAAACCACTATATTGATACATGAGTAGTTTCTGTCCATAGCCTGATGTTCTTCCAAACACTATAAAGTGAACACAAAACTGCTGAAGAAGAAACATCACTTGTGTTAAGATCATTTTGTTTTCATATTAACCACTCTAATTTCTATCGGGCTGTCCTAACTGCCTCAGAAATATGGAGAGAGTACTGAGAGAGAAATTACTATTTCATTATAAGAGTTTAAAATATCTTCAGTATTGTTGGAAGCTAAGCACACAATAGTCCTTCTAATATTGGTAGATATCTATGCTACTGACTCTAATTTTTTAAAGCACTGAAGAGTTTTGAGATGTGACAGGTGCCAAAGGGACTGCTAAGATACCAAATTCTACCTGACACCACTTCCCAGCACAGAAATAGCATCACAAAAACCTTCCTTTACTATCACGTAAGTCAATATGGAAATATTCAGGACAAAAAGATTATAAACACAAGAAACTATTAAATGCCAACCACAACCTACAGAATAAAAAGCAGCTTTAAGCCTACAGATATAAGTTTCAAGATGCTAGGCTGAACACCACGTGAGTTTACACTAAATACAAATACACTTCAAAGAATTTCAGTAGTGACTGAGAAAATACTAAAGTAATTCACAGATCCAGATAGATGATTTTTTCCTTATCTTTTCCTGAGAAAATACTAAAGTAATTCACAATTCCAGATAGATGATTTTTTCCTTATCTTTTCATTCTCTGAGATGCCTGAGTGACTGCGAACATAAAAAATACTCGAGACAAACCATATAAGCAAACCTAACCAACTGCAGTTTTTCTTCACTTCTAAGAAAAGCTACTTTTCCTGAAGATTCTATATTCAATTTTTAACTTCTTTTACAAATGACTACAGACCACTTCATGTAGCTGATCTGCAGAAACGCTGCTGCTACAGCTATGGTACAATGGCTTTTTATGGAACTGGGCACTGCCCAATTCCATAAAAACGTAGAAATAGTGGTTTAGTAGACATAAAGCCCTTCTTATTAAGATGGAAATAGCCAAACACAGTAGGCGTCTTGCAGAACTCTGTCCTAAACTCCAGAATGTGAAAATTTCTCTCCTGGGAATTTTCAAGATTTAGGCATAAGGACAAAGAAATACTTTTCGATTAAAAAAAAAGAAAATCCCACTATAATTAACCCAATAAAAAAAAAAAAAAACTCAGAGCAGATTTGAGAACACCAAGGACTTTAAATAACACTGCAAATAAGGTGCTGATCCACACCTTTTAAATACTTGTGAATGCGAACTTTACCCATTAAAAACTTGAAGAAAATAAAACCAAAATTTCAAAGCAGATTTTCAGAGGGCCTTAGGGTCAATATTGAGATTTTATGGGGCCACCAAGCTCTCCCTTTGCATGCATGTGTGTGGCATGGAGGAGGGTAATAGAGAGGAATCTGTGGAACTAAACAGATTTAAGATATCTTTAAATACTTATTTATGATCTCCAACTTCTAAGACGTTGGGACTGTTGATACAGACGGGAGAAAAATGCTGGCTTCTGAGATGGAGTGGGATGGAGCTATGATCAAAAGCTCTTCAGAATAAATATAAATATTTAATACTGCCTTCCTTAAATTAGCAGTGACTACCACCATAAACTTTCTGAATGTCTTAGGGCTACAGTTAATCCAAAAAGTTTCACCTATGAATTCAGAAAACCAAAAGAAAAAACACCAACCAGCTTTGCCATATTGGGACAAAATACAAAGATACACTTGCTTTAAAGGGAAAAGCATACTCCTTTTTCTTAGCCTGGCAGTCTTAAAACATCAAAGGTTATAAAGTATTTATTGGTATGTACAAATCTATCAAATATAAATCTCAGCAGCTTATGCTGTTTTTTGCAGAAATGATGATTTTTTTTCCTTGCCAAATTCTGCACTCAAAATCCACCGCATGGGCCAATAAAAGGCTATTCTAAAATTACTGATCCATCTGTTGCTATTGGTCCAAGGGTACAGATACCATGTGTACAAACTTTGTCATTTTTACTACTGAATTAGCATAGTTAACATTTTAGCAACATCCTAGCAGTAAAGAAATAATCTGTGCCTGTGACTGTTTGGTTTATGAAAAAAAAAAGAATTATAAATATATATATATGAAGGAAAGCTAAAGACGGAAAGGGAATTGGATGCTCTTTGCTTCATCCTGTTGACACCTAAGAATGTCTTCTTTCCAGGTTTTGCTCCTTCCTCAAGCATCTATTTTTCCATAAGCGGTATGTTACGAAGTTAGTGGTCAACAACTGCCATCCAAGAGCTCAGCTCTCAACCTGCACTTCACACAATATTGCAGAAAGAATGCAAATTGGGTATAAACACAATCATATACCTTCAGAGTTAAACGACTTCAAATCACTGGAAAACTGCAAAAACATTCCAATAAAGAATACCTCCAAAAAGCATGCTTCTGTTTTTGAAGACAGAAAGACTGTGCAGAGACTTTGCTTCAGCCCTCCATGAAAAACAAGGACTGAATAGTCCTTGGGAAATAATGGAGTCAAAGCCATTACCCAGATACATGTTCAAGGGAACCAGATTGCTCCCTGAGCGAAAGAACTATTGAATGCATTCATCAGGCACACAGAAGTATGAAAGTGTATAAACTAGAAGAGATAAAAGGGTACTAAGTGTGAATACAAGGGTAAGTATCACATTCCCCTGTTTCAAATTCTAAAATATCACAGGTCTTCATTCTGAAAAGTCTTAGCGGCACTTTTTTTTCTTCTTCTCTTCCATTCCTATGTGCAACTCTCATTCAAAAGGTCATTTCCTTATAATGCCAAAAAAATTATTCCATTTATTCCATTTGAGTTCTACTCAAATCAAGTGCTAACATATTTAGAGTATCAGATGCTACTACCAAAAGATTCCATCATTATTTTTCCCTTAGTACTACTTATGGGCCAGTTCTTTACCAAGCATAAGGTCATTCACTAGATCAGATGACGTCGATTATCTGTCTCCTTCCCCAAACTCTTCTGAGAATTTCTGGCTACCTATTTCACCATTATTTCCAAAACTTCAGCCCTCTCCAGACTGGTCTATAGCTTGCTCCTACATTCAGACTCAAAATCAGTATTGATCTACACCTTCAACATCTTCAGCCTAGTCTTCTATGAAGACAGATGATAAACGTGTTGATATTATCCTAAGGTCTATCTGCCAGCCTCTCCTTAGTGACTTGTGAACTACAAGCTCATTAACTTCTTATTAAAGAGATAAAAGACCCAAATAAAATTAAGTCCTTCTATAGTTTAGGTTAAAACAAAAAAACTCTGAGCATCTTGCTCTAGCTGACCCTGCGTTGAACAGGCTGGCTCGGTAAGATGACCACCAGAGATTCCTTCCAACTTCAACTTAAAATTCTGTGATCCCACTTAGACATGCTATAAAAATTATGAGGTTTTTTGGTCATTCATTGCACTATACGTACCTTATATATTGGGCTATAATGATTAATTTTTCAAAGTTATCACAAATTAAGCAAGTAGTTGTCAGGGCGATTAAATACCTTTCTTTGCCTCAACAGGGTCAAAAGTGGAATATACCTTTACTAACCATGCCCTCTAAAGCATGGAGATTTTGTAGGAAAAAAACACGACTACAGAAAAACACAGGCCATTCAGGCTCCTAGTAGGGATAGAAAGTTACATTTAAGAGAGTATGAGAAAACAGACCAGACAAAAAAAAAATATTCCTGCCCCAACCGACATGGGTGTTTGTGCATGCACACATTGCTGGAACACAGTTTTTGCTTTAAGGATATTTTGAAAAGAGAAAGGAAGGCTTTGTTCATCTAGTAATGAAAGAAGTTTCAAGAATAAGGAATAATGGAACAAAAAGGGCTAAAATAGGCAAGAAATTAAAATGGGGATTTGTGATGTATACGAACATCAAACCAGCACTAGTTCAGGGTAGCGGAATAAGAACTGGATCCAAGTAGCCCATTTCAAAACGATGGAGATAAACAGACCATCAGTTGACAGCAAAAAATTGCCTACCCCATTCAAAGATAAGAGAAAAATCATTATCTTCATCAGCAAGACTTGCAATAACACACTGATGGTACATAAAAGCTGTTCTCATCTTCATTGGATTCTCCTCCAAAATTTGCAATAATTAAGTAATATTTAAGTTGATAAAAACAAAAAGTTAGTAAATTCACCATAATAGGTAGAGTTTATTACATGCCCTCCAATTCTTTCAGTTCAGCAGGATCCTTTAAGAACACTAGCATGGCTAGATTCTGCTATATGAAGAAAAATACTTTCATATTTCAGGAAAAATACATGATTAAAAAATGTATTCCATCTTATCTCAGTTGAACAATAGTAATGATCAGAGGACTGAGTTTACAAGAAAAACCCACAACCCTAGAGAGTATTTCAGCAAAACATATAACTTTTTCAGGGCTACCTGCTGTAGATAATATGTCTGATATCATTTCAAGAGGTGGAAAGAGAAAATGAACCTAGGTGTGATAATGTGTCCTTTACCAACAGCATGTTGGAATTAACTTTTTTTTTTCAAACAAGAAATTGGTATTTGATACCAACCTTTTTTAGTAAAAAAGGCAACACTGAAAGCTAAGAGATGAAAAATGAGTTTGTTTCTGTTATTTAATGAAAATTCTTCCAGTAAACAGCATTTAAAAGATCCTGAAACTATGACTCTTTAAAAAAAAAATAAAAATCATAGAGTTCAACGGAAAAATATAATGAAGTTAAGAAAGTAAACTATCTTTAACAATATATATTTAGTTCCTGATACATTCATACTGCCCAATTTTGCAATTTCTGCTTAGAGCTCAGGTATCCGGGTTACTATAAAACAGATGGCAAGTAAATCAACACACTAGAATATGTCTAAGCCGTGCGTGATAATATGGAGACGTAGACCCCAGTTCACAGCTCTTTTCAAGCACAGCTCCTGCCCAAGTCTTACCACAAGCGATCTGGTTTGATTAGTGGTGTGACAGGACCAGGATCCATTAAATTCTAATACAAAAATACAAATAAAACATCGAGAAATCCCACATGCTGCCACTCTGAATTTATAGGAAGACAAGATGCCATACTTCACTAAAGATTTGCAGATAAATTCACACGGAGGATTTGGAAAAGTGCTTCAACTAGTGCTTCAAACCCAAAATCTTTCTGAAACTTTCCTGAGTGTTTCAGTACCACACATGTTGCATTTATACTTAACACCATTTATAAAACCAGATCAAAAACATTTCTAAAGGAAACCAACTTCTATAAAATGGATTTTACAAGAATTTCATTCTTGCAAAATTACACGTGTAATGTACAAAAATCCTGCAAAAGAACAAATTGGTCTTAACAGACTCAGATTTGTTATATTTTTAAAACCACTATATTGATACATGAGTAGTTTCTGTCCATAGCCTGATGTTCTTCCAAACACTATAAAGTGAACACAAAACTGCTGAAGAAGAAACATCACTTGTGTTAAGATCATTTTGTTTTCATATTAACCACTCTAATTTCTATCGGGCTGTCCTAACTGCCTCAGAAATATGGAGAGAGTACTGAGAGAGAAATTACTATTTCATTATAAGAGTTTAAAATATCTTCAGTATTGTTGGAAGCTAAGCACACAATAGTCCTTCTAATATTGGTAGATATCTATGCTACTGACTCTAATTTTTTAAAGCACTGAAGAGTTTTGAGATGTGACAGGTGCCAAAGGGACTGCTAAGATACCAAATTCTACCTGACACCACTTCCCAGCACAGAAATAGCATCACAAAAACCTTCCTTTACTATCACGTAAGTCAATATGGAAATATTCAGGACAAAAAGATTATAAACACAAGAAACTATTAAATGCCAACCACAACCTACAGAATAAAAAGCAGCTTTAAGCCTACAGATATAAGTTTCAAGATGCTAGGCTGAACACCACGTGAGTTTACACTAAATACAAATACACTTCAAAGAATTTCAGTACTGAGAAAATACTAAAGTAATTCACAATTCCAGATAGATGATTTTTTCCTTATCTTTTCATTCTCTGAGATGCCTGAGTGACTGCGAACATAAAAAAAATACTCAAGACAAACCATATAAGCAAACCTAACCAACTGCAGTTTTTCTTCGCTTCTAAGAAAAGCTACTTTTCCTGAAGATTCTACATTCAATTTTTAACTTCTTTTACAAATGACTACAGACCACTTCATGTAGCTGATCTGCAGAAACGCTGCTGCTACAGCTATGGTACAATGGCTTTTTATGGAACTGGGCACTGCCCAATTCCATAAAAACGTAGAAATAGTGGTTTAGTAGACATAAAGCCCTTCTTATTAAGATGGAAATAGCCAAACACAGTAGGCGTCTTGCAGAACTCTGTCCTAAACTCCAGAATGTGAAAATTTCTCTCCTGGGAATTTTCAAGATTTAGGCATAAGGACAAAGAAATACTTTTCGATTAAAAAAAAAGAAAATCCCACTATAATTAACCCAATAAAAAAAAAAAAAACCTCAGAGCAGATTTGAGAACACCAAGGACTTTAAATAACACTGCAAATAAGGTGCTGATCCACACCTTTTAAATACTTGTGAATGCGAACTTTACCCATTAAAAACTTGAAGAAAATAAAACCAAAATTTCAAAGCAGATTTTCAGAGGGCCTTAGGGTCAATATTGAGATTTTATGGGGCCACCAAGCTCTCCCTTTGCATGCATGTGTGTGGCATGGAGGAGGGTAATAGAGAGGAATCTGTGGAACTAAACAGATTTAAGATATCTTTAAATACTTATTTATGATCTCCAACTTCTAAGACGTTGGGACTGTTGATACAGACGGGAGAAAAATGCTGGCTTCTGAGATGGAGTGGGATGGAGCTATGATCAAAAGCTCTTCAGAATAAATATAAATATTTAATACAGCCTTCCTTAAATTAGCAGTGACTACCACCATAAACTTTCTGAATGTCTTAGGGCAACAGTTAATCCAAAAAGTTTCACCTATGAATTCAGAAAACCAAAAGGAAAAACACCAAACAGCTCTGCCATATTGGGACAAAATACAAAGATACACTTGCTTTAAAGGGAAAAGCATACTCCTTTTTCTTAGCCTGGCAGTCTTAAAACATCAAAGGTTATAAAGTATTTATTGGTATGTACAAATCTATCAAATATAAATCTCAGCAGCTTATGCTGTTTTTTGCAGAAATTATGATTTTTTTCCTTGCCAAATTCTGCACTCAAAATCCACCGCATGGGCCAATAAAAGGCTATTCTAAAATTACTGATCCATCTGTTGCTATTGGTCCAAGGGTACAGATACCATGTGTACAAACTTTGTCATTTTTACTACTGAATTAGCATAGTTAACATTTTAGCAACATCCTAGCAGTAAAGAAATAATCTGTGCCTGTGACTGTTTGGTTTATGAAAAAAAAAAGAATTATAAATATATATATATGAAGGAAAGCTAAAGACGGAAAGGGAATTGGATGCTCTTTGCTTCATCCTGTTGACACCTAAGAATGTCTTCTTTCCAGGTTTTGCTCCTTCCTCAAGCATCTATTTTTCCATAAGCGGTATGTTACGAAGTTAGTGGTCAACAACTGCCATCCAAGAGCTCAGCTCTCAACCTGCACTTCACACAATATTGCAGAAAGAATGCAAATTGGGTATAAACACAATCATATACCTTCAGAGTTAAACGACTTCAAATCACTGGAAAACTGCAAAAACATTCCAATAAAGAATACCTCCAAAAAGCATGCTTCTGTTTTTGAAGACAGAAAGACTGTGCAGAGACTTTGCTTCAGCCCTCCATGAAAAACAAGGACTGAATAGTCCTTGGGAAATAATGGAGTCAAAGCCATTACCCAGATACATGTTCAAGGGAACCAGATTGCTCCCTGAGCGAAAGAACTATTGAATGCATTCATCAGGCACACAGAAGTATGAAAGTGTATAAACTAGAAGAGATAAAAGGGGTGAGATAAGTGTGAATACAAGGGTAAGTATCACATTCTCCTGTCTCATAATTCTAAAATATCACAGGTCTTCATTCTGAAAAGTCTTAGCAGCACCTTTTTTTCTTCTTCTCTTCCATTCCTGTGTGCAACTCTCATTCAATAGGTCATTTCCTTATAATATCAAAAAAATTATTCCATTTATTCACCCGAGTTTTATTCAAATCAAGTGCTAACATATTTTGAGTATCAGATGCTACTACCAAAAGATTCCATCATTATTTTTCCCTTAGTACTACTTATGGGCCAGTTCTTTACCAAGCATAAGGTCATTCACTAGATCAGATGACATCGATTATCTGTCTCCTTCCCCAAACTCTTCTGAGAATTTCTGGCTACCTATTTCACCATTATTTCCAAAACTTCAGCCCTCTCCAGACTGGTCTATAGCTTGCTCCTACATTCAGACTCAAAATCAGTATTGATCTACACCTTCAACATCTTCAGCCTAGTCTTCTATGAAGACAGATGATAAACGTGTTGATATTATCCTAAGGTCTATCTGCCAGCCTCTCCTTAGTGACTTGTGAACTACAAGCTCATTAACTTCTTATTAAAGAGATAAAAGACCCAAATAAAATTAAGTCCTTCTATAGTTTAGGTTAAAACAAAAAAAAGAGGAGCTAGACAGAGAAGAGAGATCCAATAACAGAACCCTCAACGCTAAGGGAGGGGCAGGCATTGCTCTTTATCCATTTATTTAAATGTTATGGTTCACCTAGCCAAACTTTTGTAGAAAAACATTAGATATCTGTATTTACATTAACATTAAATGACCTACATTCTCAGCAGAGAAAAATAAGCGACTCAAGAGATACCCTTTATCCCAAGGAAGGCCATATGAATGATCCAGCAGAGGGTTCCTCCTCTCTGCCATAGATCAGACAGTAAATGCAGAGGTATGAATTGTTTGTATTTGAGTTTATTTATCTGGATCCACCTCTTTTACCTCACCTTACTTTTAGACAGTAACAGGATGGAGTTTTGCTCTTCAGAGATCCAAATAACTGTGTTCTGGTTCATGGATCACAAATCCAAGGTGCAAGAGTAAAACAAGGTCAATGGTGGCAATACAAAGTATCTACTTATAAAGCCAAGAATTATCCAAACTAGAAAATAAATGACAGAGAATGATTAATTTGTGGCAGTACAGAGGAATTTCAAAATAAGAAAAAAAAAAAACCCGGAGCTTAGAAAATATTGGAGAGGACACCAGAAGACGATCAGGAAGCATCAGAAAAGAATGCACTTTCCAGTAGCAGAGAGAACGTGGCCATGCTTAGAGAGCCTTATTTCACCCTCCTAGTTGTTTTTTTTTTCTCTACAAGAACACTTTCTTACAGCAAGATGTCACCCTTAAAAGGTCTTCTCTAAAATCTTGATTTACACCTTGTTTTTGCTCTGACATTCCACTAACGTTACAGTCATTACATGCTTTTACACAAAAATGTGGGGACATGTAACTGGATGCATCATTCTAAAATTAATTTCCAGGCTAACACCAATTCTACCTATAGGCACAGCCTCTCATCATGTTAACAAGAAAAGTATTTCAAAGAGCTAGAAACAATGGTAATCACCTCTAGATAATGTATAATCTCTCATCCAGTTCAAATGCAGCATCAAAATGCATCCTCTTTTTGTATAAAATACAAATGGAATAATGCAAATTAATTCTGTGCCATACACTGTCTGAAGCTTATTTTCTGGTCACAAAGAAACGCATTTATGAACAAAAAACATAAACATTTGTTGACCTTCTCCAGCAATCAGAAATCTGAAAATGTTTTCTTTTCCTGAAAGAATGTTTGATATTAAGGCAGGTGGCCAGACTAACTTATATTATTAGTGAATGCAGCTGTGATTCAAAACTTGAAGTTTTATGGCAATTTAGAAGTCAAGTAAAGACTTAACAGTGAATTTGATCGATACTTTAGTCACACTCTCTTTTTTGTTGCATTCCATTGCTGGGCCCTGTTCTCAAGTATGTGATGATCCCTATAAAAGAAATATTACTTAAGTTTTACTACATAAAATGGATCCAGAGAACGTAAACAAAGTTCCTTTTATTGTAACCACAATTTGATTCCATTAAGCCCAGGAGCGATATGTATGGGCATACATCAGAATAATTTATTTTGCCCTTGGAATTCCTGAACCACCTTGACCCCAAGGACCTCTCATGCAATTCTACTTCTGAGACAAACAACCCAGTTAAAAAAAAAATATATAAATTTAAATATCTCTGTTCTCATTAGAGTTTTCAGGAACGCTGCAACCGAATCCTCCTCATCGCATTCTGGTCTTTTTTTTGCTGAAGTATGAGCCAACTTTCACTGTGTTTAGAGGTCCCATCTCCACCTCTCATTTTTTACCTTCTACTTTGTCATTCACATTTTATTCCCCTTTCTTCCTTTCCATTCAGCCTTCTTTTCCATTCTTCAACTCTTCCATCAACTTCTCATCTCCTATATCCTCTCTCTCACCCTGCTTCATCTACACAAGTCCAGGCACCTGTTTCAACCTCTCCAAGGGTTATAAATTGGGAGATTGGTGGTTTGACCCCAGACAGCAGCTTAACACCCCTACAGCTGCTCATCTTTGCCCCAGTCCACACCGGCCCCACAATGGGACACCATCCCAGCACCTTCCAGTACAGAGAGTAAAGTCATTTAACATGATGTGGTTTATCTAAATACAATTGGGTATATGTATCTCAAAGTAAAGCTACGTATTTTAGAGAAAAATGCACACTGCAAAATAGACAACACTGAAAAGAAGGTAAGATTTAGAGGCACCTGTTTCAACCTCTCCAAGGGTTATAAATTGGGAGATTGGTGGTTTGACCCCAGACAGCAGCTTAACACCCCTACAGCTGCTCATCTTTGCCCCAGTCCACACCGGCCCCACAATGGGACACCATCCCAGCACCTTCCAGTACAGAGAGTAAAATCATTTAACATGGTGTGGTTTATCTAAATACAATTGGGTACATGTATCTCAAAGTAAAGCTACCTATTTTAGAGAAAAATACACACTGCAAAGTGGACAACACTCCAGAAGACAACACTGAAAAGAAGGTAAGATTTAGAGCAGATACTCAATTTGACAGGAGTCCCCACTACAATAAGTCAAAAATGTTTAATGAGATCACCAGATGTAAGACTGCAGAGTTATTTTACTTCTCTGTGCCTCAACTGTGATACAGATACTAAAACTGTGTGCCCAGTACCAGGATCCAGTTTTAAAAGATAAAAGATATGTTATTGACTAGAAAATACTGCAAAAAAACCCAGAAAGAATCCAACTTGTCCAGCTTAGTAGGATGTAAGACTGCAGAGTTATTTCACCTCTCTGTGCCTCAATTGTGATACAGATACTGAAACTGTGTGCCCATTACCAGATCCAATTTTAAAAGATAAAAGATATGTTATTGACTAGAAAATACCGCAAAAACCAGAAAGAATCCAACTTGTCCAGCTTAGTAAAAAAAAAAAAAATCAAAAGGTGACTCAATATCTTAATCAAAGTATAATTCCTGGAGGAAGATGCATGAAAGAGTGGAGACAGCCAAAGTGAAGAGAAAACACCACCAGATATAATCAAATTTGATGTAATATAACTACTTCTTAAGTGATTGAGTAATTGATTAAACAGAATAGCAAGAGACATAGTAGATTCATTATCTTTTCATGTTTTAAATCTAAGATGGATTACACTTTGGAAGACAAATTTGAGTCAAACATTCACTAAAGATGTTTGGTGGAAGTACTTTTTAACGGGGACAAGTGATATAATAGGTTAGAACAGATAAGATAAAGAACTCTTTCAGTCTTTAAATGCACAAACTGAAGGCATGTCCAATGGCCGAGTGTAAGGAAGCCTAAAAGATCCATGAATTAATTAGAAGACATTCAGAATGAATACAATACTGAAGTTTAAGGAAGTGAAATATGGTATCACTTGGGGAAATCAAATTGTACAGAGGAAATATGTAGGAGGAAATACGTATTGGGTTACCCAGAACATGCAAAGGGAGCACCTCGTAAATATGGCAACTAACTGAAAAGGTGGTGGTAAGGTCAGCTTTCTGTGGAGAAATAAGAAAGATGATGCAGACTGACAATGGAGAGGAGCAGGAGGACATCACAGAGGCGACAAGAACCGCTGACACGTACAGGAACTCTTTGACTGCAGTCACTGTACTGGAAACACAAAGTATTTCAAACCGGAAACAGCTTAGAAATCATTAAAAAAAATTAGTAACCAACTTAGTAGTATGTCTATTATTACATTATGCATTTGATCATTTTGGTGTATGTAGTAATCTCAAAGAATAGGAATTTTTATGAATTATTTTTTCTTCAAGGAATAAGATTAAAGGGTGTTTTCATGTAAAACTAAGCAAGCAATTGTTTACTTGGGTTAAGTGTCAAGCAAAACAACAGGCAAATTTGTCAGAAAACATGTTAGCAATAAGCATATAAACAAAGGTTTCAAAAGTTCCCACTAAATTTATTAAGAAATGGATCAGGCTTAAATTAAATCTAACAAGAATTAAATCTAACAAATTAAATTAAACTATCTGAAAAACCCACCAGCGTTTGTTCTTCAAAAAGTACTTATGCTCATTTGCGTAACTTCACATCTTTACATCTTTCTCGTTTTTCAAATATTAGTGTCCATATTTAGAAACCTAAATGGATTTGGACTCATTTGCAGAAGTGCTGAGCTTTTGCATTTACCATGAAAACAACGTGAAGTGCCCGAGCCCAACACCTACCAAAATCCCACTGCATTTCTATAATGTCCAAATATGGATTTATCTATTGAACTTCAGGCACCCGCAACTGAAAAATGTGGCTTTTGTTTATAATTCTATTATTACATATTAATTTTTTATTGCTTTGATACCGTAATTGTAGTTATTACTTCAGCATCTCTCCTACACTACGCTATCCTGGGATAATCACTGGTTTCAATGTCAGTGGACCAAACTGTTTTCATTCATTCCAATATTTCTTTCACATGTTAATACTTTTTAAATTAAATCATTCCCCCTAAACTGACATCACAGATTTAACAGTTACTTCCTGATTAGAGAGGAGAGGAAGATGAATAAATCAGACTTTTCAGATACATATGAGAAATTTTTCAAAGTATACCTCTTGAACCCCAAAATCCCAACAGTTAAATAATTATAAACCAGATAGGTCTTTACACAGAAGTTTTATCATATAATTACGATGCTGATCATTTAGAACTATCCAAAATGTCTCCAGCATTTTTAAACAGCTAAGCAAAGTTATTTTTAAAATCAAACATATGTGCTTTTTTCTGTTTACGTCTTCGGAAAGAACATTCTGTATAATGAAAAACATGACCAAATTTTTCACAGTACATCACTATAAAACCCTATAATTGACTTTTTGGGTTGGTTTACTCTATATCTATTTTTGTCCATGTAGAAAACAGCAATGATGTGGCGAAAAGACCAAAATGTAGGTCCCATTGCAGAATAAGGCTCCATCCTGATTAGCGAAGAAGTATCATGTTTTCCCTGGGAAACATGCCCATTTTGGAAAAGGGAATTCAGTCCACATGAACCTCCTCTTTAGAAAAAATAAGAAAAATAAAATAAAATAAAAAAATCAGTCCCTTTAAGCAGCACAGAGTCTAGTGATTGCTCTCAGCTTTGGCTGAGAACGACTCAACAGAGCCTTTCCATTAAACAGAATGCAACTCTGCTGATTAACTTTATTATAAGTTGCCCCGATACGAATTTCCTGCTTTTCAACAATATTCTTCAAAGCTTAGAGGAAAGATTTGCTTGTATCATTATTTTAGCTCAACCTTAAATGACAAAATATTTACCATTAACTGTTTTCTATTTTTTTCCAGGAGAAATAAAATTTCTGAAACCAATACAAACACAAGTAGGGTGGTGAGAATATATTCACCATTGCAATTGCTACTGAGATGACTCTCTACATCCCTCACTGCAAATGAAAGTCAACTTGAAATAGTAATTCAGAAAAAAACAAATACCTGCACTAAAAAAATTTCTCTTTTTAAGTATTATCCACTCACAAAAATGAACTGAGATTGTGCATTTTATTTTACATACCATTTTCATTCCCCTTTGAAAGACCTTCTAGCTCTATTATCACAGATTACCTACATGCCCCAATCACGGAGCATAAAGAAACTGCACAGACATTATTTCCACAGGAGTTCTCGTGCCAAAGGGAAAAAAAAAAATTTACTTATTTCAGAGTTAATTAACATAAATCACATGGCATTGAACTTTGATTTAAAAGTTTGAAGAAAATACTGTTATCTTGCAAATTGTTTAACAGCAAGATATGCCGTAATTGCTCTGAGGTAAATCTCAGAGAAATTGAAGATGACATCTAAATCACGAGCCGGGGAAACAGGGCACGTACCATCCACACACACACCATGGGGATAGGTTTAACAGGAAAGGTAAGTTATTTCCTTGAGCTCAGAGACTACATTAAACTGCAGCTGCAGTCACTAATAGTGTCACTAATATTAGATTCTCCCAAGATTTCAAAGAACCTGGGGTCTGATCCTGAAATCAGAAGTTCCAATTAAGCAGTTTAAAGTCAGGTGTAGTTTCTTTGTTGGAGGGAGAGTCTCTCTAAAGGGCTGCTCTCAGAGACTCAGACAAAATGTGATAAATGTCATATAAGACCTTAGAATGGATTGTTTCTCTTCCTTTGGGTTTTTTTTTAATTACTGAAGGAAAAAGAAATACGAAAAAGCTTGTCCTAATGAAATAAAAAATGATACAAACATTATACAGAAATGTAACAAGTATACAGTCAATTTTAACTAGACCATAATAAAGTGGTCGTCCTCTAAGAAAAAAAAAAAATGAAATCAGAATGTTTCAAAAGAAGAAAAAATAACATATATCTGAGATTTAGGTCCAGCTATGCAGAATAGCAGCTTTGATGTCCATAACAACAGTATTTTACACCATCCACACAAAACAATGGAAAAGTACTTTAAAGACCTGCCCCAGGGACATACACTGTGCAACAAGTACAGCAGCATGCATTTACCGCAAAGATTCTGACAGTAGAATCACAGAATGGTTTGGGTTGGAAGGGACCTTAAAAATCATCCAGTTCCAGCCCCCCTGCCATGGGCAGGGACACCTCCCACCAGAGCAGGTTGCTCAAAGCCCCATCCAGCCTGGCCTTGAACACTTACGGTAACATCAAAGTAAAAGACCACATTTCATGGCCCTGTTCTCCACCAGTTTGAGTATGAAATACTTACCCAACGGGTGAAGGATGATGTTTATGAGGGGACCAAGTGTCTACATCTGAGTCAGACAACACCTCCTCCAAAGGCAGTGGAAAGGAACGTGTTATGATTCACCTGGCTGATTTTAGACATTTATTTCCAAGTGAATCACTAACTAAAAATCACTTATTTCTCTCTGCTGGCTATAGATGCAAAGGTTATGCTTACTCTTTCAGGTGCATACGCTGGCAATGCAGATATGTGAAGTTAATGAAATAAATCCCTCTTGCAACAACTAATTAGCCATAGATGAACAGGAAGATAAGATTTACGCCTGGGTATCACCACAAAAATGACAATATCTACGTAGAGTTACAACAGAAGTTCCTGCCATCAATGAGAGGTTTGCCACCAAGGAGGGACATGCACTTCAACAAGACCCATCCTTTATCCAGGGAATGCTGTAATGAGAACGAGCAACATTTTACTGAAACTTGAAGGCAGTGACAAGTCTTCACCAACAGACCCAGAAAGGAACCAGAACTGCCCTAGTATTTTTAAAGCCCTTTTCCAGCTCTAGAGCGTTAAAGTATCCTGGGTAACAGAAGGATTCAGAGGGGAAACATGATAAACCTTTCTCTTTATCCAGTGGAAAGAGTGAGCTCAGTTCTGTGCTTACACAGAAGACTTTTCTGTTGGAATTCACAACCAAATCTATTGAGCTGGGGATGTTTTTATTACCGAAAACAGCATAGGCCTTTAAAGTATCTCTCTCACTTGGTTGATATCAATCTGAGACATCTGAGATCGTTTACTCCTGTAGTGGGTAAAATAGTGAATAATTCAATCAACATGAGATATAAGTGCCCTAAGTCACAAGGAGAGGGGTTACAGAGCTAGTCCCTCTCAGTGCAGAATCATTCGATGATACCACCAAACCCACGAGATAGCAAATCATCAAGCATCACCTGCATGTCATGGCCCTGATGGAAAGCAGAAAAACTTCATGGAGCCTCTTCACTCCCTCAATTTTGAGTTCCAAAGAACAGAAATGCTTCCAGAACTAATTGAAAAAAAAAAATCTTCCCACAAAATATATCGTATAACTCATTTGCAGTCACTGACGTTGAGGACAACACGAAAGACAAGCACAGAAGAGACAAGAACAGAAAGATAAGCAAAGGGCAGCTTTAGGAAAAATGTGAGACACTACAATTTCCACTAACCTGCCTTACAAGTGTAACATCAACCAATATTAAGTAGAGTTGCTATTTAAAATAGTAAGATAAACTTCTCAATCTTTGAGCATCCCTCTGCAGCACTGCTTGTAGTGTTAAGGAACAAAACTTACACAACTGCACTGACCAGGTATCTATCACCCTCATCCCTCTTAATTTGGTCAAATGTTGCTGAAACAGGCCAATGAGCAAAGGAGTAATAGTGATGCAGAAGTTTTGTAAAAATAAAATGTTGTGTAAAGAAAAGAGCTTTAAATCAGCTTTGATCCAGTTGCCTTGTCAAATCAAAGCAGGCAACACTGGAGCTGGAGCTCCTGGAGAAGAGAAAAGTAGGACTCAAATATCAAGAAAAATAAGTGCATTGAATAACTTGTTCAATGGTTTTATAACTGAATGCTTACATGGACAACAATTACCCGTTTATATTCAAACATGTCTTGGGTCCCTGAGAACTAGTATTCAAACATGTTTTGAAAGAAATGCAAACCTCATGATCTGAGGTTTAAAATTTTATCTGAGTATTAAGGATTACAATGAGACCTTCTCAGAAAGTTGATTACCCCATGTATCTTCTGCAAAGTTTCTTTCATCCTTCTCTAAAACATATGCTGATGGCCATAACAAGACAATACTTCAAGTCAAAGTTAAGTTTAAAAATTCCTAAATTCATTTTAAATATAACTTATGAAATACGCTTGTATTTCACAAACTTAAATCACTAACTGATGGTCGGTGGTTTTCTTCCTTCCCCATACAAGCAGGCTATTGCACAGCTCTCCTCTTTCACAATTCTTATACTTTTTTTCTTCAATAACCAATTCTGGCTGCTGCTATAGACAAAATACTGAAATACATGAACAAGAGACTCAATATCGGTTTGTCATAACAAGCCAAAAAATTCCTCCTGATTAAACAGGAGGAATGTTTAATCTTTGTTTACATTTTTAAAAAGCTATTTTCTCGCTACTTCTGAAAAAAAAAAATATATATATTTGCATGATACTAACTTGAAACTGGTAATGATGCCACACATATCTACATGTTTTGCTACTTGTCTTGCTCAACCCACATTCCAGGCTTTTCCAGAGATTAGCGAGTACATCTGGCTACAGTGTTTTCAGTTTTACTTGCTTTCAAACTATTCACACTGCTATAACAATTAAGCAAATAAAGAAATGTAACGGCATTTCGGCAAAAAATCAAAGTGAATTTGCCACTTGAGAGGGTTGCATTTGGGGTTTTGGTTGGTTGTTGTTTTTTTTTTAAACAGTCTTTTACTATTACAGTAACATCAGACACTTAAAAGGTCCATAAAGTTTATGCATCAAAATAAGTTTTCCTTTTAAACAAGAAAAATATAATAATTTCACCTCAAATGATGTCTTGGGTCACACTGTAGTGCCCATCCAACTTTTGCTGCATGTACAGAGGCACAAGCAGGTACATGGTGTGGGCTGTCCCCCAAAAGATTGTCAGACAACAAAAACTTCATCCTACTAGCCAGCCCTGAAAAGTAATTTCTCAAAATGCAAAAACACACTTGCCAATTGCTGATCTGAATTTTCAGTGTTACTTGAAAAGAAAAATCAGCAGACCACCTTAAAACGTTTTTTGGGATGGGGGGGGTTCGCAGGCAGGAGGTGGAGAAAGACATCTATGGTTCAGCACTCCTTACAACAGATACTCCATAATAAATCTAAGAAATATAGACAGGAGAAACAGCTCAATTACCTGGTTATCACACGGACAGAGGCGTAGGCTTGTAAATAATCACATGGCGATGCAGAAATCAACAGTCAGGCCACAAAACTGCTACCTCACAAAACTCTTTAATGGATGAGAAAGAGGAAGGGGAAGTCAGAAATTTTTACCTACTACCTCTGGAAATAATCAGGATTCAGGGAACACAGGACTGAGTTTTACGCAACCATTAAAGAACCACATACAATATGTGTGGTCCTTCTGTAATCCAAAAACACAGTATTGGCACTTCTGAATAGAGTTCTGAATAGACTTCGGATGTGATTAGATACATTTGCACCAATCAATCTTTCAAAAGGAAATTCTGATTTACTAGTCCGCTGTGTTGAAATGTTTGAAAAAGAAAACATTAAGTGTTCGAATATAATCATCATAAAACTCTGACAATATAAGGATAAATCAGTCCAGATGGCAGCGCGATAACATTTTGTGCTTCTGATCTATAAAAAGATGTATAAAGTTCACCCTCAAACATACATAAAAGCTTGGTTGAAATCTAAGATGATAAATGCTGGATTCAAAACTGAAATTAAAAAAAATATAATCTCAAATAAGTTTTAATAGCAGATACACACATTATGGTTTCAGTATATTTTGTCCGCCTATCATGTTAAGATTTACAATAAATTAGCATCTAGAATGTTATATTTTGAAACTTTCTGAAGCTTTTTTATTAGTAAGCACATCTTAAGGCTTAATTATGTTTGTACCTAAGGATAAAATGGAACCAAATTCATGCCCAAAGGCTTTCATCAAAGCATACTTTTAGGAAATAAACAGGATAATAGCAAATACACACGATTCCCTCTCAAAATTCAGTCATTTTAGATAAACAACGAATAGAATTTCAGTTGTCTTAATACTACAGCTTTCAGTGGGGCTACTTCCTTCAGGCAAGGACTACAAGATTAAGGTGTAGATTAGTAAAACCAGCATTTTCCAGGCAGTTTTAAGTAATAATCCTTTTCCCATTCGAAGCCTCACTTTTATGATATATACAGCTATTGAGTGTAGTCATATAACTTTCAATAGGCCCATTCTTCCAGAAAGACCCAGCAAAATAATGAAGATGATCAACAATGGGAGCACAAAATATCAGCATTCAAAGAACCAGGCTTAAAAGCATCAACAAATTAAAGAGGAGATTTAAGTAGGGAAAACAAACAACGTCTGAAAAACCTCAGATTGACTACCCTGACAAAACAGAACTGGAAAATACCTTATTGTTTTAAAAATTCACAGTGAAATATTAATGTTCGGATGACCAATAAATTACAAATCAAATTAATACTACTGAGGCGATACACATTTGAAAATACTTCTGCAGAAGTGCAGCCTACTTGCCTTTATAAGCATAAGCAATCAAAGTTCTTTGATTTCTGCATCCTGATTTTCACACTAGTTATTCATTTACACACTAGCATCAAATCTTTGAAGATCTGGTGATTTTCCTCCCGCTATGATACAGTACACAGCACTATTATCTGGACACTGTAATTAACATATCTATAACTAAACCTTCAGAACAGGGATCTGTACAGAGTCTATAAAGGTCAATACTCAATTCTTAGGGAAAGCCCCTACTTGATTTTCTCTCCAACAGACCTAAAGTTTCACCTCAGTTTACGACTAGACAACTGTGGTTTATTGCTATAGATAAACCTCACCTCCACAATCAGCTTTTATTCCTTTTTAAGCTACTATAATTTTTGGCTTCCACAGTACCTTGTGGCAAACAGTTTATGAATTCAACAATTTAATTGTGCGTTGTTAAGAAACTACTTCCTTGTGTTCATTTTAAGCCTGCCATCTGATAATTTAATTAGGTGCCCCTAGTTTTTGTTATGAAAAGGGGAAATAATTGCTCCCATTCACTTTTTCCACATTGCTCATAACTAGATTTCTATCACATTCCCCTCCCAGTTGTCTCTTTCCAGGCTTCAGCACCTTGCCAACTTAGTTTCTCCTTATACAAAATTAATTCAATTCTTTTCTAATTCTAGAATATTGTTTTCATAACAGGGCGAGCAGAACTACTAGTCACACTGTTTTCCTCATATGCTCTCAATTCTTTTAAAATCTAATCAATTTTTGACAACTCCTAAGCTTTGAGAGGTATCCACTGTGAATCTCGGAGCTCTTTTTCTATGAAAATAAACAGCACAGAGTTCATGCACGTGACTTTGGGTTTATCAGCAACAGATCTCACCTATTTTATCACCCACTCAATTCTGTGAAATCCTTGGGTGGCTCCAACACAATCAGAGTTTGATTTCAGTCCTCCACATAACTTTCTCAAGCTTTCTCACTTGTCCAACATCCCTGCTCAGATCTCACAAGCAACTTTGCTCTAGAGGGAAAACAAACTATTCCTACCCTTAATGCTTCTTCTTTTATTTATCTGATATCTTGTAAGAGGATCTCTTCTTTATATTCCACAGTTTTGTAAAGCTACTGAGACACTGAAGCTACTAAAAAGCCACTAGATAATTCACTTAAAAGACTAAAGCTACTGGGGTTTCACCAAATTCTATGCAAATGTTGCCATTACTTCTTAGTGATAAGAGAGAACCTGAAAACATGCAGTTTCAACAGCTCCTTTTTAGACAGGATGTTCAGCAGAAATTCTAAATAGTTTTGTGTTGAAATAATGTGCAGTATTGACATTTAATTGATAACCATTCTTCCAAGAAACGTTATTTTCCATCAATAGCTATAGTCATTAAATAAATCCTTATTTTGTGCTCTGTGTGGTGGAAGCAATAATAAACTGCATTGACTACTGTTTGAATAAATTAAGTAGTATTACTTGAAAATAATAAACATTTCTGCTCTTCACATTTTTTTTATTCAAAGCAGACAAAAAGAAGCTATATATCAGGAATACAGGGTACAAAAAAAGGCTAATCAACTCTCACATGACAACTGAATTTTGTGTTAAGCCACGAATGATCTAAATTGAAGTTACATAAACAGAAAACTAATGCCACTGGCAACCAGCCCCTTTCTGTAACGTTCTATTTGAGACTCACTGGTTAAAGAAAGAGACGCTGAGCTTTGACAAAGAACGATATGGGAGATGACATCAACTTCTTTCGGCAAATGAGCTCAGCGTGCCAGCGAGCTGACAAATTAGCTTCTAAAAACCACTAACAGTAGCTTACAAAGTCACAGCTGTTATCCTGTTTTGAACAACAAAATGTTGATCTCGGTTGAAATGTCTAGTTTTACAGAAGATTTGTAAGTGGCCTGATTTTTTTTTTCTGTTTTTAAACAAAGCAATAAGTTATACTGAGAAAAGCACATGGGACAGGCAATGACTGTGCTCTGATGACTCCACGGTGATGTTTAATAGACAGGATTAAGTATAACACTCGCTTATGTTCTGCACCCTCCTTAAATTTAAAAAAATCCCTGGAGTTACAGGCTCAGTAGCAACATAAATCTACAAATATGAAAGTACCGTAGTCACAAGCAATTTCTTCTGCCAACTCAAGCAGTTCCCAGGATATTAACTATGATAGTTACTTGCCTTTATAAGCATAAGCAATCAAAGTTCTTTGATTTCTGCATCCTGATTTTCACACTAGTTATTCATTTACACACTAGCATCAAATCTTTGAAGATCTGGTGATTTTCCTCCCGCTATGATACAGTACACAGCACTATTATCTGGACACTGTAATTAACATATCTATAACTAAACCTTCAGAACAGGGATCTGTACAGAGTCTATAAAGGTCAATACTCAATTCTTAGGGAAAGCCCCTACTTGATTTTCTCTTCAACAGACCTAAAGTTTGGCCTCAGTTTACGACCAGACAACTGTGGTTTATTGCTATAGATAAACCTCACCTCCACAATCATCTTTTATTCCTTTTTAAGCTACTGTAATTTTTGGCTTCCACAGTACCTTGTGGCAAACAGTTTATGAATTCAACAATTTAATTGTGCGTTGTTAAGAAACTACTTCCTTGTGTTCATTTTAAGCCTGCCATCTGATAATTTAATTAGGTGCCCCTAGTTTTTGTTATGAAAAGGGGAAATAATTGCTCCCATTCACTTTTTCCACATTGCTCATAACTAGATTTCTATCACATTCCCCTCCCAGTTGTCTCTTTCCAGGCTTCAGCACCTTGCCAACTTAGTTTCTCCTTATACAAAATTAATTCAATTCTTTTCTAATTCTAGAATATTGTTTTTATAACAGGGCGAGCAGAACTACTAGTCACACTGTTTTCCTCATATGCTCTCAATTCTTTTAAAATCTAATCAATTTTTGACAACTCCTAAGCTTTGAGAGGTATCCACTGTGAATCTCGGAGCTCTTTTTCTATGAAAATAAACAGCACAGAGTTCATGCACGTGACTTTGGGTTTATCAGCAACAGATCTCACCTATTTTATCACCCACTCAATTCTGTGAAATCCTTGGGTGGCTCCAACACAATCAGAGTTTGATTTCAGTCCTCCACATAACTTTCTCAAGCTTTCTCACTTGTCCAACATCCCTGCTCAGATCTCACAAGCAACTTTGCTCTAGAGGGAAAACAAACTATTCCTACCCTTAATGCTTCTTCTTTTATTTATCTGATATCTTGTAAGAGGATCTCTTCTTTATATTCCACAGTTTTGTAAAGCTACTGAGACACTGAAGCTACTAAAAAGCCACTAGATAATTCACTTAAAAGACTAAAGCTACTGGGGTTTCACCAAATTCTATGCAAATGTTGCCATTACTTCTTAGTGATAAGAGAGAACCTGAAAACATGCAGTTTCAACAGCTCCTTTTTAGACAGGATGTTCAGCAGAAATTCTAAATAGTTTTGTGTTGAAATAATGTGCAGTATTGACATTTAATTGATAACCATTCTTCCAAGAAACGTTATTTTCCATCAATAGCTATAGTCATTAAATAAATCCTTATTTTGTGCTCTGTGTGGTGGAAGCAATAATAAACTGCATTGACTACTGTTTGAATAAATTAAGTAGTATTACTTGAAAATAATAAACATTTCTGCTCTTCACATTTTTTTTATTCAAAGCAGACAAAAAGAAGCTATATATCAGGAATACAGGGTACAAAAAAAGGCTAATCAACTCTCACATGACAACTGAATTTTGTGTTAAGCCACGAATGATCTAAATTGAAGTTACATAAACAGAAAACTAATGCCACTGGCAACCAGCCCCTTTCTGTAACGTTCTATTTGAGACTCACTGGTTAAAGAAAGAGACGCTGAGCTTTGACAAAGAACGATATGGGAGATGACATCAACTTCTTTCGGCAAATGAGCTCAGCGTGCCAGCGAGCTGACAAATTAGCTTCTAAAAACCACTAACAGTAGCTTACAAAGTCACAGCTGTTATCCTGTTTTGAACAACAAAATGTTGATCTCGGTTGAAATGTCTAGTTTTACAGAAGATTTGTAAGTGGCCTGATTTTTTTTTCTGTTTTTAAACAAAGCAATAAGTTATACTGAGAAAAGCACATGGGACAGGCAATGACTGTGCTCTGATGACTCCACGGTGATGTTTAATAGACAGGATTAAGTATAACACTCGCTTATGTTCTGCACCCTCCTTAAATTTAAAAAAATCCCTGGAGTTACAGGCTCAGTAGCAACATAAATCTACAAATATGAAAGTACCGTAGTCACAAGCAATTTCTTCTGCCAACTCAAGCAGTTCCCAGGATATTAACTATGATAGTGGGAAGAAATGCATCAGAAAACCTGGCAATAGAAAAGCTGTAGGAGATTCCATTAAGGGACTTAAATAAGTTGAAAGATGCTAATACTCTAAATATTCTACAATGCTGACTAGTGGACAAAATAAAAAAAAAAAAATCTTAATATTACTCAGCACTTCAACTATTTCTGTAGTGTTAAGTCTTCACTTTTATCACAGAATGGTTAGAGTTGGAAGGGATCTTAAAGCCCATCAAGTTACAATCCCCCTGCCCTGCGCAGCGCCACCTCCCCCCAGATCAGGTTGCTCAAAGCCCCATCCAGCCTGGCCTTGAACCCCTCCAGGGATGGGGCAGCCACAGCTTCTCTGGGGAACCTGTTCCAGTGCCTCATCATCCTAACAGGAAATAATTTCTTCCTGATATCTAATCTCAATTTCCCCTTTTTCAATTTAAAACCATTATCCCTCCTCTTATCACTATTCTCCCTGATCAAGAGTCCATCCCTATCTCTCCTGGAACCCCTTTAGGGACTGGAGCCCCCCACTGGAACCCCTTTAGGGACTGGAGCCCTCTCTTCTCCAGGCTGAACAACGCCCCCCGCGTCTCCCTGGAGCCCTCTCTTCTCCAGGCTGAACAACCCCAGCTCTCTTGGCCTGTCCTAACAGCAGAGGGGCTCCAGCCCTCTGATCATCTTCATGGCCTCCTCTGGACTCACTCAAACAGGTCCATGTCCTTCTTATGTTGGTAAAATATACGGCAATCCTCCCTATTTCTCAGTTATAGGGGACTGAAAACTCTATTGAACACTCAGTCTTAGATTGATACTCCTATGACCTTCCACCATTGGTCATACCTCAAACGTTGAACATCTCTCAAGTAACATAAATTAACCTTATTAGAGTTGTTTAAAAAAAAAGAAAGCACCAAAACTATCATTCCCATTTTACAAATGACAAAGTGAACACCAGAAAAACTTACATGACTTCCTGAAAGTTCAAAGAGAAGTCTGTGGTCCAGCCTGTAGCTAAACTCACCTCTCAAGCACCAGGCTACAGTCCATTATCACTATAGCATTCTGTCTGCTTTTTTTACAGCTCTTTTACTTCCATAAAACCGCAATAACTTCAGCATAATTACTTCTGATTTATGGTAAATTAAATGAATAATCAAGCGAAGACAGATGCATGCCAAGTTCCAGTGACCAGCCCAAAGCCAACAAAAAACAAAATTTCACTTGGACTGAAATTTCTATGTGTAGATATCTAATAAAGACCTTTATTTAATAATGCTACATAAAGACTGTTTCTATCAACACCATTTTTTTTTCATATTTAAATAAACTAGAGATAGTACAATAACAAACTAAATAAGACTACAGGCATGTGAAGAGCCGAACACAACCACGTATGATGAAACCATTTGTTCTCCATGAAGCCACCCACTGGAACCTATAAAAAGTTGTGTATGTTCTTGATCATAAAAGTAGACATGCTGAGTTCCAATTTTATGTTTGGAAAACATATACAATGAGGCTCATCTATGTATAGGTGAGATAAAGAAACACCATACTAGATCAGAACAATTCTCCATCTAACCATGCCCCCTTTCTCTGAAAATGGACCAGAGACACCAAAAGAATCAATATTCAGTAACTAACCAGTTCTTAATCTTACCCTTATCTTAAAAAAGTTGTCTTACATAATAAGCATAAGGATTAAAGTCTAAAAAAAAATACCCTTTTAAGTGTAACCCTGAAATTTTCTATCTATACATGCAGTAATACTACTGAGGGCTATAAATTACTACTATCCCGTGGGTCTGGTTATCACAGAATTCCTGTCTCCTTCACTGCAGAGGTGAGATTTGTTAGGAGGAAGGATCAAGGCCAGGTAGTAAATAAGCTTTTTTTCCAGCTCAAGATTAAAACCATTCAGTATTTTTCTGGGAAACCAGATCCTGCTCTGCTCTCTGAAATACTGAGAACAGTTATTTTAGGAAGTGATCAGTCCTTATCCATTCCTTGTTTAAACCATACTTGATCTGTAAAAGTTTATACATCCATCACTGAAAAATAAACGAGCTCTTTAAACTTATTGAGATGCATAAATAAAGCTAAGCAATTTCATAAAAGTACATCTTAGTTGAGTACTGTAGTGACTGAGAAGTTTGGGGTTTAATTTATCCTTTATTTTTTCTAATTTTATTCTTTGTACCTCCACCAAATTATACATTGCATACAGAGAACATTTCTCCCAAGGTTACTGCGAAGAAAAAAAATAATTAATATTTGTTAAATATTCTCATAGTGTGACATGTGCCACAAAAGAGCACATGAAAGTTAGTAATTCTTCTTCATAGCAGGGTTTGAATACTGTGCAGGAAAGATGGCAGTCAGCCATCCAATGAGCAATGAGGGATAAAAAGAAAATCACTGAATAACTAACTCTGAAGTGAGCAGTATTCGTTCAGTGCAAAGAATGAGTCAGGAGTTCTAGGGAGGAAGAAAAAAAATGCCATCAATTAACACTGTATTCTAATGTACCACACACAATGGGGCTGTGCTAAGGATCACTGCAAACTTTAGTTCTAGCATTTTCATGCTAGTTTCATCAACTTATTCTTCCACTGTAGAGTTTAAATAAACTTACTTTTTCAGCTGAGTAACACAGATTGAGTGGGGGGGGAGAGGGGAAAAAAAAAAGAAAAAAGTTGGGAGTAGATCTGTTTGTATGTTCTTCAGATTTCACCTCTAAATTAATAAGCAATCTTGTGGAAATTCTTTACTATTTTAGTTGTGTATCTGTCAGATGTCCAATCTAGGAATAGTTACTAATGACAGCTGAAAGGAAAGCACTCAAAGAATTAGTGTTCTGTAAAATTCATGAATTCTAAAAAAGTGTCTGGGCATAATAATGTCATGTAATGAATGTCTGACTCTTTCAGCTTATTTCAGTTATTCAAAAGGAAAAATAAGCTCGAATTACTGTAGCTCCTATACACAGATAAAACAGATATTTTCTACCCACATCAGAAAATGAGCAGATTGAATTGCATTCGGTTATGAATTGGATTTGTTCTTCAATTAAAAGAGAAGAAAAATAAATCATACTGAAGCTAAATGACAAACCAAATGCTATTCCATTGTAATTTTGTCCAAAAGACAACTAAATTTGTTATTTCTTCAACTCTTTGATCATTATGTTTAGCTTGTAAAGATGCCACTTACTACTGCAAATACTCCATTTCTGAACAGACTGGTATCATTTTCCGTGAAACTGAAATATAAACATTCTGCTGCAGAGCTGCTTCAAACCCACACTGGGCAAAACTGGCCTTAAAAAGCAAGAAAACATTTAGATTTTCATAAAAAATATAAATAATAAAAAAATAAACTTTGAAGAAAGGACAATTACAAGTTTCACAGAATAAGCAGGATAAAGATGGCCAAGTAAAAATGCACACTCTGCCTTATTCTCAAAGGCCAACAGTTGCTGAAGTTGTTTTTTTTTAACAGAATAAAAGATATAATCCACCTATACAGAAAGGCATAAAATGTGAGAATTAAAGGGTAGCTCATTTTACACTTTACAGAAAATACAATTATTTCTGAGGGCCCCCACCTTTAAAGCCTACACCATGAGAAGAAACTCAGGCTCACAAGAAGCCACACAGCCTTTAGCGTCAGTGATTTTGCCAAAGCAGCGAACTCCCCTAAACACTGTTTGATTTTACAAAAAAAGATCTGTTCGTGCCCCACTGGTTCTCCAAAGAGATGAACAAGACCAGCTACAAGGACCTGCTTTGGCAACATCATTACAGAGAAAGAAATCCAGAGGAGATGAAGAGAACGTCACTGTTATAACTGACCCCATCTAATGGGTTTTGGTACAAAGTAAATGTTATAGGAATTAACCTGTAATGTAGATCCCACACTGCTAAAATCACAATCACAGAATGGTTGGAGTTGGACGGGATCTTAACGACCATCAAGTTCCAACCCCCCTGCCCTGGGCAGGGCCACCTCCCACCAGACCAGGTTGCTCAAAGCCCCATCCAGCCTGGCCTTGAACCCCTCCAGGGATGGGGCAGCCACAGCTTCTCTGGGCAACCTGTTCCAGTGTCTCACCACCCTCACAGGAAATAATTTCTTCCTGAGATCTAATCTAAATCTCCCCTTTTTCAGTTTAAAACCATTACTCCTTGTCCTATCACTCCACTCCCTGATAAAGAGTCCCTCCCCATTTCTCCTGTAGACCCCCTTTGTGTATTGGAAAAATACAGCTTTCTTTAAAATTTCAAGCTTATAAAGTATAAAGAAATTTTATTATTCTATGCAAATATTAACCAATAAACATCCTCTTCGATATGCAAGTATGTGAAACAGAGATTTGTTTGATTCTTGAACTAATTATCCGACAGAGAGATAAACTTGAGTCCAAAGTTTTTTCAGCTCAGAACAACTGAAAAACACCACTCTAGAAGAAGAATGGTCTTAGGAAAGGAAATTAGAAAATACTAGAGAACACTATTTATTTTTCTAACTGGATTAATTTTTGACTACATTGCTGAATTTTCCAACAAAACTGGTTTTCAGTGCTCCTGTTCCTACATACTCCAATTCCAATCACAAACATATTCCTATTCCAATCAGCAATAAGGAATTTGACCATACAGTTCCAAAAGAGATTTGGGTGCTAAGTGCCCATTAATACCCAAGAGTCTCTACACCGTCCACTATCATCTTTTTCTGCCAAAATGCAGAATTTCATCCTGCTCAGCACCTTTAATGCCTCACAGTACGTTCTGGCAGACCCAGAACCTGCATTTCCTCTTGGAATGGAAACGTTAACAAATTCACTTTGATTATAGGCTGGGTCTCTAAGTAAAAATCACCCTGTTCACCCAACCATCAATTCTCCACAGAGCTAATTGGTTTGGGTGCCTCCTAGACATGTCCCTCATGGAGCTAATAAGTAGACACAGTGGTGTATCTTCTTAAATGATTATTTTTCCATCTAAACAGAACAGAAATAAATGGTTAAAGTAATAAAATATCTAAGTATTAAAAAAATAATGCATTCACTCTGTTATTTACACAGAACACTTCCTCAAAGCTTGCATTATTTATCTTAGAAGTTATGGGTCTGGATTCTGGCAATCAAACCACAGGGTCTCTCTCAAAAACCAGCCCTTCTTCCTCACATTTGGGGTTGGAAGGTCAGAGGAGGAGGTATGAATGGAAGGAATGATTATAATACATTTTTATATTTTTTTTCTTAATTACTGCCATTCAGTTATTAAGCAGTCTATTACTCAGAGCATGACAAAAGAATATCTTAAAGACAATTGAGACCTGCTTATCTGAACATCAGTGGATGAACCATCTACAAATACTGTCTGCTTTCTCTTGCAGAGGTGACAAATCACCCACCCAACCCCCCAGTGGAGAACACGTTGTGTGTTTGAAATTAAATACAAATGTCTCCCATCCTCTTCCCAACCTCGCTTAAGTTTGATTCTCTTTTGTTATTCTTTAGGCAGACCTATAGGGGCTATTTTAAGTGCTATGCAGAGACAGCCCAATTTACTCCAAACGAGCTCAACACCACACTGAACACAGGCAGGCTGCTCCCAGTATCCAAACTGGCTGTTTCAGAACAAAGTGGGCTTCACATTGCCTGAGAGATTGGAGAGGAGTTTTCTCCTACATGTGTTGTCACCATGAGAAGGGGTGTATGGTTTTTGTTCTTCATCCTGTTTCAGTTTCTTCATTTCTTCTCCCCTTCAGTATTCCTTCTCTACAAAATGGGAGCCATACTGTTAAAACAGAAACTCATTAAAACACAACAAGATTTTCTTTCTAACTCTCTTCCTTCCAATTTTATTCCTTCCATTCCCCTCTCATCCTCTTTTCAACTCTCGTTCTCATGAATGATCTTCAGATCTCTTCTCCAACAAAAAACCACAATACATTTTTAATTACAAGGCAAAGCTTAGACTGTTGACAAGCTGTGGAAAAGAAATATTTAGATCCAGGTACTAAATACTTTAAAGAAAGAAAAAAGGATGTGGAGAGATAAATGGGAGAAAGAATGAAACTACCTCATTTTACTACTATTTTTTTTCCTAAAAAAAATTCTATTTAAAGGACTGAGGATCTCAAACTCATGTAGACATCATGAACAACATAGATATATTTCAACTTGCATTCACTGCATAGGGAAATCATACGGGGTTGGGCTTTTTCCCCAAAAAATTTATTTTTTTTCCTAAAAAAAAATACTATTTACAGGACTGAGGATCTCAAACTCATGTAGACATCATGAACAACATAGATATATTTCAACTTGCATTCACTGCATAGGGAAATCATACGGGGTTGGGCTTTTTCCCCAAAAAATATAGAGAAGCAACGGTGATGATCGATCAGGCAACTCCTTCAGGTTCAAGCGGATAACGAGACCAGCCAATTGCACACAATGACTAACACTCCTCATACTAGAATATGGGGAGAAAGTTAATCATAAAATCAAAACTCTCCCTTCTCCATGAAATTCTTCAAATCACTCATTTTTATTACAGTTCATTATACGGGGTTTTTCCCCTCCCTCTTTTTCATACTTTTATGAAATGGCTAGCTGCATATATTTAATTGTACACTCCTCGGGGCAGTGACTATTTCCTTAATTGTCTGTAAAGTCCACTGCTATAAACAACAGGACTACGCAATGTGAACTAATAAAAAATGAGTAACGTTTTGTTGAGAAACAGTCACGCATTAATTATGCAAGATAATCTGGAAAATAGAGAAATAGGGGAAAAAAACATGTCGTTATGAATCGATAACTTTAAAGCATCGCTACCCAATGAATAGTTTATGATATTCCATTGCAGTATTATATTTAATTTCTCCTGGGGTATTTAAAAAACATCTGTTCTGAAAGTTATCGAATGGGTATTGTTTACTCAGAAATTCTACAGGGTACAACCCCCTTCTCTACTGTCAGTTAAACATACAATATTTTAAAGACACGTTATGGAGCCAATCGTTGAAGCAGGCACTTAGAATGCAAAGAATATTCTACACATTAAAATACACATGAAAAATACTGTCCAGGAATTATAACATAAATCAAATACAGATTCTAAATTCAGTATTTAATAACTATGCAATTTAAAGAAAAAACATTTCGTTTTTATTACTTACTGAACTAATTTCATGTCTTAAATCTACATTGCTGTAGACTTATACAAGCACAGAAGCTACTGAAACTGGTATAATTTTAAAACCAGAAGCCATTTTTTATTGCTGAACTATGCCCCTGAAAATGGGGTTTAATAAGAAAACACTGACACCAAATCTGAAGAGCGTGAATATTCTGCTTTAATATTTTTTAAAATCTCTTCTCTAATCTCAACTGAGGTTTGAAAGTAGCAAGTCTGTATTTTTCCAGAGTAAATGTTGTGCAAAAGCTTTACAAACATAGATCTAAATCTGCAATTGCCATTACTAAAATAAATGAAAAATCTATAAGCAGCAGTGAAACTGGCATGCAAATAAAAGAACTGTCAAGACATATATTGCCTAAAAATAAGCTTACAATAACTATTTTAAAGACTGTGTGTGGTCTTACCCATATATTTTGGCAAGATGCACTTTCTCCGACCACAGCTAGATTCATCCAAAAGCAGTGGCACTGGAGAGTCTCTGTCTCACCTGTCAAACTTGAAGAACGTTGTTCAGCAGACCACCATGAGTCCATGGATAGGATCCACAGCACTCCAGCAGCTGTTCTTGATAAGTGTTCTCTAACTATAGAGGCAAACGCTTCAGAAATGTTCTGTAAGAGGATCACCCTCCACATACGTGCATTTAAAAACAAACAGAAAGAAGAATCTATCTAGAACAAGACTTTCAGGACATTTATGGCAGAGCAGCATCAGCGACTTCATACGTATCTCTCTCTCTCATATTTTAAAATACTCACTGAAGATTCAGGACTATTAAATTCACCTTAGAAGTTATCTAAATTTATTTACCTCTCACACATTATTACACTCTTCAAATTGCAGGCAATTAGATAAAACAACTAGAACCCTTAGATCTTCATATAACCTAGGCAGATGAACTTTCCTCTTCTCAGTTCCATTCCCACTTATGACACGGAAAATATTTTCACACCAAGCTACAAAAGATGAAGTGGGAAGGAGAGGCGAAAGGCTGCTTGGCTACAGTAAAGGTAAGATTCAGTGAAAATGGGATAAAGCAACAAAAGCTGCCAGTTTTAAAACGAAATAAAAGGATATTTTGACGACCAGAAAAATCTAAGGAGAGAGCTTATCTGAATTCTGCCTATAGAAAATAACTCTGACTGCTATTAAAAAGCATATAATCATTAATTTCCAGAGCAATGTGAATATTTTCTAAAAATAGCTCATTGCTTTTAACTACTGAGATCTGCTCCGGTTTAACTACTGGTAGCTTTGTACCCTAGAAGCAAGAAAGGCTCTAGAGAGATTACTTTCACTTTTCCCTAGATATATTTAGTGTACTAACTAGCATAGTTAGGATATTATTTTTCTTTGGTTTTGTCAGTAGCATGTTTGAAATAAATTTTATTAAGTGGTAGTGTATGTAACATTGCATTGTGGGTAGCAGTTTCCTGCCTTAACCTAGCCACATCCTCAGCTGTTATATGAGACAAGTTTCCCATATTTTCTGCAAGTTGACTTTAAAAAAAAAAAAAAAAAAGAAAGAAAAAAGAAAAAAAAAACAGACAGGAGAAAATAGCTAGAAGGTTAGGATGATCTTAAACACCACATATTGACTGTTTGCAATGTGTGCATCTAATCAAAAGGGCTTTTTTTTCTCAATTACTGTACAGTCTACAAGACATGCATTTGAGGAACACAAGAACAGTAACACTTGTCAGAAAAAAAAATGTCTAAGAGCAAAAATGACCATTAAGATTTGGCCCTTTATTCAAAGCCTAATCAGGGGTTAGATTATTTAATCGGAGAATATCTTTTCTATTCTATGAAGAAGTGAGAGAGCTGGCAACTTGAGATGAATGAAAACAATTTATTATTGCTTGCTATTATATGGTGTGTTCACTGGTTAACAGATGACCACCACCCTTTTAATTTAAATAACAGTTTAAGGTTTAATTTAATTTTCAGTAGCCTGATTCCACTGTCCAGAGAACAGACAACATTTGTTGATACTAGAAACGTAACAGTTTGTTTTTCCCCCTCTATATTCTTAGTGGTCCCAGGCACTGTCTACTTCAAACCATATCTTATTTAGAAAAAGGTTATAAGTCATCATAAAAAGGCAGCAGTAAAGCTCAGATGTTCAACGCTACTCCTTGCAGACACCAAGAAGCAGCATTTTAAAATACAGACTGCTAAAATAATCTGTCTGTTGCAATATTTTTTTTAATTACCAGGCAGTTTTAGCCTTTGCTTTAACAGATAAGTATCTATGTGATATCAGCATACTTGAAGCTGTTGCAGAGATGTTGGAAATTAGAAGCTTGTAAGATACCTAAGTCTAGCAAAAAAAGGTCCATAAAATGTGCAAATATTTTAAATCAAACCGCATTTTAAATATATTAGCTAAGAACCATCACAAAACATAGTACTATCCTTCTAAAAATTGTAATTTATTTAAGTTATGAAAAACAGCCAAGGAAAGAAGTTTTACTCCTTAAAAAAAAAAAAAAATTACTCTAGTGGAAACAGATGCATTATTAACACCTACAATTAATACCTGCCTCTGAGGAAGCTGCAGAAGGAATTCCTGTATTTTAAAAATCAGTGTGTTCTTATAGCATATATTGTAAAATATAAGTGCAATATAAAAATATAAAGTTCCATTGAACAAGTTTGTCATCATACCGCTTTAAGCAAAAGATGTATATCTCTGTAGCTGTAGCATAGAAACAAACATTTAAGTACAAATAAACTTTCAGCAGGGTCTCATACTGTTTATATGCTGTATGAACTTTGAGTGACATAAGGGAAAATGTTTGGAAATAAAGCGTGGCTTAAAAGTTTCAAAACACATTTCAGAAAAAGTGAAAGATGTAATTATCTTTTAGTGTTGCATTACAACTGACTTTAAGTAAGATTTCATTTGTCGTCAAAGATCAAGCCCGTAGTTTACCAGAGAAATTCCTCAGCATAACACTTCCTTTGTAAGTGTAATTGTGACTTAAAGCATCCCCTATGGAACACATACGTTAACTTTGATTTTTGTAGATCCACCTTTTAAACAAAAGACTGTCGAGCGTAAGTCAGGCATCAAGACACTGGTTTATAGAGTGGATTTTCAGGAGGCATCTGCTTCGTTAGAAGCATGAACCACATTGAAAGAAACCATCAGGTTCACAGGTATCAGGTCTGTGTGAAGTTTAGCTTTATAATATCTCTGTATTAAACAACTAGCACTTTTTTCAGGGACCCTTTCTGCAAACTACATCTAGGTTGCTCAGTTAAGCTGTTTGGTTTTCTGCTTTTATTGGATTTTGCCTTACTAGATGAAGGCTTCACTGTAGTGGTCTTGGTCTTGACAGCACAGGTGAAGAAGTATGTACAGTAAAAAAAAAAGTAATCTTATAAAGGTATCATATCAAAACACAGTCACAAACTCGGAGGATAACTCTGCATACAGAAGTGAAAGCCTTAAAAAACCATTCCAGAGAAAGCCTGAGGACAGTATTTCAATGCAGTAAATTTTAAAATTCAGAGTTCTGTAGGAAGTTCAATACCCCAATATCAAAAATGTGACTAAGAACATATTCTGGAGTTTAAAAAAAAAAATCAAACAGCTACATTCATATGAATGAAAACAAGTATTTAAGGTCAAGAGTTATATATTATATAGAAATAGGGAATCTACCTACCATCAAATAAAAGTTGATAAATATCTTCGATGCAACTGTAGTTGAAGCAACATTGTGCTTACAATTGAGAGTTCTACAAGTACCAGAGGCAGCAGCCTCCAAGAGCTTTTGCTGCATCAAAAGTTGATTAAAACTGTAATGCACACAAACATATTTGGTTTAGATGAGAAAATTACCATTCTCTCCATCACTTTTATACTCTTTTTTTCCATTGATGTTATTAACCATACTGTGAAAATACAAAGAAATAAAAGCAATCCATCATTAGGAGAATTAAATATCACCCTCCCTTACTTCTATATGAGATGGGCGATTTGCAGAATACTCCTGTTTCATTTTATGGCAGAATCCTATAACTTTGGAAATATCTAATAACTTTCAAAGTATTAAGAACAATCTCCTTTACCTTACAATAAATATTATGAAAATAGTTCTTATGAACAGGGTTTTATGTTGCTTTGATAAATATGTAATAAAAATCATAACACAACCTGTAATTATTACTGAAATCTCCTTTCCCGTTTTCTCTCCATCCCCACAAAACCGAGGACCTGCTCTCCACCCACACCTCCAGCTACTCATCTCACATCACCCCTGGCCATTTCATACCGGGAAAGCTGAGGATAAAGATGAAAATACAAGAGGAGGGATGGCAGCTTCAAAGAGGTATGTTTTATTTTAGAAATAAAAGTTGAACAATATCTAGAAAATGTTTTACACAATTCTTCTGCTCCCAAAAATATAAGTGACCGAAAAAAAAAAAAATATTGAAAAATCACTCAGCTAAAACTAGAAAATCCAGTGCATCTGTCATACAATCAGGCTAATAAGAAAAGTTCTAGACATAATGTCCAAAGAGGCAAAAAAATAAGATACTTTCTCAAAGATGTTTCCAATTTTGTTCTGAATCTGAGTGAGCAAATCAAGACTACTAATACACACTGTCTGTGCACATTATTCCTTACTACACACAGCATTTTGCAATTTATTTCAAAGCCTCTATTATAAACAAAAAAATACTGCTTTTGTTAACCCACTCCGTCCTGGTACAGTAAAGGCTTATATTACACAATCAAAGTCAAAGTTACAATATGTTAAGTATATAAAAAATATTACACACACATGCACACAGATGATATTAAGTATTTAAATCTTACATATGCATCAAATTTACGTTTCATTTTAAAACTAAGTGTTAACATTAACTGGTGAATAAAGTTATTTATAGTCTCCCAAAAAGCCTACGACTGTTCTATTTCTCTTAAACAGTGAAACTATAAGCAGCAATTAATGTAAGCGCAATCAAAAACCTCCCAGCTCATTCTCTTATGCAACGTCTACATTAAATCCCAGCAATACCAGTATTCAAAAGCATCACTTAGACCGCAGTACACAACCAGTAAGGCTATCCAAATGCCATATTTTGCCCCAAATAGAAAAGAAACATAATTGCCCTTAATTTGCATTACATAAAACTGCCAAGCAGTTTTGAAGGCATGTAAAGCAAGGCAGACATGATTTAAGATTTGCAAAGGAATCCCCAGACTAACACTTCTGTGACAGCCAATTACAGTTAAAAAACACAAGCCCAAGGAGCAGGCTGCTACTAGACCTTCCGAAAGGTAAAGTTTCGCACAATGAGTTACAGATTCACAAGTAAAGGAAGACAAGGAGAAAAAGTAAAACAGAAGGAATCCAGCCACCCAGCAAATATGAAGCAGACCCAAGATCGTGATACAATCCAAAGATGTAAATTATTGTAAATCATCACTGTTGTTCAGAATTTCACACAGCCACTTGTGCCAATTTTGCTCACTTTTCCACAGACACAATAATGAAGTGGGGAGAGGGAAGGGGGGGGTAAAAAAAAAAAAAAAAAAAAAAAAAAAGGAGGGGGGAAGAAGAGTGGGGGGAACCTGAACTGAGAGTACAAATAAAGTTCTGCTGTCCATATGCTTTAACTGTACAGAAGTTTGGGCTTTTACAGCATTTTGTACTCTCTCCAAATCCTCATGAGTCACAAAAATTAAAAAGCTATATCCTTCTGGATGCCAGGAAGGGCCTTACCACGGGCCTTTTGTCAAAATATATTTAAAAAAAAAAAAAAAAAAAAAAAAAAAAAAAAAAAGAAAAAAAAAGAAAAGGAAAAAAAAAAAAAGGAGAGAGAAAGAAAAAGCCACAGTGTAGGCAGTCCTACTTGGAGTCCTCTGATGTCACAGCCACATGACTCGCTCGCTCCAGTAACAGTGCTTGCAAAAAAAAGGAGTTTTAAAGCTTTTGCTTTTTTGGATTGTGTGAATGCTTCATTCGCCTCACAAACAACCACAGAACCACAAGTGCGGTGCAAACTTTCTCCAGGAGGACAGCAAAGGCGGCTCTGGTTTTTAAATGGTTAATCTCCGCAGGTCACTACCAGCCACTGAGACCAACAGAGTCAGTAAGTGCTCTCTAACCACAGTCTATGCAGTAATAGTAGGTCCTTCAAATATTTGCTCATTCTCTTTTTTTTTTTGTTTTGTTTCCTTGCTTTTCACATGTTACCAGTGCTACATGATTTTTTGACAGGGAAAAAACCAACTATAGAGTCTATGCCATCCAGGAACGCTGTAAAACTAAAACAAGGTTTGGCTATGGTTTGTGTTTTCAGTTTGAGGATCCAAGAAGTATTTACACCAGAAGGTGAAAGCTCTGCGTGAAGCGAGAGGGACTATGGCATCAAACAGCCTGTTCAGCTCAGTGACACCATGTCAGCAAAACTTCTTCTGGGGTAAGTCCTGCAATATTTGAGCTTCTGTTTGCCGTTTGTCGGGAGTTTTCTTACTTTTCCCAACGCTGGGTATAGTTATCTGAGCAAAAAAACTTGCCGAATGGGATGTCAGGGTGGTAAAATAGCGTACCTGGGTTGGGGGGGGGGGGGGGGGGAAAGAAGTCACTGTAAATAACTTCTGCAGATTTCTGAGCAAAGTTGTTAGCTGACAAGCTGAGGAAAATGAAGTAGTGGCTGGGTTCCTTAGTGTTTGACAGCAGGTGTGCTCGGCTGTCACCTGGGGCAAGGTGGAGCTACACCCATTCAGAAGAGTCTGACAGGATCTAGTGTAAAGTCTAATACTATCTTAGGGAAAAAGATTAAATATTTAAGTGAGTTCATCAACAACAGCACAGAATATCTTATTAAGAACTCTGGTGTAAAGCTTAACACTTTTAGATGTACCCACCATGACTGGTTAATGAAAGATACAGTCAGAGACTTAAATGATATGATTTAAAACTGCTTATTCTCTAAACCTGATGAAAATGAGTAGCATGCAGCACATAGCAGCCTATTCTACCCAGAACTGCTCTACCATTCTTCCAGAAATCTTATTTTTAAGCACATATATCAGATGAAGTTATCAGTGTAAATCTGCAGCTCTCTAGTCTTTTGTTGCCCTCATTTCACAGCAAAGCATGTTTGATAATGTATTCCTGTGTAAAAGCAAATTCTGCTCATTACACTTATTATGAACAAGGCAAAACATTCATGCATAAAAATATTAAGCTATGAAATAAAAAATACATGATTTAACATGCTGATGAATTTAAGCTTTAATTGAAACTGGGATTTAAAGAACTCTGTAGAAGGGCACTGCCAAATATTTATTTCAATATTCTAAACTGTAAACACAGATTCCTTTAAGAAAATCACATATGTATACTGAGGTAATTATTTATATGCACTGCATACATACATGCCCATAAAAATCATAAATGCGCTATAAAATTGCACCTCTATCATTGCTTACTTTGAAAGGCTTCTTCCTCTCAGAGGCAGTCTTAAAATCAGTACAGAGCACCCCACAGAATATTAAATAAAACTGAATATGACTTTAAGTGATTTATCTGCAAGTAAAATAAAGTTATGTTTTAAATCGTGTCGGAAAAAGCTGTATTCTAGTCATCCTTGATGAGCAGGTAGACGTATAGTCAAGATTTTTTTCTAAGTAACTTTTACTGAGATAGATGAGGAAATCTCACTGAAAATTCTGACAGACGAAGAAAAAAAAAAATTCTGTAAACTTACAAGAGTTTCTTAATGGTGTCCATCATGTTGAAACTATGTTGGGACCGTAGCTAAACCTATTTCTTTTCCTCCCCTGCCCCCCCTTCTAAGAAAAACAACAATGCTAGAACCATTTTCAGGATATACATCCCGATTACGCTCGTATTGTAATGAACTGGTGACTGGAGCTCCTTCCACCCCTCCTACTTCACACGCTTTGACTGGTCCCCAGCACATGAATAAGCTCTAAGACCATGTAGGAAAAGAAATGAAGAACAGCTTCTTCCAGGAGAGAGACCAATTTAATTTCTGATCTATAGATAGCAGAGGAGATAAGATAACCCGTGGCTGGCCGTGGAGCTAGAACACGCCGATCGCTGAGCTGAAACACTAACCCAAAACTGCAGCTTTTCCACCGAAAACTGCTGTCTTAATGAAGCCCAGCAGAAGCGTGGCCAGACCACATTATCCCAGTGTTTACAACAGGAAATACAGTTTACATGTATAGGGACTTTCTTTTGCTTTTACTTCCAAAAAAGATTAGAAGAAATTTAGTTGGCTAAAATTATCAAAACACGGAGTGCTGACTGCTTAATTCATCTACTTTTGATCATTCCTCCAGCGAGCGAGGAGTATTTTAAAGTGAATAATACTTTTCCCCAAACTTCACAAAATAGGGTTGGGTGCACAAATTTCACTTTGGACACAAACAATGGACGTAAGGAACTACAAAACCTCATCAACTTTATCAATACATAAGCAATATATCATAAGCTAAAAGAAAAGTAGAAAAAACACCTTTATAAAAAGGAGACAGAGTATATTTTAAAAAAAGAACAAAAGCCAAAAGTTACTCCTGAATTTGCCGTTCCCTCCCAATGGGGCAGCCGTACATCGGAGCGCACCATCTATTCCTCCTTTCTGTACTGTTTGTGTCTCCTTCTGCTCCCATCTCCACCTTATTCCTTTCAGGACTGTTGAATTCAATTACGTTTTCCTTTCAAGAATTAACTGATGAAACATAATGAGGAGTCATAACAGGGAAGGGAAGCAGCGCTGTGATGATTAACTCGCATGGTCGCTAACCTATGCCACTAACCACACTGCTGAAAATACTTATTTCACTTATTTTTGTCTGTTTCTGACTTCATACGAAAGGGAAAAACAAGAGTAGTGAAGAGGAAAGATCCTTTCCTAATTAATGTGAACTTATGCATTCCTCTAAAATTTTGTAGACTTGAATTAACTAGATACTGTTTCACATCCAGAGTATTTCTACCTTAAGCTAATTATACACAGGTTTTGACTGCATCATGCCTGTGTGAACTTTCTTAAGATTTTAAATGTAAGTGTATTCATTTCCACCAGCAAAGGATATTATATTCATATCTGTATCATATAAAGAAAAAAAAATGCTTAAAATTAACACTGCACAAAAAAACCCCCAGCATATTTATTAGAAAATGTGGTAAACATTGTTTACACAAATTATTTCAGAGAATTAAATGCTTTTCAAATACCTCCCACAACAGTTACAATTTAAAAAAAAAAAAGAAAAAGAAAAAGGTGTTTTCAAATATGTTCTGAGCATCTTCACAGGAGGATTTCACTGAAGAAAGTAAATCAAATCAAAATTTGTCTGATTATTTAATCAGTTATTTCATGTGTAACTTCTGGAAGCTGATCCCAATAGACAGACTTGGTAAATCTGAATTAAAGTCTTCAAGTTAACAACAAAAAATTTACTCTGCTTTTATTAAAATATTCCTCAGTACCTTCTTATCTAGTCTTCAAAAAAACAAATTTTTTGTAGATTTCAATTCTCAAGTGTTTTACTATTTGGTAAGGAAACTTTGTTTTTTATTTTAATTAAGATATTGATAAGAGATAGAAAGATCCTTTTTGATTATCCATGTATATAAAGGGATATTTTCCATATGTTCCAGCTCTGTTTAACATATTCATATTATTGTAAATGCTATGCCAAATCTCAGGAATCACTACCCTTTGCATAAGATATAATTCAAAATACTAGGACTTTAAAAAAACAATACTAAATACTATGCAAGGATGACTATTCTCACATGCATTAAGAAAGCTGCAAGCTTCTCATGAAGGCTTTCGGTACACGGAACCCCTAAACCACACAGAATTGCTCTACACCACTTATAGGATTCTTGGGCAGCAAACTGCACTGATCTGTTTAATTATCTGTCTCAAATGAACTATTAATAGCCAATATTGTTTAAATCAAGCACACTGGTGTAAAATTTGCACAGATCAAAAATGTTCCAGTTTGTTAGAGGCACATCGAAATATCAGATGGTTAAATAAACTGGTGAGAGGAAAAAAAAAACCACCCTAACTCATTAGGGGCACTAAGATTTTATCAAACATACAGGATTAATCTCTATTGAATAGAACCATTCACAAATCAAAACTTACTCCACTTCAATACTTTCATGCAGTGCTAATCAATTACAACCTTTTCTAGTTATTCGAAATCCATGTGCTTTTAATTTTATTCACTGGTGGTCTAAAATATAATATTCAGGCCAAGCTAAGTCATTCTGTATTGCAACTTTGCTTTTTTTCAATAAATATTCATCTAGAGGTTTTCTTAGAGAGAACTGCTCATATGAAGACTGTGGTAATATTTTTATACTGTACCTCCTTGTTGAAGCAAAAGGTTAGGGGTTACCTAAATACCTCAACTGTATATACAAAAAAAGGAAAAGGTAAGTATTCACATGAAAAATCCAAAGGGACTATATTATTTATTTTTGCATTTCCTATGATTAATGATGCACCAGTGCATACTTGAAAACTGAAGTCAAAATAGGGTAACACCTCAAATTCCTTTACAAACTGTACAAATATCAAACTTCCATGCTGTATTAACTACTCCAGCAGAAATATTTAAAGGCTCTGCCACCCCACATTAAGAGCATAACAATAATACTGAAATTCCTCCCAGGCAGTGTGATTTCTTGGTCGTGGTCAGACTAAGATTAATCTTAAAATTGCACCTTATACCTTTATTTTTGCCTGATTGCTTCTTAGAGCACAGTTGTACTTGTTAGGAATAACAAGAAGCAGAGAGAAGCCTTAAGTAAATAGTGAGCATCTAATTCTGTATCCTTGTCAGTATAAAGGGAAAAATAAAGCAGTAAATATGTCTTGCAAGAGATGCTAAGTGTGCAGTGCAGACAGTTCAAAAGAGCAAAGAGATATAGGGGAAAAACTGCATTTAAGGACACGGCAGGCACCTATCGAGGGGTAGAATTGAGACAACTAAGAAGAAATACTTTCTAAATATGTAAGTTAACACAAAAAACTGAAAATGCAAGCCAAATTTGGCATTCTTTTCTGCCCGAGAGCAGCGCACTGGGGTGGAAATTAAAGCAGGGAGGGAAGGGAGGAATCCTCCCGTGGCTGCCAGGCTGCGCAGGGGCTGAGCGCCCGCGTTCCTCCAGCTCTCAGTGCCCGGCACCTCCTGGAAATCAAACCCCTCGGTCTGTTCGACTCTATGTACCTAATAAAAATCAACATTGTGCCTCCTAGGTGATGGAGTTGGGTTCTGAAAACTCATTAAATACACTCCATTAATAAGAATTACAATAAATTGCCACGTTTAATATGCCCCGGAGTATATAATATTTTAATTAAGGCAGCCTCAAGATAAATAGTGAGTTTAAGAAGGTAAGACCTTAAAATGCTTCAAGCTTTAACTCCAGCACCGAGAGAATCAGTTTCATATACCCAGTTAAGAAACTGCAACATGAAAATATTCGACTGTTCTTTTAAATATAAGAAAAAAAGTTAATTTGTCTGAAAGGTATAAATACATTTATCCTGATAAGCATACTCAAAAATAAATCAGTAAGCTGTGTGCTATTGCAAAAAGATTTTCCTTGTAAATTTTGCAAGACTTAGGAATTAACCACAGATTTTCATGCGGAGACAGCAGACACCCACAAAACACAGAAAACATCTACCTCCTCCACCACAGAAGCCCCACAAGAAACTCCTGTTATCAACAAAATTAATTTTTGCTCACATTATATACAATGGCTTTAATTTCTATGGGACATGTTTATTTCAAATTGGTTTCTCAAGTCTTATGGGGCACAGACTAAGGACATCTATCTTCTGCTCTTCAGGTGTTTTTGTTTTTAAGTTAATAAAGTTTAAATCGAAGAGCAGGTTTCCTTACATAAACATGCTCCCTTCTACAAATAAATATAAGACCTGCCACTTAACATACTGAAAAGCACACCCCAAAGAGAGGATTTTAAAGATGAGCACAAAGACAACATAAACTCCAGTTACTATATCATAAAACAGTTTAACACTTCCAATATAAAAAAAAAAAATCCATTATTCATGCATCTGTTTCCTGTATATATTTTTTATTCTGCTTGTTACCATACTGTGTACTGTTCTAGCCTTCCTCATGTAGCTATAAGTTTCCTATTTCATGTATGAACTTGCCCCAGGAGGGGAAAAAAAACATAGGTTTTCTACTGCCTCACTTTTAACTGCTGAAATCCTTTTAATCAGAGCAATTAAATTATTCTGCGCAACTTGCTCCTTATTAAGCATTTTTATTTATAAAAATTAATTTTAGCATAGCAAAAGATAAAAGGGAAAAGGCTGCGTTTTCCTTCAAATACACATAGTGCTTTAAAAAGTATTTTCATATTTACTGTATCCTTGACAGTTTTCTTTTAGAATATTTTTTCATCTTTAATAAGCTACCTTTATTTATACAGCAAAGGCTGAAACCAGTTTCTTCTGCTGTCTGTCTCTTTTAAAAAACGCCACATTCATTAAGGTCAAGCAGATCTGGAAATAACAATAGCTTTAAGTTTTAATACGTTATAGCTAAAAGCCCCGTGGCAAAAATATGTGGACAAGAATTCATTCAAATATGGTTACTGTATCTCTGATAGACACTAGCTTATTTCACATCTTATATTTCAGCAGAATTGCTAGCATTTCATAATGACCTACAATTTATTACCGTTCATTTTCTTGAATAAGGAAAGTTAAAAGCTGATGACCCTACATACATGCATTGTCCCCAGAATTTATTTGAGCCGTCCGTGTGCCAAACCATTGTTTACTTATCCCTCATGGTCAGATATCTCCCATCTAAACCCACTCTGGGGTTTGCTAAAACAGAGAGAGACAGAGCCACCGCCAGTTACGTAATATTTTATTGTTCAGAGGAAAACGACCCAGCCTCAATCACGATGACAATTAACCATAACACTAATAAGCTGTGTTTGCATCTATATGCAGGTAGACACATATACAGCAATGACCATTCGCTGGGTAGGGTTCTTCTGCAAGTGGGTCTGGTGTAACAAATGGGAGCAGGGTAACGTCGCAAGTCATTATTCAGCTGAATTTCTTCATCAAACACATTTAATACATACTATCTTACACACTGCAGCAAAAGAGAGGATGGGTTTTTGGCTGGTTGTTTGTTTGTTTTTTTTTGTTCTGTTTTTTTAAAGGGGAAAAAAAACCATAGAGAACATGCCTAAGTACATTCACTTTCAGAGAGCGTTAACCCCCCAAAATATCTGTAATTCATTTAAATAAGTATTAGAAAAGACAGAGTTAAAAAAGCACGATATTTTAACATACCCGTGTGTGGCATTAGAACAGGGTATTCTTTCTTTTTAGAAATGTTAATGAGCTGTGTATGTGCAAACACACACGTGTATATAGTTCAAACCTCTAATTCCTACTAATCTGTACTATCAAAATTTTGAAATTCTTCACATTAAAAAAGAAGTAATAGCATCATTTTAGAAAATGTCTATATTGGTACAATATTTTCTACCCTAAGACTGAAGTTGTAAGAGGGAACGTGCTATCACATTCCGACTTGCCAGCAGTACAAATACCCAAAGGATGTTTTTAGGTCCTCACTTATCTCCACCGACTCTGCTAATACACCACGTAGGAACTTGCAGCAAGGGTCTTCTCTTAATATTTGTAAAGAAGATTGACTATTAATACTACTAGAGTGTTCTACACAAACCTTGTTAAGTGCTAGCAGTGAAATAACAGACGGCAGAAGTACTCATGTTAGAATACTTGGCAGTATTTCTGAGAAAATAGATGTTTTGAGAGCAAGTTTCTTGGTATCTTCTTGCTTCTTCCCATAGACCCAGAAAGAAAGAAACTCCTTTTGTGGACATTAGACTGGCCAATTTTAACTCACCTCAACTTTCAAAGTGAAACATTGTATTTTAGCCAAGGGAGCCTTATTTGTAGGTTGGCTGCTGGTTTTGACACAGTGCAATATATTTCTTCCGAAAGTCATAAAAAAAAGCAGCACGCTGTATTTACATTAAAAGAATTCTGATGTGAAATGCAGAGTTGTTCTGCCAAGAACCGATATTACTTCACAACACTATTTTGATATTAATACTACAACACAGTGGTAATTTACAGAAAATATCAACCTTCATGTAGAATCAGCAAGACTAATTTTCCACAGATTATATAGTTAGGATTCAACAGAACTTAAAGAGCATTTTAAGACATGACCAACAAACAAAAAAAAACCTGATTCCGGGGACTGTGTCAGAATCTGCTATTTTAGTTTATCATGGCTCAAAAAGCCTTTTAGGTGAGCCATAACACTCAACTGCTACGGCACCTATGCTTTCGCTGCGTTTTCTGTATAAATTCCACCAGTAACTGCTTTCATTCAAATGCACCATCTACTCCACTGAGAATCCTTCACCCTTAAAATAGAAAACTTCTAGGGAAAAAAAAAAAAAAA
>NW_015091112.1:570545-633447 GCF_001431845.1 Calidris pugnax
CCAGACCACATTATCCCAGTGTTTACAACAGGAAATACAGTTTACATGTATAGGGACTTTCTTTTGCTTTTACTTCCAAAAAAGATTAGAAGAAATTTAGTTGGCTAAAATTATCAAAACACGGAGTGCTGACTGCTTAATTCATCTACTTTTGATCATTCCTCCAGCGAGCGAGGAGTATTTTAAAGTGAGTAATACTTTTCCCCAAACTTCACAAAATAGGGTTGGGTGCACAAATTTCACTTTGGACACAAACAATGGACGTAAGGAACTACAAAACCTCATCAACTTTATCAATACATAAGCAATATATCATAAGCTAAAAGAAAAGTAGAAAAAACACCTTTATAAAAAGGAGACAGAGTATATTTTAAAAAAAGAACAAAAGCCAAAAGTTACTCCTGAATTTGCCGTTCCCTCCCAATGGGGCAGCCGTACATCGGAGCGCACCATCTATTCCTCCTTTCTGTACTGTTTGTGTCTCCTTCTGCTCCCATCTCCACCTTATTCCTTTCAGGACTGTTGAATTCAATTACGTTTTCCTTTCAAGAATTAACTGATGAAACATAATGAGGAGTCATAACAGGGAAGGGAAGCAGCGCTGTGATGATTAACTCGCATGGTCGCTAACCTATGCCACTAACCACACTGCTGAAAATACTTATTTCACTTATTTTTGTCTGTTTCTGACTTCATACGAAAGGGAAAAACAAGAGTAGTGAAGAGGAAAGATCCTTTCCTAATTAATGTGAACTTATGCATTCCTCTAAAATTTTGTAGACTTGAATTAACTAGATACTGTTTCACATCCAGAGTATTTCTACCTTAAGCTAATTATACACAGGTTTTGACTGCATCATGCCTGTGTGAACTTTCTTAAGATTTTAAATGTAAGTGTATTCATTTCCACCAGCAAAGGATATTATATTCATATCTGTATCATATAAAGAAAAAAAAATGCTTAAAATTAACACTGCACAAAAAAACCCCCAGCATATTTATTAGAAAATGTGGTAAACATTGTTTACACAAATTATTTCAGAGAATTAAATGCTTTTCAAATACCTCCCACAACAGTTACAATTTAAAAAAAAAAAAGAAAAAGAAAAAGGTGTTTTCAAATATGTTCTGAGCATCTTCACAGGAGGATTTCACTGAAGAAAGTAAATCAAATCAAAATTTGTCTGATTATTTAATCAGTTATTTCATGTGTAACTTCTGGAAGCTGATCCCAATAGACAGACTTGGTAAATCTGAATTAAAGTCTTCAAGTTAACAACAAAAAATTTACTCTGCTTTTATTAAAATATTCCTCAGTACCTTCTTATCTAGTCTTCAAAAAAACAAATTTTTTGTAGATTTCAATTCTCAAGTGTTTTACTATTTGGTAAGGAAACTTTGTTTTTTATTTTAATTAAGATATTGATAAGAGATAGAAAGATCCTTTTTGATTATCCATGTATATAAAGGGATATTTTCCATATGTTCCAGCTCTGTTTAACATATTCATATTATTGTAAATGCTATGCCAAATCTCAGGAATCACTACCCTTTGCATAAGATATAATTCAAAATACTAGGACTTTAAAAAAACAATACTAAATACTATGCAAGGATGACTATTCTCACATGCATTAAGAAAGCTGCAAGCTTCTCATGAAGGCTTTCGGTACACGGAACCCCTAAACCACACAGAATTGCTCTACACCACTTATAGGATTCTTGGGCAGCAAACTGCACTGATCTGTTTAATTATCTGTCTCAAATGAACTATTAATAGCCAATATTGTTTAAATCAAGCACACTGGTGTAAAATTTGCACAGATCAAAAATGTTCCAGTTTGTTAGAGGCACATCGAAATATCAGATGGTTAAATAAACTGGTGAGAGGAAAAAAAAAACCACCCTAACTCATTAGGGGCACTAAGATTTTATCAAACATACAGGATTAATCTCTATTGAATAGAACCATTCACAAATCAAAACTTACTCCACTTCAATACTTTCATGCAGTGCTAATCAATTACAACCTTTTCTAGTTATTCGAAATCCATGTGCTTTTAATTTTATTCACTGGTGGTCTAAAATATAATATTCAGGCCAAGCTAAGTCATTCTGTATTGCAACTTTGCTTTTTTTCAATAAATATTCATCTAGAGGTTTTCTTAGAGAGAACTGCTCATATGAAGACTGTGGTAATATTTTTATACTGTACCTCCTTGTTGAAGCAAAAGGTTAGGGGTTACCTAAATACCTCAACTGTATATACAAAAAAAGGAAAAGGTAAGTATTCACATGAAAAATCCAAAGGGACTATATTATTTATTTTTGCATTTCCTATGATTAATGATGCACCAGTGCATACTTGAAAACTGAAGTCAAAATAGGGTAACACCTCAAATTCCTTTACAAACTGTACAAATATCAAACTTCCATGCTGTATTAACTACTCCAGCAGAAATATTTAAAGGCTCTGCCACCCCACATTAAGAGCATAACAATAATACTGAAATTCCTCCCAGGCAGTGTGATTTCTTGGTCGTGGTCAGACTAAGATTAATCTTAAAATTGCACCTTATACCTTTATTTTTGCCTGATTGCTTCTTAGAGCACAGTTGGACTTGTTAGGAATAACAAGAAGCAGAGAGAAGCCTTAAGTAAATAGTGAGCATCTAATTCTGTATCCTTGTCAGTATAAAGGGAAAAATAAAGCAGTAAATATGTCTTGCAAGAGATGCTAAGTGTGCAGTGCAGACAGTTCAAAAGAGCAAAGAGATATAGGGGAAAAACTGCATTTAAGGACACGGCAGGCACCTATCGAGGGGTAGAATTGAGACAACTAAGAAGAAATACTTTCTAAATATGTAAGTTAACACAAAAAACTGAAAATGCAAGCCAAATTTGGCATTCTTTTCTGCCCGAGAGCAGCGCACTGGGGTGGAAATTAAAACAGGGAGGGAAGGGAGGAATCCTCCCGTGGCTGCCAGGCTGCGCAGGGGCTGAGCGCCCGCGTTCCTCCAGCTCTCAGTGCCCGGCACCTCCTGGAAATCAAACCCCTCGGTCTGTTCGACTCTATGTACCTAATAAAAATCAACATTGTGCCTCCTAGGTGATGGAGTTGGGTTCTGAAAACTCATTAAATACACTCCATTAATAAGAATTACAATAAATTGCCACGTTTAATATGCCCCGGAGTATATAATATTTTAATTAAGGCAGCCTCAAGATAAATAGTGAGTTTAAGAAGGTAAGACCTTAAAATGCTTCAAGCTTTAACTCCAGCACCGAGAGAATCAGTTTCATATACCCAGTTAAGAAACTGCAACATGAAAATATTCGACTGTTCTTTTAAATATAAGAAAAAAAGTTAATTTGTCTGAAAGGTATAAATACATTTATCCTGATAAGCATACTCAAAAATAAATCAGTAAGCTGTGTGCTATTGCAAAAAGATTTTCCTTGTAAATTTTGCAAGACTTAGGAATTAACCACAGATTTTCATGCGGAGACAGCAGACACCCACAAAACACAGAAAACATCTACCTCCTCCACCACAGAAGCCCCACAAGAAACTCCTGTTATCAACAAAATTAATTTTTGCTCACATTATATACAATGGCTTTAATTTCTATGGGACATGTTTATTTCAAATTGGTTTCTCAAGTCTTATGGGGCACAGACTAAGGACATCTATCTTCTGCTCTTCAGGTGTTTTTGTTTTTAAGTTAATAAAGTTTAAATCGAAGAGCAGGTTTCCTTACATAAACATGCTCCCTTCTACAAATAAATATAAGACCTGCCACTTAACATACTGAAAAGCACACCCCAAAGAGAGGATTTTAAAGATGAGCACAAAGACAACATAAACTCCAGTTACTATATCATAAAACAGTTTAACACTTCCAATATAAAAAAAAAAAATCCATTATTCATGCATCTGTTTCCTGTATATATTTTTTATTCTGCTTGTTACCATACTGTGTACTGTTCTAGCCTTCCTCATGTAGCTATAAGTTTCCTATTTCATGTATGAACTTGCCCCAGGAGGGGAAAAAAAACATAGGTTTTCTACTGCCTCACTTTTAACTGCTGAAATCCTTTTAATCAGAGCAATTAAATTATTCTGCGCAACTTGCTCCTTATTAAGCATTTTTATTTATAAAAATTAATTTTAGCATAGCAAAAGATAAAAGGGAAAAGGCTGCGTTTTCCTTCAAATACACATAGTGCTTTAAAAAGTATTTTCATATTTACTGTATCCTTGACAGTTTTCTTTTAGAATATTTTTTCATCTTTAATAAGCTACCTTTATTTATACAGCAAAGGCTGAAACCAGTTTCTTCTGCTGTCTGTCTCTTTTAAAAAACGCCACATTCATTAAGGTCAAGCAGATCTGGAAATAACAATAGCTTTAAGTTTTAATACGTTATAGCTAAAAACCCCGTGGCAAAAATATGTGGACAAGAATTCATTCAAATATGGTTACTGTATCTCTGATAGACACTAGCTTATTTCACATCTTATATTTCAGCAGAATTGCTAGCATTTCATAACGACCTACAATTTATTACCGTTCATTTTCTTGAATAAGGAAAGTTAAAAGCTGATGACCCTACATACATGCATTGTCCCCAGAATTTATTTGAGCCATCCGTGTGCCAAACCATTGTTTACTTATCCCTCATGGTCAGATATCTCCCATCTAAACCCACTCTGGGGTTTGCTAAAACAGAGAGAGACAGAGCCACCGCCAGTTACGTAATATTTTATTGTTCAGAGGAAAACGACCCAGCCTCAATCACGATGACAATTAACCATAACACTAATAAGCTGTGTTTGCATCTATATGCAGGTAGATACATATGCATATGTAGATACATATACAATGACCATTCGCTGGGTAGGGTTCTTCTGCAAGTGGGTCTGGTGTAACAAATGGGAGCAGGGTAACATCACAAGTCATTATTCAGCTGAATTTCTTCAAACACATTTAATACATACTATCTTACACGTCGCAAGTCATTATTCAGCTGAATTTCTTCATCAAACACATTTAATACATACTATCTTACACACTGCAGCAAAAGAGAGGATGGGTTTTTGGCTGGTTGTTTGTTTGTTTTTTTTTGTTCTGTTTTTTTAAAGGGGAAAAAAAACCATAGAGAACATGCCTAAGTACATTCACTTTCAGAGAGCGTTAACCCCCCAAAATATCTGTAATTCATTTAAATAAGTATTAGAAAAGACAGAGTTAAAAAAGCACGATATTTTAACATACCCGTGTGTGGCATTAGAACAGGGTATTCTTTCTTTTTAGAAATGTTAATGAGCTGTGTATGTGCAAACACACACGTGTATATAGTTCAAACCTCTAATTCCTACTAATCTGTACTATCAAAATTTTGAAATTCTTCACGTTAAAAAAGAAGTAATAGCATCATTTTAGAAAATGTCTATATTGGTACAATATTTTCTACCCTAAGACTGAAGTTGTAAGAGGGAACGTGCTATCACATTCCGACTTGCCAGCAGTACAAATACCCAAAGGATGTTTTTAGGTCCTCACTTATCTCCACTGACTCTGCTAATACACCACGTAGGAACTTGCAGCAAGGGTCTTCTCTTAATATTTGTAAAGAAGATTGACTATTAATACTACTAGAGTGTTCTACACAAACCTTGTTAAGTGCTAGCAGTGAAATAACAGACGGCAGAAGTACTCATGTTAGAATACTTGGCAGTATTTCTGAGAAAATAGATGTTTTGAGAGCAAGTTTCTTGGTATCTTCTTGCTTCTTCCCATAGACCCAGAAAGAAAGAAACTCCTTTTGTGGACATTAGACTGGCCAATTTTAACTCACCTCAACTTTCAAAGTGAAACATTGTATTTTAGCCAAGGGAGCCTTATTTGTAGGTTGGCTGCTGGTTTTGACACAGTGCAATATATTTCTTCCGAAAGTCATAAAAAAAAGCAGCACGCTGTATTTACATTAAAAGAATTCTGATGTGAAATGCAGAGTTGTTCTGCCAAGAACCGATATTACTTCACAACACTATTTTGATATTAATACTACAACACAGTGGTAATTTACAGAAAATATCAACCTTCATGTAGAATCAGCAAGACTAATTTTCCACAGATTATATAGTTAGGATTCAACAGAACTTAAAGAGCATTTTAAGACATGACCAACAAACAAAAAAAAACCTGATTCCGGGGACTGTGTCAGAATCTGCTATTTTAGTTTATCATGGCTCAAAAAGCCTTTTAGGTGAGCCATAACACTCAACTGCTACGGCACCTATGCTTTCGCTGCATTTTCTGTATAAATTCCACCAGTAACTGCTTTCATTCAAATGCACCATCTACTCCACTGAGAATCCTTCACCCTTAAAATAGAAAACTTCTAGGGAAAAAAAAAAAAAAAAAAAAAAAAAAAAAAAAAAAAAAAAAAGAGAATTGTCACATTTGTTCTTTAACATTGAAGGGACACATATGGTCTGGCTTAGTGACTCTTTATTACCAAGCGTTTGATGAATTAATGCTCCTCGCTGTTGTACAATGCCCCGGCACAGGAGCAGCTCTGTAACACAGCACTCACAGTCTGCAAGATATTTACTTCCTAACACAATCTGCAAAACTTGTTTCCTCTGAAGCAAAGACCACCGGTATAAATTCCCGGTAAGAGAGTTCATCATCTGTGTTTTTCCAATCAGTGGTATCAAAGTTTAACTGGGCTGTGTTTGTGGAATAACCAAGCCATAACAATGAATGGTTTCTTTAAAACTGACAGGACCAGAAAGCAGCAACTATTTACTCAGGCGGTGTACCTTAGTGTACACCAGTAAAAATGTTCTCTTTTCCCAAAAGGATTTGCTGCATAAAGGGCATTCACTTTGCTTCCTTCCCACCCCTCTTACCTCCAACTCTGTACATTCAAACCTAAGTGCTATATTTTTCTTGCTATTCGGTATATTTTTATTTCCCCCTTTCTGATTAAAAGGCATAAACAGAAACACTAAAACAAATTCAGAGGGCACACTCTTCAGACTGACATTTTATTAGAGAAACCAATATTCAGAAAAAGTCCAGGCGTTCGTGGATAATAAAATAACACCATTTAGGTAGCAAAAAAAAATTAATTTAGCATCAGATTGTATGACATATATCTTCCACAGCACAAATCATTTTCATTCTTCAGCAAGAACAGTTTGATTCTAATGCAACACCCAGTATTGCATATGCAAACACTAGAATCACATTTAATTTTACAGTATTTCAGGAAGAGGATCTAAAAATCATGCTGTTATTCTGCATAGCAATTAATTCAGTCATGACCTCATAATAATTTGGGGTTCTAAGCTCTAATTAAAGTAACATTTTAATATCACCTTTCAAAGCAAAAGCAAAATCTTAATTACAGCTGAACCACCTAAATGTGTATTAATACATCTTAAAAATAAATGAAGACTCCAGTTTGTCCAGACACAAAGATAAATTACTGTTATACTCATTTGGTACAAAACAAAGGCTTGAAAGAGCATAATTTTGGTACTTTAAATTATGATATTAATTTACTAACTAATTTCAAGGCACATGTGTAGTGCACATGTGTAAAATCTCCTTGATGCAGGCAGCTTACATACACAGACACGGGCTGGAATGTCCCAATTCTGATCAAAGATGTGTGTAGCCGGATGTGCGGTTAATTCACTGATCAAATTTTCACAACTGAAAAACATCTTGAAACATCCCAGTTACCAGTAGTGCGTGCTTTTTACTTTATCATCAGATTTACTCTTCATCATTTTACATTTTAGGACGTATCTTAAAAATAATGTAACTTCTTTCTCACGCTTTTAAAAAAAAAAAAAAAAAAAAAGGAAGGAATAAAGATAAAAAGGCACTGGTTTTCAGTTCCAGTATTCCTAAAGGGCACAGTAAGACTGAGTGAAATAAATTTAAAATAGCCATACGATCTGAACTCTAATCTTAGTGACATGTTCTTACAGTAAGCTTGTGCTCCATAAAACCTATATAAAAATGTCAGGAGTAGATGCATAGCATATGCACGCGATGTCAGACACAAATCTGTCCTGTAGCAATAATATACAGTAGCTCCTCAACGTGCACGAGAAAGATTTTAAAATGCACTAAATCTATACAAATAGTCTGCTGTCAGACTTCAACACTTTCCACTGAATCAACCAGATGTACTGAATAAACACTACTTAATGGCTACTAGACATTATCAGCTATGTATAAAGTTAAAAGAATTTGAACTAACAATTGTCTGAAGTCTTCTACCATCACATTTAATAATCTTACTTGCCTACTGAACTGGCTAGAGGTAGTAAATATACATAATACAACAGCTATTCCACTTGATCAGATATTCATAAAATAAGAATAATCTAAGACCAATAAAGATACTGAGATGGGCAACAATTTTACTAGTCTCAACACTAATTTAAAAGACGTCTCTTTTTTTCTTCTTTACATACCTGGTTGTTATCAATTACTGATGTATCTTCACCCCTTCTTGTTGCAAAAACTTCCTTTAAAAAAAAAATCTTAGAGCACACACAGCACAACATGAGACCTATGTACATAAAAATACTCTTTTTTTTCAGTAGCCCAGGAAATCTGAAGGTTTTTTTAGGCTGAGATATCTTCACATAGAAACAGAGAACGTCTGCAGACAGTAAGAAGCCTTTAGTAAGCCTTTTTGCTGCACCATAATAATCTGATCCAGAAATTCAAGGGTACCTTAAACAACGGGCTACCTGTTCTAGCCATGCTTAGGAATGTGGCCAAATCATTTTTATTGATTTAACCTTTATAGGAATGCTACATATCCTCAGAGCAAAACATTTCTAATGCATTTATAATATGATATACCTCTGAGAAGTTATGAAAAAAAAAAAAATCATCTTGTGACAGATAGTGTAGCCCCCCTCCACTATTATGTTTTTTCTGATTTAGCGATCGATAGGCGTTTGAGTGTTAGAATATTTTCTGAGTTCGTATGTGTCTGTACTCACAGGATGAAGTCAGAAACTAACACTTACAGAGGACAAGACTAATATCTGACCTGTCTTTGTTTAAGGAATAAGAGCTGGTGAACTGATAGCCAAGTCTCTAAATACTCCTTTCATTCTAGGGTTACACATCAATCACGTTACCTGCAAACATATCAAGTTAAAACTTCCAGAATTTACAGTCCTTTTTGAATAAACTGAGCAGCATGCAAGTTATGGTCAGAGAGCTTACAGAAGGTGGTTTGTGTATCTCACCAGAATTCTTAAAGAAGTACTTCTCAAATTCCCTCCTCATCAGAAATCTATTTCATACGTGTTTCAAATCAGTGTTTCCTGATGTCAGATTCATATTCTATTATTTTGAAGCTGGGGTTTGAAACAAATAGTGTCTTTTAGTATTTGTTGTTCTTTGGAACACTACAAACCACACTTGAGCCTTACCAGGAGTCTCTCGTTTTTCAGAAAGTAAACTGTTCTGAGTTTTTCATTATGGTAAACTTCTTCACAGTATAAAGCAGAAGTGAATACAGTGACTGACGAGTTCATCAAACAAAAGCAAATGCACACAAATACAAATTACATTAGTATTATTTCTAATAAACTGGCGGACAGGATGGATGTTTGCTTTTTAAAAAAAACAGACACAAACACAAATGGAGAAAACCTGGTAAAGTAAAAGATTCTTACTCCTAATAACTACTAGCATGAAATTCTAGAATGTTATTCCTCACAACAGAAAGCAGCAGAGCCAGCCACAGTTTAGGCAGGCAACACACTGTAACACAGATCACCTATTTTAATAAGATTTAGATCTACATTTTTTTCTTAAGACAACAATGTCTAGAAACCACTGATATTAAGGTATCTCTTGTCTACAAAGAAATATATGTAGCAAACCTACAAAGAAATAAATATATTTAAACAATTACTTAGGGAGATAAGTGCCTGTCTACACATGTAACGTAGTCAATTTAGTACATCAAAGTAGTAATTGTAATCAGAATATATGGCATATAAAAAAAATCTGCAAATTCTCACAGATTTTATTTTTTATTTTTGGCAGTATGAGCTTGACTTGTCTTTCAGAAAATACATCACTAGTTTTGTTTATTCTTCCACTTTATCTAAGAAATAGTCTAAAGATGAATCCATGCCCAAATATACAACATCCACACTTAGACCATCCCTTAATGCAAGCCTCACACTTTGGTAAAAGAGATGAAACTAAGAACTTAATGTCACATGCAGCAGGGATTTATTATTTTATTTTTTTTGAAGGACAGCCTGGTTCTACCTTCACCCATGCTGCATATCAAGGATCTGACCAGATGAGCACTTGCATTTATGCAAACCCAGTTTGCTCTGTACCACAGGAGACTGAGAGCATTCAAACCAGCCCTTACCACACACAGACCAGGGATGATACCCATGAATAACTAACTAGTAACTCCAAATAAGAGCCCAGAAAGATCACTGAAGCATATCAGATCATACTTACTTGATTTCAACTTTAGCACTTGTAGCATAAAAGTTAAGAGCAAGAGGAAAACAAAACTATAGAAAAAAAAATTCTTTGGAAGGTACATGTTTGAAAATCTTTGTAATGAAGAGCCTGGTGCTCAGAGTTGTTCTCTCCTCCACTGTTACATTACAGAACAGAATTTCTGCTGTCACTTGCTATTAGAGTGGACCTTAAGGAAAGATCTAGGCAATACTGGAAAGCAGCAAAATATGTTAGAAATGCAAATTTTTTTTTTATTTTTTTTTTTTTCAGACAGTGATGACGGAAAAAAGCCTAGTTTAAATGCAGTTACACTAATAAAACTACTTACAGGAGTACTCAGGTTTTTTAGAACATAATAGATACATTTGTACAAGAGGATTTATTAGCATAGTTATCCTGGCAAACAATAACATCTTTTGATGCCACAGAAAAGCTGCTCTGTGCTGGCGTGTGAGAAAGGTCAGATGGTGGAAAACTAACTTCATGCTCTTAACCTGTAAACTCTTTCCTTTCCCGGCTCCTCGCAAACGTCCTACCAGGGGAGAGCCACAGCCCTTCCAAGAACTCACGTAGGGAACCTTTTGCTCTGTTCCCAGGGAACACAACACACGCACGTTCACCTTCAGGAGCCCAGGCCCCCGTGGCTGCTCTCTGAGTAAATCTGTCTACACAGGTTCTGCCACAGAAAAATTGCCTCCAGATTTTCAGGTCATAAAGATTTTATATAGACACACAGATATATATACACGCACACATATATATCCATACATATATGTCTGTAAAAAGCAACACACCAACAGACTTAACTGCTGAAGTCTGCATACTATTTTAGAGGAGCAACTATGATACTTCAGGAACCCTAAAACTTGATTTCAGTGTTTTGAATAAGGGAAGACAAAGTAAAGAGAGAGCAAACTCTGGAAACATATTTTGCCAGGCTTCTTTCCTCAAGCAGGAAAACTACACATCCCGAAAAGCTATTTTTCTGACATCTTACTGGTATTATACAGAGAGGAACACTAAAAAAAAAAATACTCATCCTTGGTGACATCCACAGAGGCTTCGGGTGACGGGAGCGTTGTAAGCCAAGCGATGCACGCATTTGGACAACATATAATTTGAGTAACACAGCTTGTTTTCATGGCAATTTGATAATTCTTCATTGTTTCCCAGTGGATTAATTTTTTCAGTTTACTGATTCTACCCACATTTTCTAGTGGTGAAAGCAGCAGAAGAAACTAATTTCACTGCCAAATACTTTGAGTCTGGCAAACTTCTCCCTTAGCACATTGCTACCCACCTCTTATACTTCTGACCTTCTCAATGTCAGGTCTCCAGAGTAAGGAGTACAGCTCTGGCCCAATTTCCAAATGCCAGTTCTTGGCCATTGGTCTTCTCTCTCAAAAATGTTTCTAAGCATCTTCACACCTCTATACTACCATTCTATCTCTATTTTCTGACAGAACAGGGTATAGCTCCCACAAGAAGGTGACTCCAAACCTGCTTGAACATATTATGATCACAAATCATATTCTCCTACTTCCAAAATTAGCAAAAAGACTACAACCACCTGACTAAAGGTTTTTCAACTGTCTTATGGCAATGGTTATCTGGTCTGCCTTTTAGAGGCCCTGGTCCCATGTAGAAGCCAGAGCCACCTAGAAATTCTAGACATCTTAAACCCCTTACCCGTTATTTCTTTAGCAGGAAATGTGAAGATTATATTTTTGTTATATGTTTGTGTAGTGCCTACCATAATAACAATACTGATCCATAGGTACAACCTTTATATGACAATATAAACAATACCAACAGCAGAACTTTTATAAACAGCATCTTCAGATCAGCCTTGCTGAGCATGTGTTTGTTTTAGCCCAAAGTAAAGCTGTCTCCTTCAAGGTTAACTTATTTTGATGTATATTTGAGAAGTCTGTTCTAAAAAAAAAAATAAAAATTTAAAAAGACATACTGATGACTCACATCGTCAGGACTTGGTAATTTTGGTTCTTGCTGGAAAAACGCTTAGCAAATATTGTCAGCAAAATGCTTCCATTTTCTTTGCGTAAGCATATTTTAAACCTGAAAATAGCAATGCTAACAATTGTGCCATCACCAAATATAGCTGTTCCCTACTTTGGGTAGGATCCTGAAGGTATTTTCAACTAGAAAACTGGTTTTGGCTGCAACTAAAAATTCAAAAAAATTCAAAGCATTTATGATTTTAAAAACCTCACTGACTGACTTGGTTACGTCAACAGCACCATAGAGGATTCTGATTAAAAAGAGTTGATTATTGCGTTCTTTCTCAACCAGTTTCCTAAAAACCACAGTTCACACTGTTATAAAGTATTGTCCTGCATCTGGTCCTCACACACCAACACCCTTTACTCAAGTCACTGCTGCACCCGAGATTCTGAACAGTCAACCCATGAACACTTGCAGAGTAGCAAGGTAGAAAGACAACCAAAATGGATTCATGAAGAACAAATAATTATTTATCAATCTAACCTTAATTTCACAGAAAAACTGACTTTATCAGTAAAGATTAAGCAAAAGAATCAAAGCAACCTGGTATCAGAAAAAAATGGATGCTGCTCACATACTATCCAAGAGAACTTGTAAACTCAGAGGAGAGTAAGCGTTGCAGTACAGCGTGTTGCAAACTGTAGTTGGTAAAAGTGACTCCCTATCAAAATAAAATATCTTTTAAGTGGCCCACAGAGATATGTTACACCCAGTTTTGTTCAGGTTTATATATTCAGCATAGATGAGAGAACAGGAACCATAGTTATCACAATTTACTATGACAGCACGCTGGAGGACACTCATTTGAAGAGAACATTATAGTCTTGATCAATTAGAGAAAGCTCAAAGCCAAGAGGGTTAAATTAAACAGACAAGTGGAAAAATGCAGACTTAGAATTAATTGTTTAAAGGTTAATAACTCTCTCCAAAAATGGTAATTTAGAAGAAAATCTGTAAATTAAAAAGATTTGCAAACTAAACCTGTGACAGGTGCTCAAGGCATTCTCACAAATGCTATAAGGCTTATCACATACATACAAAGTAGGAGATGGCTTCTGCACATGCCCATGAGAAGAGCTCAACAAGAAAAGTTTTTTTACTTTTTCTTTGGTTTTGATACCATCTTTTGAGAGGAGAAGAGGGAAAAATCCCCAAACTCTGGTAGAAAATAAGCTGTTAAAGAAACTGAGTTAGTCACTGCAAAGTTCACTGGTAGAAAATAAGCTGTTAATATCAAGGTAGAAAAAGTTAAAGAAACTGAGTTAGTCACTGCAAAGTGAGCAGTGACCAACTCTTCCTCAAGCTTGTGGTGAAAGACAAAAAGAAATCAGGAGCAAAGGAGGTGTAAGAAGAGGTTTTGAACAATGCAGTATTCCAGGGCTAGGTTGCAACTATGCCACGTATGCCACAAAAGGACTTAATAAATAGAGTTTGGTGCAGAGGAGACAGATGGCATCAGGAAGGTTTCAAAAGGACTTACCAAATAGAGTTTGGCACAGAGGAGAAAGATGGCATCAGGAAGGTTTTGGTAATAAAGAATCCTGCCTCAGTGACCCGGAGTGGAATAAACAGATTCTTTCAGTTCCCTCCCAGCCCTACACCTCTTGTATTCAATGACTAACCTTTATCAATGATTGTTACTTGTAAGGACTTTGAAACATCATCAACTTTCCACAAGAAAAGGTAGGATGGAAACCTTGCAGTGACTCAGCTGCCCTGAGGGATGTGCTCAGGTGCACACATTCATTCTTTAGTTGGTTTTACTATCCCTGAATGGAAGGGGAATGAACAACTTTCAATTTAGGATGGAAAAAAATGAGTATACGTGCAAGTATGATAGAGTGTATAAGGCAGTAAAAATTCACATCCCAGTTTATCTATGGGGAATCTGTTTGCATGCCCAAAACCTAACAATAATTTATACCAGAAAGTATAGTGATCTCTAGATTTCAGTGAAAGGTTTTGTTTATTTATCAATAGGCCTTACTCAGCAAAGCACTTAAGTACACGAACAGCTATGTGTATCTAATTCCCAACCAAGTCAATACTAATATCCTGCTCAAAATCTGAAACCATCCAGATAACCTCACAGTCTGTTCTCAATGTGTAAAGTACATATGAAATGTTTCCAGTTCCTATTACTGAATTTGATAAGTGATGCACAACTAATTTTTAATTTGCAGTTACAACAAAAAAGTCAAATAAGAATACAAATCACTTCTGCAATTTTTTTTTCCCCCTGTTGAGAGGAAGATTTAAATTTCTGCAAGATAACTTCAGTCATGTTTTAAAGCACCCAAATGTTGACCTAGCAAACAAGGAAAGCAAGGAGGCATTGCACATCCTAATTGTAAGAATATATTGAACAGTGGAGTTTTGTGGGGTTTTTTGTTTGGTGTTTTGTTTTTGTTTTTGTTTTTTTTTTTACATTATGCACTACTACATAAGAAAACTCAAAAACTCAACAAGAGGTTATGCACTACTAAATAAGAAAACTCAAAAACTCAACAAGAGGTTACTTAGTGGGCTCTGTCCTGCTTTGGTAACAGGTAACAGCTGAACTGACAGTTTAACTCGCAAGTTAAACCATGTTTACAGCTGCCTTTTCTATTTATTTATTTAAAAAAAACTCCTGCCAGGGGAAAAAAAAAAAAAAAAAAAAAGTGTTTTCTCTTTGCTAAAGGACCTTGCCTTGTAAATTTTAAGAAAGTAGCACAGACTTCTGAAAACTGATAACTTTGCAGATAAATTGCTTTCTAGAATTTCTACTTTAAGTAGATTTTAATTTAGTCCACCTTACTTTGGCTTAGAAATCAAGTGGATTGCTTTAAGATCGGGGTCCTGACCAAGATTTAGAAGATGTGGCTCCAACTCTTAATCCAAGACTGATCATGCCAAGCCCCAAGGTTAAGAAGATAGAAAGACAATCATATAGTTCTTTCTACCATTAGTCTCAAAAGATCAGAGCTGAGACACATTGACAAAGTCAAAGGAAAGACTACATCAGCTCATCATTACCTCTTTGAGGAAAAAAACACTTGGTTTTTCCATTTGGCAAAAAATAAAAACCACTCACGCATGTTGTTGTATGAATTACAAGCACGTATATCAGAAAAGCCTCAGTAATCAAAATTAAATTGTAAACACTCTATGTAAATAATAAACTGCAGAATTTCAAAGTGTGCTCACACTCACTCATTCCTGCAGTCCAAAAGTACCTTCTTATTTTGTTTTTTGAAGTTTAAAACTTTCTGAAAACTTTTTTCTTTACCTTTGGCTATAATAGGTGGACTGCTCTTTGAAGGTCTCAGCTGCACAAGCGATAGCTATTCTTTTGCAATGAGCACTAAAATATTCCTAATTGCCTTTTTTTCCCATCTGCAATGAGAAAGGAGTCTTTCACTGACCACAAAAACACATGACTATCACCTCTTGTGCAGTGTTAAAGTAGCAGCAACTGTTCTTCATGCTTTGATCATCCCACATTTAAAAAGCAGCAAGAGTTTACCAAAAGAGAAGCAGCAACTGCTCTCATCAGCTGGAGAAGATGCCAGCTCTTCAACTTAGTGCATGTGAATTGTTGCTGATACTGGCCACCACCACTTGTCTTCAAGAGTAGATACTTATCCAAGAAACAGGTGACACCCATGGAAAGCCACATGGCAACCTTGCATGTAGCAAATAAGGATACAAAAAAAAAAAAAAAGGCTAATTCTTATTTAATTTGTATTATGACAACTATCTTCACTTGTGTGTGACTGGAGGAAAGTGTTGCCAACAGAAAAAGTGGATGTCCTTACAGATATCAAACACATTTCACTGTATCACCTACACCAATCAAACTAGAGAAAGATTTATGAAAACAGATAAGGAGAAGACAAAAGTCTCCATTAAAACTACATGGTGTCCAGGAGTTTCTGCCCAGGGCCTCAATTTCCAGTTGATAAAACAGTGTTATGACTTCGCTGTTTCAAAAGGACATTTTGAAAAAAATGTCAAATTGATCAATCAATTAATCTTTCCCTCAAGCCCTATGTTACTATGTGGAGATGTCTTTTTAAGAAAGAAATTAAGCGTCCTGTCCGTAGAGTTCTTCAATTCATGTTTAAATAACCGATTTTCAAAATTTTGGACTATTTTTCTGGATTAATATAAACATTAACAAAAATAGATAAAAATCAAAGGCCCAAACCACCAGCTGTCTTATGAATTCAAAGATAAATATTGCCATCCTAATCCTGGCTCCAGAAATATACTTGACTTTGATTACTCAAACACTGCAGTGCTTTTTCAAAATAATTCTCTAATTCATTAGAGAGAACCCTTAGAGTTTCACCTCTCCTTCTATAAACTGATCACTTACCTTTTCGCTCATCTGAACCATGGCAGGACCCAACAGATACCAAGTTGTGACTGTAAAGTCAGCACTGGGCACGTAACTAGAGCAGGGTGTGAAGGGTCCTACCTGGGCAGGGAGAGTGGAAGATCCTGCCAGTGCAAACTCGCAGGCAGAGCTCGTTTTAATGCATTTCTTTCCAAAAGAAAGTCTCATTCTTGAAGGAATAGAGCTGGCATTTCATCGAGAAACAGAGAATCCAGAAGTTTGCCAACTAGCTACAGAGCCTTTCTCTTGCAAGCCACCAGATATGCATCTAGCCCTGCTTAACATGTATTAAAGCTGGTTCAGTTCAGGAGATTTTCAGTATTCATTCCATAGGCCTACTTGCAATTTCATTTCAGAGGGCATAAACACACTGAGAAGTCCAAGATCAATAGCATTTCTGAATCAAAATAATTTCTGTTATCAAAAGCTAAATTGGAATTACTGGTAGATCAGTAGAAGCTTAGGAAGTTAAACAGGTAACAAAAATATTTTTGTGCATTAAAAACGAAGCAAAAGACTACTGTGACCATCTTAAAAGAGTTTACATGCCCTCTTAGTAGTTAATATAAGGAAAACTGGTTTCTCTTACATCAAAGCTTGTACTACAAAGTCATGCTCAACTCTATGGCCATACAATCTTCACAAAGACGATATATTAAAGTCTTAGTCAATAATCACCTCCTTATCTCAGCACGCCACAACTAATAGATGTTTCTTCTTCTCTAAACTCCGTAAACACATACACATAAACATGCATAAATTACCAAAAAGGCCACATAATTTATTTTTTTTTACTAACTAATATACTACAGTGAAGCCCTCATCACTGAAGCTGTAAATCAAGAGTTATTCAGTAGCTTTTACTGCTATTGACTCAACTGCTTTACCAAATTATTAGATAAAACATAAGTGTAGAAGAGAGATCTGGCTTCAGTGAATGTAGCATTCAATTGAAACAAAACACTAAGCAATTTAGGGAGCTTTTTGGAGAGGTGAAGGGATGTGAAGAAAATGCATTCTCACAGATCAACCTCTTCCTCTTTTTATGCTCATGTCTCTTCCTAGGTAGTTAGACAAAGAGATTAATATTAACTGGAAGTCAGCACAACATTACGGTTGTATACAAGCATATATATATATACACACACACATGCATATGAAGAAAGTTTATTTTTAGACAAAGAGATTAATATTAACTGGAAGTCAGCACAACATTACGGTTGTATACAAGCATATATATATATACACACACACATGCATATGAAGAAAGTTTATTTTAATTAAAACATCATACTTTCTTTTTCCTAAAAAGGGATAGAAGGGTATTTTTTCATCCTTTCCAAACACTTTATCAAGTCTCCAGGTTTGCTCAAACTTCTTACTTTAAATAAAAAATTCCTTCATAGCAACCTTCAGCACTGTAATGGCTACAGAAAATAAACTGAAGTTTTATCAGTAACACAAAACGTTTTATCATAACTGAGAAGCAAGTCTGTAAAATAGTAGTTACTGACTTTTTGTGAAAGTTCTCCAAAAACTAGAAACAGAAAATAGTGTTTGGGCTTGGAGGTGTTAACTTTAAATCGTATTTTCTCAGGGAAATATGCAGAATTATTCCAACATCTACATTTTAAAATTGCAGTAGCTTTGCAGTCTAGCAGAAAAAGTAGTCATAGGTATGGAGTCAGATATTAAACCACATGGATACATACCTTCTATAACGACTATGTATTTTCCTCTTCTTAACTTGGCTAGTGAAAGGGACTTTCCAGAGAATCAAAATTAAATATTATTTAGCAATTTTAGATGCTGCTTAATATTAAGGTCTAGTCTACATTTAAAAGTTTTTCCAAAGTAATTACCCTAGCTCAGCTATATTAGAAAAAAGCAGTTTACTACTGTAGGCTATAGCAGTTAAACAAAGTAGACTATAAAATAAATACATATTTTTTTCATATAGTTGTGGAGCAACCTGATCTAAGGTCTGAAGCAGGTAGCTTGGACTAAACACCCTTCACAAGTACCTTCCAACCTAATTTTTTCTACTATTTAACTGATGCAGAAATACTGCCAAACTGTTGAGAATGAGCATGTGCATGCACACTCATTTAAATGAAAACCCATAGAATATAAGCACACAAAAAAAGCACAGGCCTATTGCTCAGCTTCTTGATTTCCTATGAATAACTTTGAATATAAAGACTACACAACAACTGAGAACTACAAGCTTGGTTTACAGGGAAGCTACCTTATTTGTAGAATTAACAGCAAACTTTCCTAATACAAAAGTATTAACTTTTTTAAAAGAAAAAAAAAAGTTTGCCATCAAATTCATTATTTGTTTTCTCCCACATTTAAAAGGGTCAGTCTGCATTTATTTACACTCTGTGGAATTCAAATTTATTCCTGTAAGGCTTTTTTTTCAGTTGTTCACTGTGTACACATCAGATGTTTATGCTATCCCCAAAAGCACAAATAACAGCATTTAGACTTGTACTGGATATACTGAAGGCTTTACACACAAACAAGGAGTCAAATATAGACTGATTCATAATGCAGTATTGCTATAGTTTCAAAATGGAGAGTCATGCTTTATTTCAGGACCAAAATATACTCCGTCAAGATATTTTATCCAAATGACTCTGAATCATGGTTAAAGGAAAAACAAGAGGACATCTGCTAGCAACATAGCATTGGTACAAAATTAAATGAGTGCTTAACACGTTGTCCCTTCCAGGGTCACAATACAGTCTACTAAAGGGTCTACAGTGCTGCATCTTCTTTTTTGAGGGGTTAAGGCTGTGTCATGGCTGTTGCCTTTTTAAGTAAGAAAAAGACTCACTGAGAAGCAAGCCAGTGCTTCTTCAGAAATACTCATTCAGTCTAGAAACGAAGGATGATTCAAAACCACAACTACTCAATTTTCTAAAGGTTGTACAAATCATGTTGGGGGAAAGGGGAGAAAAACAATCTGAGCTAAAAATAAGTAACAAAGAAACATTATCATTCAGAGAAGGGTACATTAGGTCAGAAGCTGCTGCTTTTTAACACCATAAAGTTCTTATAGCTTTCTGTTCAAAAACTGAAGCAGAAAAAACATCACCATCACCAAATCAGAAAAGCAAGTAAGTTGTTTACTCAGCATTTTCTGCTAAAAAAAAGAAAATAAACTTTAAGCACAAACTACATGTTCTGGATAGTGTTGTGTTTTGGGGTTTTTTTAAGCTAAAAAGCTACTCATTGCTAACATTTTGCAGAATAAACTAACACATGCCATTAGACTATTCTCCTCATTGTCCTTTCTCCACCCACCTCCCACTTAGCCATTAGTCTTACTGACATTTCTGCCATCCAGTTATATCACAACTGCTAAATTATTGTTTACCATTTCTGCAGCCAAGCTAAAAGAGACAGTATTCAGTTATTCTACAGGCATGGGAGGTGTGGAGTGGAGGGTGGGTTCCCTTCTAATCACTGCATCGTTATAGAAGGTTCTACAGAAACACACAAAAAGATCAAATGCTGGTCTATGGGATTTAAAAGCAACTTAATAAAAAGAGACAGTGAGATTTAATATATAGTGTACTATATATTTGTTATATATATTATAGATATCTATTATATATATAACAGTCAAATGGAAGAGTAAGCAGAGCAATCTGCTGGAAATTAAGAGTACAATAAAGCCATTTTTACACCTCGTTATGTTAAAAAAAATTGATAGTGTTACTTATTTACAAAGTGCTAGGAACTATGCAAGAAGAGAAGTTATTCCGTCTATCATTATTTAGCTGGTTTATTGTAAGTCCCATAGCCAGTGTGGGATTTGAGGATAAACTAATCACCTCACAGACCAATTTAGGGAGAACGTCATAATCTAAATTACTAGGTTGAACTCACAATGATACAGGAAAACACATAAACACATTTCTCTAACCGCTAAGGGCTCTCTCATACCTCCGAAGAGACAGCCACGTACCAAGGGAGGCAGACTTCATCAGGCCAGCAAAACTTGGGAAGGATTATATAGCCTTTGTGCCTTAGAAAATAAAAAAATATAAGTATTGCTCTCCAAAGCCATGGAGCAGATAGCTGAATGAGCCAGAAATAGCACCTAGATGGGAGAGACACTCTGAGTTAGCTACCTAGGGCACAGGGCAATCTGCAGTTTCCTTCTAACTCCGGTCATCTACGTAATATTCTAATTGTAAACTTTTAATAAATTATCTGAAGCAACTGAAAATAATTCCATGGGTTGGAATGACTTCAGAAGAATGAAAAGGTCAATAGTAATTACCATGTGTATCACCCTACTGTTCTGTAAGGATGAATAACGTGCTAGAACAACACAGCACACTGACACATACTATCTGCACTGTCAAATTAGAAGTGATTAAAACAAATAAATTGAGATTGCAAGTTATGCAAGCAGCTGTTGTTTAAAGACTTCAGCAGTTAAGAACAGACACATGTGCCAATTACAGTCATAGCTGTATTTAAAATAGATTTCCATGTTCAGTCTGCTACAACCATGTATTGCAATTCATTAAACTGGGGAAGAGACTGGTATCCATCTGCTTTTCCACCTCTGGTCACTTCTCTTTTGGTTTTGAGGAGAACTCAGAAGCTCACAGTTAAGTCAAAGGGGCCTCTTGCTTCACCTACTTCCCTTACCTTTAAAGGGAGGGAAGTTGTACACATCTCAGAACAATCTGAGTAGAATTGTATGCATCATAACTTTAGAGGAACTCTTCTCATACTTATCAAAACTGATTTCACATATTAACTGCAAAACTTACAATAACTTTGAACTGGCAAAAGAAAAATATAGTACTATTAGAGCAGAAATAGAAGATGCACATAACCCAGACCAGTGCTAATTTTGTTTATAGTAAAAACTGTTATCCAGATTAACCTCTCCAGTCTTTCCTAATAAAAACATCCTTCACTTCATGTGTTTGTTTTGCAAGTTTTCTAAGTACAAACATAATTCTGAACTTACAGATATATTCCTTCATAAGTCTGTAAAGAGATTCAGTGATTGCTCGATGTAAAAGACTGCCCAGCTACTACTCCATATGTTAATTAAGATCCCCCATAGCCTTTTGCCCCCTGCATAAGTAGGGACAGGATACTCAACATCACCAAACAAAAAATTAAGGAAAACAAGTGAAAAGGAAGAGATAAAATGAGTATGTGTCAGACATTATGTTTGACACTAATAAGGCCAAAGTTCAGGCTGTTTTTCAAGCAAACTCTGCTACTAAAAGGTGAAATGAAACTGCAGTATCACAAAGGAGAGGTCTAACGTAACTACACTTTAAAATGCAGTAGAGATGTGGTAGCCTGAAAGAATGAATTTTCAAATAGGTCTCAAACTCTCTCAATTTTCAGCTTTTGCATTTTTTTATCACCAGTCATAAGAACCCTTTCAGACCTCCTCAGCACAATCCTGGTGCACTAAGCACTAGACACAGAAGAGATTCTGCCTTTAAAAGCTTAAAAATATCACATCAGCAGCAGAAAGAGCTGTACTAAGTTCTCTCTCTAATGAACGTCCTTCCTGTATCTCCTCCTATCTATAAAAGAAAAGTTCTCCTAGTTGCCTATTTTGTACTACTCTTGCTGGCTGTATTTAACAAGGTAGACAAAAAAAGCACCACGCTATCTGACAAACAAGTCCCACATCTGCTGCCACTGCCCTTCTGCTGTCCCTCTACTAACAGGGTGGGAAAAAGTCTCCTGTGCACGTTTGCAGAGAAGGATTTCAGCTCAGGAGGCTGAACTGGTTATTTTTGAACAATGCAATCTCAGCACAATCCTGGGTTCAAATATGGTAAACAAGTATGGGACAGAATAGAGAAGAAAATTCTTTACAATCCCAAATTACAGATTGGTTAACCAGAGTGCTCCCTCAGCCAGGTCATCCCTGCTGTTTTCTTCCACTATCATTCCAAATGAACCATCCAAAAGGCAGACCATTTTACTGATCAACTTCAAAGCAGCAAGGGATAAGCATCCGACCAACTGAGGCAATAAGGTAACAGTCATAATAGGGTTATGCAAGTACTACCATACCTCATCATACAGATAAAATAAATTATTAATATTTAACCCAAGCACACGCTCATTGTGTGTTGCACACTATATAAATTCTGGACCATTTTATTAAAAACAATCATCCAGACTGTCTGTTCAGCATAACTTCCTAGTCACTATAATCATTTACTTGTTTCAAGTAGCATCAGGGTCTGCATGTGCTCTGCATTTCAAGAAGCCCAAGACACATGAAAACCAATACTCTAAAAACTCTCTTCTTCTCGTGGAAGAACTGAACCTGACATGAAGGGAATGGCAGGAACCCTGAGGTTCCTCACGAGGAACCCTGGCATGAAGGGAATGGCAGCTCTTGTATTTATGCTTATTATCTGTCTCACGAGGGTGAGTAAAGCGTAGACATTTTGGTATAATAGGAAAAAAATAAAATCATAAAACCACAAAATAATCAAGGCCACGGTTTAATAACTGAACTAGATTTACCAGCAGCAAAACCCATTATCACAAAGAGATATAAAAAAACCACACTTGAGTTTTGATGAGCAGAATAGCAAAATCAGATGTTTATCAAAAACCCAAAAAACCACACTTGAGTTTTGAAGAGCTGAATAGCAAAATCAGATGTTTATCAAAAACCAAGTAGTAGGATGGTTGTAACAGTTAAAAAGAATGATTTCTAGCTCTTGTCCAAAATCTTGTCAGACAAAATGTCTTTTAAAAGTTATCTTATTACAGTATATAATAAAACACTTTAGGTAAAAAATGCAACACTACATTATGTCTTGCAAGCAGCACAAAATGCATATTGTGTTTTGTGTCTTATTTTTAATTAGCATGTAATCTGAACGACTCAAAGTACTTACATTATAATTACTCTGATATTCAAAACTGGATTAACACACAAACACAAGCCAATCTGGCAAAGCACAGCTGTATGAATCACAACATTTCTTTCATGGTGCATCTAGTGTGTACTTCTTCAGCAGCAAGCAACAAGTTCCCTGAACTTTCTAACTCATAAGAAAACACTATTTTAGCATACATAAGCACACTATTATGAAAGAGAATTAACATTTCTGTATTTGAAAATAAATTGAACATCTGATGCTAGAAGAAATCAGTGAGATCTTCCAGGGCATTCAGTTCTGAACAAACTGTAATCCAACTCAAGTCACTGGGGGTTATCCAAATACACCAGTGGAGAAAGGATTAGATCAGAGATCATACTTTCGAGAATTTCATTTCACATAGAAAAATTTAGAATGTTATTCCTTAAGATACTGTCATCTGAGAATAGATGAGAAATCTTAAGTAGAAGAGAGTTCTAGGAACACTAATCCCTAAAAATAATTTGATTGATAAGGTCACAATATACAATAAAAAAAAAGAGTAGATTTTAAAAGATTACATTGTTTATAGGAAAGAAAAGAAATATTCATGCCATGCAATGCCTGTGAGTCTAAAATAAAAGTATGCTCAACCCAGACAACCCATGAGTGACTAGAGGTCTAGAACCAGAATGAAACTGGGTCTTCTAGCCAGTTTGAACTGGCAAATATTACTGAAAATGTTACAATGGGAATGAACATGAAAGTTGGCTCAATTACACAGCAAAGTCCCAACGCGTAAGAGGCCATTACTGAAAGAGTACTCCAGTGGAAAGTCATCATGGTCAGCAAGAGAGATGCTATTCTCCATAATGTTCTATGTTATATTCCCAGAAGTAATTGATGCAAAAGTGAAAAAAGGAAATGAAAAGAACAGAAGACACATAACATTGTATTAAGCTCAATAGGGAAGTTTTCCCGTTTGTTTTAGTTTCTTACACTCCACGTACACACACACAGAGTGTTTTCTATCCCTTTCCTGCGGGTAATTTGTGCAGTACAATCAGCAGCATTAAAAAGATCAAAAATACCAGGTTAATCTTAGTAAGAGGAAATAACACTGGCAACAAAGACAAAGCCTAACTCACTTTCCCCCATTTTTCTTGAGCACAATGAAATATACACCATGTCCCAGTAGAACTGGCAGTCACTAGTTATCAGCTTTACAAATTTCTGAGGTATTATATGTTCAGTTTTGTGGTTTCTTAATCTGTTTTAACAAATGGTGAGAGAGAAAACGAAAAAATACCCTCATGGTCAGCAAGAGAGATGTTACTCTCCATAACGTTCCATGTTATATTCCCAGAAGTAATTGATGCAAAAGTGAAAAAAGGAAATGAAAAGAACAAAAGACACATAACACTGTATTAAGCTCAGAAGGGAAGTTTTCCGTTTGTTTTAGTTTCTTACACTCCACATACACACACACAGAGTGTTTTCTATCCCTTTCCTGCGGGTAATTTGTGCAGTACAATCAGCAGCATTAAAAAGATCAAAAATACCAGGTTAATCTTAGTAAGAGGAAATAACACTGGCAACAAAGACAAAGCCTAACTTACTTTCCCCCATTTTTCTTGAGCACAATGAAATACACACCATGTCCCAGTAGAACTGGCAGTCACTAGTTATCAGCTTTACAAATTTCTGAGGTATTATATGTTCAGTTTTGTGGTTTCTTAATCTGTTTTAACAAATGGTGAGAGAGAAAACGAAAAAATAGGAAAAAATAGGGAGATAGAAGATAGGCACTTTGTATCCTCTATTGCTTCTGAATAACCACCTGCAATTGTGACGCTTGCAAGCTGAAAACTAACAAAGGCAAGAGTAGAAGTATGGAGCTTTCCTTCGAGCACTGCAACTTCTCCACCAACACCATAGATCCACAAAATCAGTCAAAAGAAGTTCCTAACTTTATGTTTCAACTATTGCAGCAGGCATTTATAAACAGAACAGAAGGAAACACAAGTGGTTTTTTCCATGCACTGGTAACTCCGAACTGAAACAAAAAACTTGTTCCAATTTGCCATTTAGCATAAGCTACTGAAAAAAACATTTTTCATCACCAGAATTAGTTATAAGCACCTGAAAAAGAAACTTAAAAAATGGAATGCAAGTTCCTCTTAACTCAAAGCTGTTGCCTATCCATACCCTTCTCCATAGATATATTTAAGTTGTTGCTACTTAGCTATAGCATTCACTAAAAAAATGATACTAGAAAAGTATCTGGTTTATGCAGATATTAAAGGTTTTCTTCCTACAGCTGTGCCCTCACAGCTACTTCCCTGCACCTCAAATGAATTGTGTTAGTGTGGTAATACAGCCTGCCAGTTGAGGAACAAAAAAATGCAGTAGACAAAAAACACACCCTTCCATATGGACATTTAACTAACTACTACTTTATACAATATCATTCAAAGGTTTATATCGATTTGGAACACAATTCTACAAACACTTAGCTGTCATAAAATTACTGAAACATGCAAAGCTTAACAGTGGGTCACCTGCAGGATCAAGTTGTAGGAAATGGAAGGTTGAGAATATTAGTTTTAAATACATTTGCCATTTGAAAGATTTTACTCATAAGATTTCTTGCAAGTATTCTGTTGATAAACTAATATTCTCTCTGTATGTGAGTTTTCGGGGGGGTGGGGGGAAGAAAATCCCATGCAGAATCAATAAAAACAACATTTCAACTAACTTCAGATCACAGTAATTAGTATTTTTGTAAATACTTAGGATAGCTTAGAAAAACCAAGATATTTTACTGAGGACTAAAAAAACCACCACCACTCTCTCTTCATCTGCCTATCGTTCAACACAAGTGTTTAGAACATTATGGTTTCCAGGAATTCAGTCCGTTAAGTAGTGCTTAAAGTACAAAATACTTGATCACAACTAAATTATGAATTTTAACGGCTACTGTGAAATCATGGTTGTGAATCTACTGAGCAGAACTATAATTTAAGCGCAACTGATCTAAGGTGAGCTGCTAGTTTGGAAACAGGTTGTAGATCAGCAAAATTAAGCTTTGTAAAACAAACCTCAGCAAAATGCACTAGACTTGCTGAAAACTCTTTTAAATTATTAACACCTACTGCTCTAAGTTCTATGGTAACATAATAATATATCCAAATACAAATAAAGGATGTGGGAGTCAAAGGAAAAATCTACATAGCATTATGCTCTTCTACATGATTGCAAGATAAACATCAAATAACTCCAAGGTCTTAACAATTAAAAGCCAACATCTCTAGTGTAAATTGACATAGTTTGGGTGGTCTGTGACTGACTGATAGTTTTAATTAAATCTGTATTCCTCTTAAGATAATCAGCATATTAAGTTCTATCACCAGTTATACTTAATACTGCTTAGGCAAGCATTGGCCATCACACAAAACAGATTATTTCTTTTCTGACAAACAAACATTTCTTCAAATCCAAGTAAATATTTTAAATATTCTTACTCAGTGGAAATACAGAACCGTTTTATTTGTTAAATAAATATATATATATAACCAAGTAGTAGGATGGTTGTAACAGTTAAAAAGAATGATTTCTAGCTCTTGTCCAAAATCTTGTCAGACAAAATGTCTTTTAAAAGTTATCTTATTACAGTATATAATAAAACACTTTAGGTAAAAAATGCAACACTACATTATGTCTTGCAAGCAGCACAAAATGCATATTGTGTTTTGTGTCTTATTTTTAATTAGCATGTAATCTGAACGACTCAAAGTACTTACATTATAATTACTCTGATATTCAAAACTGGATTAACACACAAACACAAGCCAATCTGGCAAAGCACAGCTGTATGAATCACAACATTTCTTTCATGGTGCATCTAGTGTGTACTTCTTCAGCAGCAAGCAACAAGTTCCCTGAACTTTCTAACTAATAAGAAAACACTATTTTAGCATACATAAGCACACTATTATGAAAGAGAATTAACATTTCTGTATTTGAAAATAAATTGAACATCTGATGCTAGAAGAAATCAGTGAGATCTTCCAGGGCATTCAGTTCTGAACAAACTGTAATCCAACTCAAGTCACTGGGGGTTATCCAAATACACCAGTGGAGAAAGGATTAGATCAGAGATCATACTTTCGAGAATTTCATTTCACATAGAAAAATTTAGAATGTTATTCCTTAAGATACTGTCATCTGAGAATAGATGAGAAATCTTAAGTAGAAGAGAGTTCTAGGAACACTAATCCCTAAAAATAATTTGATTGATAAGGTCACAATATACAATAAAAAAAAAGAGTAGATTTTAAAAGATTACATTGTTTATAGGAAAGAAAAGAAATATTCATGCCATGCAATGCCTGTGAGTCTAAAATAAAAGTATGCTCAACCCAGACAACCCATGAGTGACTAGAGGTCTAGAACCAGAATGAAACTGGGTCTTCTAGCCAGTTTGAACTGGCAAATATTACTGAAAATGTTACAATGGGAATGAACATGAAAGTTGGCTCAATTACACAGCAAAGTCCCAACGCGTAAGAGGCCATTACTGAAAGAGTACTCCAGTGGAAAGTCATCATGGTCAGCAAGAGAGATGCTATTCTCCATAATGTTCTATGTTATATTCCCAGAAGTAATTGATGCAAAAGTGAAAAAAGGAAATGAAAAGAACAAAAGACACATAACACTGTATTAAGCTCAGAAGGGAAGTTTTCCGTTTGTTTTAGTTTCTTACACTCCACATACACACACACAGAGTGTTTTCTATCCCTTTCCTGCGGGTAATTTGTGCAGTACAATCAGCAGCATTAAAAAGATCAAAAATACCAGGTTAATCCTATTTTGTACTACTCTTGCTGGCTGTATTTAACAAGGTAGACAAAAAAAGCACCACGCTATCTGACAAACAAGTCCCACATCTGCTGCCACTGCCCTTCTGCTGTCCCTCTACTAACAGGGTGGGAAACAGTCTCCTGTGCACGTTTGCAGAGAAGGATTTCAGCTCAGGAGGCTGAACTGGTTATTTTTGAACAATGCAATCTCAGCACAATCCTGGGTTCAAATATGGTAAACAAGTATGGGACAGAATAGAGAAGAAAATTCTTTACAATCCCAAATTACAGATTGGTTAACCAGAGTGCTCCCTCAGCCAGGTCATCCCTGCTGTTTTCTTCCACTATCATTCCAAATGAACCATCCAAAAGGCAGACCATTTTACTGATCAACTTCAAAGCAGCAAGGGATAAGCATCCGACCAACTGAGGCAATAAGGTAACAGTCATAATAGGGTTATGCAAGTACTACCATACCTCATCATACAGATAAAATAAATTATTAATATTTAACCCAAGCACACGCTCATTGTGTGTTGCACACTATATAAATTCTGGACCATTTTATTAAAAACAATCATCCAGACTGTCTGTTCAGCATAACTTCCTAGTCACTATAATCATTTACTTGTTTCAAGTAGCATCAGGGTCTGCATGTGCTCTGCATTTCAAGAAGCCCAAGACACATGAAAACCAATACTCTAAAAACTCTCTTCTTCTCGTGGAAGAACTGAACCTGACATGAAGGGAATGGCAGGAACCCTGAGGTTCCTCACGAGGAACCCTGGCATGAAGGGAATGGCAGCTCTTGTATTTATGCTTATTATCTGTCTCACGAGGGTGAGTAAAGCTTAGACATTTTGGTATAATAGGAAAAAAAATAAAATCATAAAACCACAAAATAATCAAGGCCACGGTTTAATAACTGAACTAGATTTACCAGCAGCAAAACCCATTATCACAAAGAGATACAAAAAACCACACTTGAGTTTTGATGAGCAGAATAGCAAAATCAGATGTTTATCAAAAACCAAGTAGTAGGATGGTTGTAACAGTTAAAAAGAATGATTTCTAGCTCTTGTCCAAAATCTTGTCAGACAAAATGTCTTTTAAAAGTTATCTTATTACAGTATATAATAAAACACTTTAGGTAAAAAATGCAACACTACATTATGTCTTGCAAGCAGCACAAAATGCATATTGTGTTTTGTGTCTTATTTTTAATTAGCATGTAATCTGAACGACTCAAAGTACTTACATTATAATTACTCTGATATTCAAAACTGGATTAACACACAAACACAAGCCAATCTGGCAAAGCACAGCTGTATGAATCACAACATTTCTTTCATGGTGCATCTAGTGTGTACTTCTTCAGCAGCAAGCAACAAGTTCCCTGAACTTTCTAACTAATAAGAAAACACTATTTTAGCATACATAAGCACACTATTATGAAAGAGAATTAACATTTCTGTATTTGAAAATAAATTGAACATCTGATGCTAGAAGAAATCAGTGAGATCTTCCAGGGCATTCAGTTCTGAACAAACTGTAATCCAACTCAAGTCACTGGGGGTTATCCAAATACACCAGTGGAGAAAGGATTAGATCAGAGATCATACTTTCGAGAATTTCATTTCACATAGAAAAATTTAGAATGTTATTCCTTAAGATACTGTCATCTGAGAATAGATGAGAAATCTTAAGTAGAAGAGAGTTCTAGGAACACTAATCCCTAAAAATAATTTGATTGATAAGGTCACAATATACAATAAAAAAAAAGAGTAGATTTTAAAAGATTACATTGTTTATAGGAAAGAAAAGAAATATTCATGCCATGCAATGCCTGTGAGTCTAAAATAAAAGTATGCTCAACCCAGACAACCCATGAGTGACTAGAGGTCTAGAACCAGAATGAAACTGGGTCTTCTAGCCAGTTTGAACTGGCAAATATTACTGAAAATGTTACAATGGGAATGAACATGAAAGTTGGCTCAATTACACAGCAAAGTCCCAACGCGTAAGAGGCCATTACTGAAAGAGTACTCCAGTGGAAAGCCCTCATGGTCAGCAAGAGAGATGTTACTCTCCATAACGTTCCATGTTATATTCCCAGAAGTAATTGATGCAAAAGTGAAAAAAGGAAATGAAAAGAACAAAAGACACATAACACTGTATTAAGCTCAGAAGGGAAGTTTTCCGTTTGTTTTAGTTTCTTACACTCCACATACACACACACAGAGTGTTTTCTATCCCTTTCCTGCGGGTAATTTGTGCAGTACAATCAGCAGCATTAAAAAGATCAAAAATACCAGGTTAATCTTAGTAAGAGGAAATAACACTGGCAACAAAGACAAAGCCTAACTTACTTTCCCCCATTTTTCTTGAGCACAATGAAATACACACCATGTCCCAGTAGAACTGGCAGTCACTAGTTATCAGCTTTACAAATTTCTGAGGTATTATATGTTCAGTTTTGTGGTTTCTTAATCTGTTTTAACAAATGGTGAGAGAGAAAACGAAAAAATAGGAAAAAATAGGGAGATAGAAGATAGGCACTTTGTATCCTCTATTGCTTCTGAATAACCACCTGCAATTGTGACGCTTGCAAGCTGAAAACTAACAAAGGCAAGAGTAGAAGTATGGAGCTTTCCTTCGAGCACTGCAACTTCTCCACCAACACCATAGATCCACAAAATCAGTCAAAAGAAGTTCCTAACTTTATGTTTCAACTATTGCAGCAGGCATTTATAAACAGAACAGAAGGAAACACAAGTGGTTTTTTCCATGCACTGGTAACTCCGAACTGAAACAAAAAACTTGTTCCAATTTGCCATTTAGCATAAGCTACTGAAAAAAACATTTTTCATCACCAGAATTAGTTATAAGCACCTGAAAAAGAAACTTAAAAAATGGAATGCAAGTTCCTCTTAACTCAAAGCTGTTGCCTATCCATACCCTTCTCCATAGATATATTTAAGTTGTTGCTACTTAGCTATAGCATTCACTAAAAAAATGATACTAGAAAAGTATCTGGTTTATGCAGATATTAAAGGTTTTCTTCCTACAGCTGTGCCCTCACAGCTACTTCCCTGCACCTCAAATGAATTGTGTTAGTGTGGTAATACAGCCTGCCAGTTGAGGAACAAAAAAATGCAGTAGACAAAAAACACACCCTTCCATATGGACATTTAACTAACTACTACTTTATACAATATCATTCAAAGGTTTATATCGATTTGGAACACAATTCTACAAACACTTAGCTGTCATAAAATTACTGAAACATGCAAAGCTTAACAGTGGGTCACCTGCAGGATCAAGTTGTAGGAAATGGAAGGTTGAGAATATTAGTTTTAAATACATTTGCCATTTGAAAGATTTTACTCATAAGATTTCTTGCAAGTATTCTGTTGATAAACTAATATTCTCTCTGTATGTGAGTTTTCGGGGGGGTGGGGGGAAGAAAATCCCATGCAGAATCAATAAAAACAACATTTCAACTAACTTCAGATCACAGTAATTAGTATTTTTGTAAATACTTAGGATAGCTTAGAAAAACCAAGATATTTTACTGAGGACTAAAAAAACCACCACCACTCTCTCTTCATCTGCCTATCGTTCAACACAAGTGTTTAGAACATTATGGTTTCCAGGAATTCAGTCCGTTAAGTAGTGCTTAAAGTACAAAATACTTGATCACAACTAAATTATGAATTTTAACGGCTACTGTGAAATCATGGTTGTGAATCTACTGAGCAGAACTATAATTTAAGCGCAACTGATCTAAGGTGAGCTGCTAGTTTGGAAACAGGTTGTAGATCAGCAAAATTAAGCTTTGTAAAACAAACCTCAGCAAAATGCACTAGACTTGCTGAAAACTCTTTTAAATTATTAACACCTACTGCTCTAAGTTCTATGGTAACATAATAATATATCCAAATACAAATAAAGGATGTGGGAGTCAAAGGAAAAATCTACATAGCATTATGCTCTTCTACATGATTGCAAGATAAACATCAAATAACTCCAAGGTTAACAATTAAAAGCCAACATCTCTAGTGTAAATTGACATAGTTTGGGTGGTCTGTGACTGACTGATAGTTTTAATTAAATCTGTATTCCTCTTAAGATAATCAGCATATTAAGTTCTATCACCAGTTATACTTAATACTGCTTAGGCAAGCATTGGCCATCACACAAAACAGATTATTTCTTTTCTGACAAACAAACATTTCTTCAAATCCAAGTAAATATTTTAAATATTCTTACTCAGTGGAAATACAGAAGCGTTTTATTTGTTAAATAAATATATATATATGTAGGTATACTATGAAAAACTTGGATATATTTTAAGACGGCTTTACTGCAGTGTTTTGGGATTTCATTTTAGGACTCCTACATTTTCTGCCTTCTCACATACAGTAGAAAAATAGTTGTGATCTTATAAAAACATAATTGTACAAAAGGATTCAAGCTCATTCCCTAATACTGTGGTTCAAAAATAGGTGTAGCACGTGTAACAGACGCAGCATATGAATAACCTTCTCACCTCAAACAGGATTACTCACAAGCTTAATATTACCTATAAATTTAAGCATTCGGGGAATCAAACCCTGATTCAACACTTAATTGCCGTTAATAATAAACCAATAGGCAGGACAAGCTGAAGTTACTCTTGATATTACTCCATATGGATGACAATCCATAGGAAACAGGTGATCCTACACAACTTCACAATAGAAAACTATGCAGAGATAACCTCTTTTTTTCTTTTCTTAAATAAAGTTGTTACCTTTTTTGCACTGTAATGCTCCAGCCTTTGCTATTTCCCAGGATCTGAATATGTCAGCATGGATTTGTTATAAATTGCCTAAATGGGAGAATCTGTAACTTCCTAAATTATGCAGTTTATAAAAAATGTCAGCTTCTGTCAGAGCCTGGAAAGTTCTTTTAAAGTGGTAACTTCATTTTGCGGTCCTGGCCAAAAGAAACAGCTGTCATTTTTTTTCTCCACATGGTTCATCCCTTGCACTTTATCATTTCTAAAGTCTCTTTTTTTCCAGCAAACAATAAAAATGTAACTTTCAACGTGCTCCTTACATTTAAGGAATTTCTTCAGGTCCTTCTAGTTTAATGAAACTGTGAAAACAGTTACTCTAAAGCACAGAAGATCTGTTTGCATAGCTTTCAAAGTCTGTACCAGTTCTGAAGTGAAAGGAAAATGTCTACTTCTTCCATTTATATGGCCAACAATAACTTCTACATTCTGACAGAATCATGTGTATACTGGCGGGGAGGGCACTTTCAAAATACTTTATCAGGAAGTCCACAATTAAATAAAATGCAGGCTCCCCAGATACTGATCCGAATAGATGCACAGGCTTCTTTGACTCCAAACTTCATGGCTGCTCCTTTGTTTTTCAAACACAGTTACTTTCTCCACCAAGAACAACACTTACGTTTTCCAGCGTAGATGACCACAATAAATGTAAACAATAACTAAACAGAAGTCTCTTGAAGGAGAGAACTAATATTTTTCTATCTGAAAAGAACTGAAGCCAGCAAACCCCTGGGTTTGTAACAAAGCACTCATCTGCTTTAGAAGAGTCAAGGCACAGGAAACAGTTCATTAACTCATTTACATTACACTCTAGTGGAATGTACCCCATCATCCGCTTAATAATGTAGTAGTCTCTTAAGCACATTTAACTGAAAACAAATTGCATCTTCTACTTTTGGACAGGGAACTCTTAATAGAATCAGTAATATTATGATATCTGTCGTCTACCTCTCTGTATTAGCACTGAAAGACAGTAAGACAAAATATTTGTTTAAATAAGCATATATGACAAAAGGAAGCTTGGCTTTCTTTGACGAAGGACTGCGAAATACAGGTCTCTAATGACTTCTAAAGTAATATCAAAAATGCATTTCTTTACTCAGCTTTCTTTTCTCTCCTTTGGACGCAGTGTGTGTTTTTTATTTATCTAACTCACCTCTGAATGCTTTATAAATCAGAAGCAAAATGCTAACAGATACATCACTAATTCCTGCTCTTTCCTCCCCAAGACACTTATAGACTCATTCTAAGAAACTACCTAAAAGATGCATACAAAATGTAGATATTACCAGATATTTTGACTGATTACTTACATCATACTTTGCAATTCAGGTGTAAAGCTTGTCGATTTTCTTCCAGTGCTTGAAGAGGCAATAGTTGACATCGGGCTTGCCACAGTGCTGCTCATCTGAGTAAATAAAGAAATAACAGCGTTTAAGATACTTGTATTTCATTTTAAAGAGAACATATGTATGCTTCACACTAGATATTCAGAAGGGAAGAAAAGATTTAGGGGTAGGCTTTAATGCAAAGAATCTGCATGCAAAAAGAAGCCTATCTGAGATACTGGTGAAAACATAAGGGAGTTGATGTTTACTTCAACTTAAGTATCAGAAATGTGCGCAGTTTTTAAAAATATCATCTCAGCAACCCGTTTAGAGGTACCCTAGGAGCACCACTGGAAAAGTATTGAGATAAAATTCATTATTCTGGTATTCTGGATTACACCAATACCTTGACACCCAGAACATCCTTTTATACTCCTGCAGTATCCCAAGCACTAGTAAATCCCATCCACACTATCTCTGCTGAGATTAAGAGGAGTAAAACAATCTCAGAAGAAGCTGGATAAAATCTGATGAGCACCAAGATCACATGCTTCCTTTCTTAAACACCAGCTTTATGTACGAATATTACTTAAGTCTTCAAAACAGAGCTGTGCTAGAAAGAGTGGGACCTGAACGTTATCATAGGACTTATATGACCAAAGGTACTACCTTTATGCAAAACATTTATGGCTTTCCTATACAAATTTCTCATTAAAAACTCCAAACCAAGACAGTTCTACTCTTATTCTATGAATTAACACATCTACATTTCCCTCTTTAATAAAAGCCAAGTCAAATGCCTTTAAATAATTTCATTTATAAAAATAACTTCACTTATTGAAACACTGAAAAAAATCAAAATTTACCTAATTTTGGAAAACTCTACGAACACAGAATAGGGATTTTTCATTTTTCCCTTCAAGAAATTTTTAACAAAGGCCTGCAGACACTATATAAGCCTCCTGATAATACTTCTCCTGAATATATTCTCACTGCATTTCTTCCTCTTCTATATTGCTGCACTCTAGTAACAGTTGAGTCTTATTGCTCATTTCTAGTACTATTAGTAGGAGCAGTAGTAATGACAACGAAAACCATACGTTAAGATAGTTTGCTTTGCTGTAAGGCCTCTAAAGAGATCCTTCCTTTCTCCACTTTTAAATTTATACAGTTAAGATAGATTTCTTTTCTGAAACACAAGTCTAAAAGTACATGACCAGATCTATATTAAATGCCATTAAAAGCATTGCAATCCATCACAAATATTATGCTTTGCTTTAATAGAGCTTGAAATACTCTAAATACAAAGTGTAAAATAATTTCAAAAATGAACAAAAGAATAACTGTTTTGAAAGGCTAATGACGTAACAGCATAAGGATGAACAGCAAAAATAAGGAGCTTATGCATTTAGATATAAGTTTACTTTTCTTATTAATGCTTTCAAGTAGATTTTCACAGACTCCCATTCATCTTCAAGCAGATTCTAATTTAGGGCCCCATCCTGCAAGCACTTATGCACATGTGTAACTTTAATCACAAGTTTACTCCCGCTGAAGTCTGATTTTAATCACTTAAGTAGTTACACACCAGGCTTAAGCATTAGCAGGATCCTGCCACAATCAGCAGTTACCAAAGACTCATATAATCTAAACAGTCAAATTAGCAAGTTACAAAACAAACAAACAAAAAAAGTAAAAAATATCTATAACATGAAGGAAGAGGATAGAGTATTTCTAGGAAAACTCTATGTACACATGGAAGGGAGTGAAGCAGAAGCTGCCATGGTACCCAGAACAGCCCAAAGACTTGGAAGTTTACATGGTTTTTACTGTTCACTGTTTGACTGGGACTGATTACAATTCATTTTAGTAGCTACGTATATCCAATATCACAGTATCAATATTCCTAAACTTAAATTAATAGACTGCAAAGTCTATATTTTACCCAGACCCTAGAGAAAGTAGTTAGGGGAACACCCCAGTTAATACTTTGTAAAACAGCTGTAGAAAAAGCCCTAAAACGTATCCATCATGTGTACTTTATAGTTTAAAAAACTAATATACAAAGACTTAAAGTTTTAACAAGTTTGGCATTTTGGGGATTGGTTGCTTTTTTTCCCCAACTAACTACATCATTCAAAGCATACGGCTATTTTTTATTTTTTTTTAAGTCCAGGGCAGACATTTTGCTTTATCCATGGGGTTCTGTTCTGCTAATTTATGAAGCATTCTCCCAAAAAACACGGGACATAATTCCATAGTTGCCCCCTCACAGCATAACATTTGCGATTCATGCATGTCCTGTTCTGGAGTAAAAAGTTTTTAAGGTTCCTACCCTCCAAGTGGACAAGAACAGTTTAATTAAAAAAAGTTGGAAGACTGTACATCTGCATAAGTACCAGCAGGTTTCAGAGTTGAAAGCTTATCAGCTACCGCTTCAACTAAAAACCTTGGTCTTCCTATTGCAACCAAATGATTTAACTTTCAAATCAAGCAGGTGTACAGCATTTTCTTGACATAAAAAACCAACAGCTTGTCAGGCTTCATCAGACCCTTTACAATAATTACTTCCACAGCCCACGTTTTGTTTGATGGTTTAGATAATTAACTTCTTTACACATCAAAGTCCCATCCTCCTTATGTTCTATTTCCTTTCTTCCGGACATTAAAAAAAAAAAAAAAAAGAAAAAAATCATTCAAAAGCAGAAGCACTCTCAAATCAATTTTCTTCAATAAGTACAGCTAACATGGAACTGAAAAGCCTACTGTAATCTTCAATGGGTCAATATACTGTATTTGTTTTAGCTCCCAACTGAAATGCAGCTGTTTGCCATATTCTACAAAATGAATTCAGATGTTCAGATTAGGTCACAGATTATTTCAACATGCTGCATTTTAATCATAAACTTTAGCAAGGAGAAAATAACTTCTGATTAACACTATTTGGACTAGTAATTACGAGTTCCTACCCAAATAGGTCCAGCTTCTACAAATTCTTTTCGGATAAGCAAAACATTGCAATCAAATACATAATAGGAACAGAACTTAACAGGTATATATAATTATTAATACAAGTAGTTAAAAGCATCTACTGTAATCTCAATGTCTTTTACATTGAAAAGTCATCACAGAAAACAGTAACTGTTCCATATGAATCAGCAGAACAAGAGAGTTCTCTGTTGATGGAAACAAATTCTGTCATTTCTTGTCAAGTTTAGGCCCATCCTTCTCACCAAGGTAAGATACCTTGGGCAGATTTTCAATTCACAGCCATCCTTCATACCCATAACCACCCCAAAAGCACCAGGCAATACTCACTCACATCAATGGTTGTCCAGTACATCTTTATCATCTGTACAACCCATCTATTTATTCAAGATCAAATTGAGAGATGTATAAAAATTGAAATTCTACTGCTCCTAAAACTTGAATTTAATATACAGGCTATAGATCCAGTCCATAAATGTAGAGCACCAAATTTCTGAGCTATTTCATATCATTTGGGACATACATAGGCATTCTTAAAATATATATACACACACACTCATAGTCAACACCTCTGTCTTTTGAAATGCTACTCAAAATACTTTCACCAGTCACCACTGCCAAAATGTCACACAAGGATCTAAGAGAATGGTGCATCCAAACAGTCAGTACAGAACAGTCTTCTAATACATATGTTCAGTAATTGACCTAAACTCAATCAGGAAAACTGAACATTAATATTACTACAGCTTTCACACACCGCCCCCCCCCCCAAAAAAAAAAAAAAAGACATAATAAATCTAAACTGGGTCAGTTTATAACAGGAGCGGAACCTCACACACCTGATGTCTCTGTTACAGGCTAAAAAAAGTGCAGAATTAACCAAAAAAACAGTGCCCCTGCATAAATTTTTGCATAAAATAATGCATTAGAGTAGAACTTACTATTATGATGACTAAATTCATCAAACTTAATTTATCTAGTGTGGTTACTGCATCAGTCCTCTCCTCTTGCCTTTCATAACTACATTTTGCATATAACCCGAAATCATGCAAAAATTTAAAGACTGACATATTTTCATTTATATAAACCCAAACAAACCAGGAAGGAAATAAAAGCCAAGATGACTATGAATTAACACAAAATTAAAATTAATGCTTTAGTTTTCACACCCTCTACTTCAGAGTAATTAGATTAACTAGTCTGTTACCACTGAGTATTTTACCGCACGCATGGCCTCAGTGGCAGGCTAGAGAGTATAAGATAACAGTCTTCTAGGACTGGAGGTGTAAGAACTTAATTAACTGCAGGAAATATAGATATTTTTTTTTTTGTTAGTGCACTTTCAAAAAATAAAAACACAACCATAAACACTGTTGAACACACGCACGCATGGCCTCAGTGGCAGGCTAGAGAGTATAAGATAACAGTCTTCTAGGACTGAAGGTGTAAGAACTTAATAACTGCAGGAAATATAGATTTTTTTTGTTGTTGTTAGTGCACTTCTTTTAAAAAACAAAAACACAACCATAAACACTGTTGAACACATGCAAGAGTGGCCTTCTAAGAGTAGGCTCAAACTTTTTTTTAACTAAAAAGTTAAAAAACCCAATAACCCATAAGCAAATACCTGGCTTTCTAAGAGTAGGCTCAAAATTAATTAAAAAATTAAAAAACCCAATAACCCATAAGCAAATACTGGAGTACATATATTTCACTGAATGTTTAGAGTTGGAAGGGACCATAGAGATCATCTAGTCCAACTCCCCTGCTGAAGCAGGATTACCTAGAGCATGTAATTGTTTCCCTGACCACTCACTCTCCCAGTAGCACGGAATAACTGAAAATGAAAACACTAGAGTATTAAGTCCTGAAATTCTCCTGAGCTATTGAAGCAGGCTGGAAGTAGAAACACCCTAAACAGTCTCGGATAAATGCACAGATGGCCTAGATTTTACAGCAAATTAATAATTCAAAATGTATAATGAAACTCCTTTATCATCCTCTAACCTGTTCAGGTTCAAAAAAAAATCAGCTTGTTTTGTAACAGTTAAGAAATGGCTTTGTTTATAGGCAATAGGAAAACTTCCGTATTCCCTAAATGTGGCCTTTTTAAAAGCCAAGCAGATAAAGCAAAGGCCCAAACTTTCAAGGAGCAGCCAGACCAAAGCCAGGATTAGAAGCAATCTGTGGGCAGGCAGTGACACATCTGCACCAGGTCTGCACACAATAATATCGTTCAAAGCTAGGGATGCAATCTCAGCTTTCTTTCATTTTTTTAATTAATTAACAAAGTATCACAAAGCGGAATGCATGCACTATTCATGCTAAGGATAACACATTATATCTGCTACTGCTGAGAAAACTTCCACATTCCCTAAACGTGGCCTTTTTAAAAGCCAAGCAGATAAAGCAAAGGCCCAAACTTTCAAGGAGCAGCCAGACCAAAGCCAGGATTAGAAGCAATCTGAGGGCAGGCAGTGACACATCTGCACCAGGTCTGCACACAATAATATCGTTCAAAGCTAGGGATGCAATCTCAGCTTTCTTTCATTTTTTTAATTAATTAACAAAGTATCACAAAGCGGAATGCATGCACTATTCATGCTAAGGATAACACATTATATCTGCTACTGCTGCTTCCATTTATTACCTGATAAACTAGATGCTTGCGATACTTTTATTTTAAAGTGAACACCAGAAAGAAATAATCATCTTGGAGCTGTCAATGCACAGCCCAGCTTTCATCACCCAGGGAAATAAGCATCTCATCTTTAACCATGACACTCTTTTCTTGGAATGAAAGATGCTTGGAAAGCCCACACAAATATAAGGAATACAGCTGAGCATCACTTGTAAGGCAACTCAGTCAGTCCTTCCCATTTAGAAGTTACAGAAGAAACATGCATGTCTGGTAACAAAGGGTAAAACAAATTATCAAATTCGTGTAAGCATAGATTTTGGTGCAAAGAATGAAATGCATCTTACTGATTTTATCTTTAAAACTGTCCTGGTTTCACGTCCCTGGAGACAAAATAATCCTTAATGTTCACTTCTACTTCTCATAAGAGAGTACCTTTGTGCATTAACGTTATCAAAGACCTTAAATGAAAGCAGTAAATGAGCACAAGTTTGCAGGGAAAGAAGAGTCACTAACCAGCTACAGACTAAAGCACAACCTTCTGACTCCATTCTGCATAATAACCGCTGTATTTTACTTAAAATTACTGTGCATATCCTCATGTTTTAGGCTATTATTTGTCCACCCATGAGTTAGACATGACAGTTATGTAAGTCTCTTCTGAAACAGACCACAGAATGGTCTGGACTACTGAAAGAATATTAATACACAGATGTAACTATTTTATTTGAGATTGAGAAACACACAGCATAACGTTACAGGAGGGGTACGCCTCCACATCTGGAGATGTTTACAAACACTCCTCAGAGTTTCTAACTCCAGTCTAATCAGAGCTCTGTCCTTCCCCAGAAGTGATTTATTTCTTTTTAACCAAGAAAACAGGGAAAAGGAATCTAACTTACAGGCCTATCTCCCTCTGAACCGAACGTGCAGCCCTTTTTGCAGAAACCCATGCCACATTTGGCAGTAAATGGCACTGCAAATTAAGAACCAATGACTTTTTTTCTTCCTTCTTAAAAATGCTTTAACAAAACAGCGTGGAGATCAGACAACCTGTAACTAACAGCAAAGTTTCCACGGCTTCTCAAATCTGGCTCCTGTAACCATAGCTTTGTTTGGATCAGCAATTATTTTAGTAGTATTCGGAATCTTACATACCATTAATTTAATAATTGTATAGACATGCAATTTAGTGACCACGACCTTGCTGCAGTAACCACTGACATTTTTGGTTAAGGAAACATAAGGTGTGCTTGAGAGTCTTGTGATAAAAAACAGCTCCAAATTATTAAGAACTTACATACTCGACTCCAGCCTGCATAGATGAACAGACCCTCAATATTTTGCTTTTTCCTGAAGAGTAAAACATTCCTACATGAATATGCAGATGTCAGGTTAGTTCCGCCAGTACGCTTTACTGCCCATCTGCCAACAAACCAACCCATTTTAGCCATCGTAGTTCCCATTTACTTTTAGTTCCATTTAAAGTAATTTAAAATTTAAGGTTTTGCTAATGCAGTTGTACTCTCTGTAAAGCACAACCAAATTTACCCCCTTCTTGCCAACAGCTTTAAGTTGTACTTTCCTGGGTATAATTTCTCTCTAGACTTTCACCTGCCTTCATCTATTCAACTTCTTTCAGGATGGCATCATCTTCCCAACCTACCATGATTACATCAATCCTCCTTTCACGTCACTCTGAGTTGCGTTTAGTTCCCTATTTGAAACACATTTAAAATAATTGCATAATATAGTCCCACCCCAACCTTAACTGAATATTCCGTGATATCAGGAATTTCATACTTTGCCCCTAAGGGCATGCATTTGCCCTTAAGTTAGGGCATCAATGTATGTATCAAAAATTCCTAATCAAGAATGACTAGCCAAATACATAGCTGAGATTATAAGAATATTCTCCAATTCTTGTTGTTGAACTGTTCCTCTCCTTTCTGAAATCACTGTTTGCCACCAAAAGTCTAAATTCTCTAGAGCAAAAAATGTCTACCTCCATTGTTTATTTACACAACAGCTAGCACTAGGGAAATTACACGAAAGAGACAGCCACAGCTTTAACACAAATTGCAACTATGCAAATTACTTCTTAAGAAATAGACCTAACAGTAAGTCAGTAACATTCAGGAACACCAACCCCTTGCAGAGATCTCAGTCGTAGATGGCGTCCAACAGGTTTCTGCTAAAATGTATTCCTGTTTATTTGAAAATACACATTTTTCTTCACTATTTAAGCACATGATTTTTAAAAGCACCTAACATTGCTGCATTGATAATTCTTAGGATTTACCTGCGAGACATTAGCAAAAATTAGGCCAATACCTCAGTGCTTCTGATCACCTCTTCCATATAAGCTCTTGGCTTCTTTTTACCAGTACTGTTACTTCTTCTACAACAGTTTAAGGAGCTGTGTGAACTAGAAACTTTGCAGTTGACTCTGTGAATGTCTGATTGCAACCAAATGTAATACTTCAAACATATGCAAAATACAGGGGCAGAGAAAAGCCAAAGATTATTTATAAATAGAAATTTATTCTGCATTAGCTTGCAAATGAACACGTACTAAGATTACTTCAAATGATTATATGTAGCACTACAAATGCCAAGTATCTGAAACACAGATTACAGATCTAATCAATATCATTCTCAGTACCTTTGACATGCAGTTTTCTGATCAGCTCCAGATAAGTTCATAACTGAGTTGCTACTGCCTGGTTCCATGAGAACACGGGCCTAACTAGTTTCCTTTTCTTTACATATGCTATATATCTACACATTTGGCTATTTCACAATTGCAACAAGAGCATTAACTCAATTAGTTTCTATGGTATAATTACACCGCTTAGGTTCGGCCTCATGCCTTAAAACACCTTTGCAATAATGGCCTAGAAAGACACTGGTCTCACTGCTTGAGGGCATCCCATCACAACAGCAATAACAACGTGAACAATGTTCAGTGTTGCTCTAGACTATTATATGTGAGTAATTCTTAAAAACACTTGTAGTTTACTAAATTACAGCTTGCTTACGCTGACAAGTTACTAATTGACTAATCAAACTCTATTCTACGTTACTCAGAATTGAGCCCAGAAGAGTAATTCAGTTGGTTCTGACACTCAGAGGCTCAGCAAATAATCTAAAGGCTACTAAATCCTATTAAACCTTCAGCAATGTTCCTATGTCCATACATTTGAAAATCACGAGAACAATGCCTGCAGAGCACAGAACGAATTCTTGTTTACTTCTCAAAGACATGACTGAGATTTCCCCTCCTGGCTTTTTAATGTATTCTGATTAGACCTCAAGCTCTTCTTCACAATCATCATGGCTAAGATTTTCTTTATCTAAATGAGACCTAACACATTCACAAGACTCACAGAGATGGGGCTTCCAGAAAACCATAAGTAAACACTGCTACAGTTGGTAACACTACTTTAACATCAGCATTCCCACCTATACAGCAACAATATGCAGGACAAAAAGAACCACAATAAAATAAAATCTTACTTGTATATTAGTAACATGCAAATATGAGCCTGTGCAAAGTCCAGAATTAACAGAAAGGCTGACATGGCCTTCCATGACACTTGGATCTGGCCAACAGTGAAGAAATATCTGCAAAATGGGAGAAAAGGAGCGTGCACTCCCTGCCAAGTAAGGTAGCACTGGCACCCTTAAGCCAAAGGGAAAGAGAGGCCTGTACAGAGAATGAAGTGGGAGTTAAATCAAATACTTCAAAAGAAAATTTAAGCATATCACCAACAGCAGTGCAAACTTTGAAACAGATTCACTCTTAGGAAATGAAACGTCTCAGAAAAACCATTAACACTAAGGCCATACAGCAAACCTGGTTGTCTGCAATGTCAAGTTCTTACCTCCCCTTCGCATACACAGTAATAAATATTTTGCATGTATATTGTGCTTTCCATTCATAGACAGCAAAGCATTCATTTGTTTACTTTCTAGAAACTTACAAGCAGTTGCTATGTACATAGGAAGTACAAAAACATAGCTAGTCAGTTTCAAAGCCATTTAAACCCTACACAGAGTATTCTTCCAGACTAGTTGTTACTCCTAAGTTTTTAGCGTTTACCAGTAATTTCTGTAAGAACTGATGATTTCTATAAGGAAAATTACAAGATCCCTGTTAACAAACCAGAGAAAAACTACAAACTTTTCACAGCATCAGCACAACAAGAAGTTAGTAACACCCAACAGCACATGGCACACTGCAGGCCAAAGCCTGGCCTCTGTCACCCAATTTTAAGCCTAGAAACACCTTCAAGACTAGTTGCAAGCCAAGGTTGCAACCAGGGCTGGGTCCAGCGCGTGCAACGGCACCATAGGCCACCAGAAAACTGACCTCAGAGCAAAACACGCTAAAAACTGCTCGCTGAGACCTGCCAACGGCAAGTGAACCCCAGGTCTGTTGCCTCCACCCCAAATCCAGGGGTTTGGGGGCTGCAGAGCAGGGATGGAGCTGGTGGCCAGGCCTCTTCCCAGCACCTTGGCTTCCACGCCAGAGCAGACGGCTTTGACACCGAGGAACCCCTTCACTGGCCACATGCTGCCACAGCAGTGCCTTTTCACAGAGTGCAGCTCACCTCTGGCCAGCAAAAGCGAATGCAAAACCCAAATGCAAAGCTGCAAACATAGATGGAGTGAGCAGAAGCCCCCACAGATCCCCCCCCCCCCCCCCCCCCAAATGACTGGAAGCCGCGAGGTTAAGCTTTCTGAAGGCCCAAAGAAACCAAAAATTAGCAGCCCAGCTAAAACAGCTTAACAACAACAACACTAATTGCCTGCCCTCGCTGGTGACTCACGCAAAAAGCTCACCCCCGGGCACGGATGGATGATGATGATGAGGAGAAGGAGGAGGAGGAGGAGGCTGAGATGTGCAGGGGAGGAAGGAAGGAAGGAAGAGGGAGGAAGGTAGGAGCAGCCTGGCTCGGTGGTGCCCAATCCCCCAACCCCGTGTGCTGCCACCCGAAAGGGGAAAGCGAGGGGGGAAAGAACTGAACCTCGTCCCTTCCCCTCCACGCGTTGCCTGGGCCGAGGCAAGAAACGAGGGGGACGGAAACCGGCGGCCGCTCTCCCTCCTTCCACCCCCCCCGCCGCCGCCGCCTCCGCCTCTACCACCCCTGCAGCGGCGGCGGCTGGAGCGCACACACTGTGCGGGAAGGTTCGGGGGGGGCAGTAAAATGGCGCCGCCCGCGGGAAGGAGGGGCCGGTTCCGCCACACACCGGCCGCGGCCCGCCGCCGCCTCCATCTGCTGTGTGGCAGCCGCGGCGGCCTCCCAGGGCGAGGGGCGGAGCTGGGCCGAGGCGGGGCCGGCCGCCGCTTCCTCCCCGCCGCCGCCGTTCCCTTCACAGCCCGCCGCCGGAGCGCTCTCCCTTAGCCCGCCTTCTGCAGGTGCTGCCTGGCGGCTGAAGGGGAGCGCCCGGGCGGCCATGGCCGTCCCCTTACCCCCTCAGTGCCCGGCGGTACGGGGCGTCAGGGCAGCCCCGAGCGCTCAAAAGCCGGGAGAGGAGGGTGTAGGACATGGTGGGGGGATGTGTGTGCTCATACAGGTGTTGGGCCCCATCGTACCGTCATCTCTCCAGCTACAGTGCTATGGAAGTATTTTAAAATAGTGCAGTGTCTTCTCCTCATAAATAGCTATGTTATAGTACATTGTATTAGAAATAGCGTGGCCAGAAGGGCTGGGGAAGCGATCATCCTCCTGTACTGGGCACTGGTGAGGCCCCACCTCGAGTGCTGGGTCCAGTTTTGGGCCCCTCACGACAAGAAAGACATTGAGGGGCTGGAGCGTGTCCAGAGAAGGGCAATGGAGCTGGTGAGGGGTCTGAAGAACAAGTCTTGTGAGGAGCGGCTGAGGGAGCTGGGGGTGTTCATTCTGGAGGAAAGGAGGTTGAGGGGAGACCTTATCCCTCTCTGCAACTGCCTGAAAGGAGGGTGTAGAGAGGGGGAGGTCGGTCTCTTCTCCCAAGTAACAAGCAATAGCACAAGAGGAGTGGCCTCAAGTTGCATCAGGGGAATTTGAGATTGGAGATTAGGAAAAATGTCTTCACTGAAAAGGTTACCAAGCATTAAAACAGGGTGTCCAGGGAAGTGGTGGAGCCCCCATCCCTGGAGGCATTTAAAAGCCATGTAGGTGTGGTGCTGAGGGACATGGTTTAGTGGTGGACTTGGTGGTGCTGAGTCAACAGTTGGACTAGATGATCTTAAAGGTCTCTTCCAACATAAGCAATTCTATGATAGATTTTTGCCCTTGGAAATACCAGTGGATCCTTCCTCCAACATAGCAAGTTGTACTACTTCAACCACACCAGGGTGGTTAAATGTATTGAGGTGGTTAAATCCCTGCCATCTATAAGCAGGGTCTATGTTTTCCCTCTCTTTCCTGGCAATGGTGGCTTTCCTCTTCCTGTCAGCTCAACGGGTTGATGGAGATGGACACAACTAGGCGAGCTGGAGTATTTAACCTACCTTTCCTTTCTTGTTTTAATCTTTTCTTTCCTCAATACTTCCTAATTGTAAGTTTTTGTGAGTTCAGTTTGGTCATTTCACTCATCTGCCAAGTTTGTCAGGAGACAGGCTGACATGTACCGTGATATAAACTGGAATAAATAAATGTGACCAGTAGACTAAATGGAGTAACTGTTAGTGCTTTCTTCACCACATATGCAAAAGTCTTGCTTTTCTTGAAGGTTTGTGGGGTGTATAACTTCCAAAGTTATGGTCTGTCTTTTGCTTTGCCTTTCTCGGTCCGTCTTTCATTCAAATTCCTGCCTTCACACTGAACAGTACCCATATTATTTCTACTACGATTCATTCTAAGAAACTGACAGCTTAGAGACTTCGTAATTTTCTGTACATCACAGCATTTAACTTCTCTTTTTCTGAGGGATAAGAAAAGGAGGCAGGAGGAAGCTCTGGAAAGCACTGCAGTGCAGTCTAGGGGCCATCAGCTTATTTGAAATTAATCTTATTTTCTGCCTTTTTCCTTTAGCTTCCTTCTGCCGTTCTTAATTTTTTCTCTCTCTTTTTGGCTACCAGTCACTCCCAGTCCTTCTTACTACTGTGTATAAACACACGTATCAGTCCCTTCTGCATTTCCACCTCCCACATCAGCTTCAGAAAGACGAGGCGATTCTGCCGAGCACTGCCATCCTCTCTCCCTTCTGCCATCGCTGATGATTCTGAAAGCAAAGCCAATACCAGCCCAAGCACTGACAGCAACAGGGCAAAACACCAAACAGCTAAAATAATCTCCTAGAGAATAAGAGGCCTCGTGCTGCTGATTCTTGCATGCACAGCAAGGTCTAGTTATTGCTATGAGGAGGATGGCCTGATCTAGTCCTTCCTGTTACACATTTTGAAACACCTGGGCAACCCCGGCCAAAGCAGGGTTATTGATAAGTGTTTTCTTGGCCAAAAAGGAGACTCAAAGCATCTTGTCAGGTTGTGAAAGGTACTGCAGCCTTCCTTGAAGCAACTCAAGTTTCTAGCCAAATTCTGTGGTTTGCCAAAACCTTAGGTTAAACTGAGGAAGACAAGGCAGCACGTTGCTGAATTTTTGGTGATATGTACCGTGCATATCTTTGCATATATCAGAATTGGTAGGACGGACCAACAGGAAAATATAGAAAATAGAGAAATTACTATGCCAATTCCATATGGTAATTTTAATAAGGGAATTACTGGGATAATATGGTTGAGCATGTCGAATGTGAATTATGTAATTTCCAGGAGTTTGAATAGAGGCAGCGTGACTTGGTGAGGTGCCTGAAAAAGCACCGAGAGAACATTTTCTGACAAATTTTGTTGCTGTGCACAACGCTTTATCCCGCAGTGAGAGGTTACTGGTTCAGAAGTGATTGAAGCCACCGCCTGATGATGAGCTGGGCAGATGAAAGAACATTCCCTCTGTTGTCACTTCTGTAGGTGGTAACTCCTGGCAGAGTAATTGAGCAAGACAGATGCTTAGTGGCTATGGAATCTTAAATCTATACCAAAAAATTTACTCAAAGACAGGAGGAAAGAAGACGAGCACAATGTCCCTTCTAGTACTGTGCATCATTGTCAGTAACAGTACGTTAAGCGCTCCCTCCTCGAGTCTGAAATTTTACTATACTTGACAGAGGGGAAAAAAAAATGAGCAAGTTTTTGTTATACATTATACAAAACCAAAAAAGGGCACATAGAAAATAATTTTCCTTTTTCGGGTCACCTTTCAGATTGTAAGGTCATTATAAACTGTCTCAGCACTTTTACAAACTGGAGTCTGCTCAAACCATAATGCTTACAGAGTTCCACTTTGAATAGGCCTGATTTTCTCTGTCATTTGTTTTCACTTTTTATTTCTCTGCAGAACATAAAAAGTCAGAAAAAGATTTTATTTTCCCCTACATAGCATATAATTTACATCAATCATCCCAGGAGGTCAGTACCACTGGGGTGTCATTTAAATACAATGAATATAAAGTAATGAAGCTCTTGCTGGAGTGGATGGCCACAATTCTCAGAGAAAGAGAGAGAGAGAGAGAGAGAGTTTCCAAAGCATGTGGAGAAAACACAACGGGAGACCGAGTGAATTCATCACACCACAAAAATGTCTCCATCCTGTCGACAAAGTCATTAAAGGAAAATGAACCATTGTTACTCTAGACGCTTGCATTCCTTTGGCATAATAACCTCAGTATAGAAGCATTGGTGCAAAGAGAATTTGCACACACAAGAGAAAAAAAAAATTAATCTATTAAAAAATAAAAGAAAGTATCCAGATTATGTAATGAAAGAAATCCTCCATGCTCCAAAGAAGAGTCAGAGCCTCTGCAGAAGCCACAACTAATAAGGAACCATACGCCGTGGTACGGGGCGGTTTCTTTTCCCCCTACCAACAAGTCAAACTAAATGCCAACATGATCGGTTCTTTTCAGATAACCCACAAATGATGTTCTCCTTTAATTGCACAAATGTTTCTACCCTCGGCTGATCCATAGCCATCCTGGCTTTTAAGCTCCCTTGTTGAGATTTCCCTTTTCATATTCATTTACTTCAAATAATTTTTTTCAGTCTCCATTAAAGCAATCTGTGAGGAATGCGGGGATTAGAAATGTTTGTTGTGTTCAATTTTATTTCATTCTTTGGCAAAGGTTGTCCAAATAAGAGAAAGTGTCACGTGTACAGCAAATCATAGCATATACCAGTTTCAGAAAATAGGTTGTACTTCTGTGGATCCTGCAGAAATCTGCAGAAATCCCTCCCTTTGTTGTGAATTATTCCATGGTGTGGCAAAGTCCTGTTTGCTGTACTAATTAAAACAGAAACATGCTAATCACATTATCAACTTTATTGTCAAAACCATATAGGAATAGAATACATAGAAACACATAGATTATATTGATTTTTATTATTTTTAATACAAAAGGACTACATAGGTTTGAGCAAATACTGAAAGGGAAATCTGTCCTTTATTTATTTTTAGCAACTGCCCTGGAACAGGGAGCCTACTGAAAAATGAGCCGAGCGCTACTGAGGAAACACATGCCAGCAAACACCAAATCATACCTGTTAATTGCAACTAATGTGCTTGTAGACAACGGCAAGCGTGCTATTTATCCATCATTTACAGCCACTGCAGTGTAGGGAAGTGAATTGCTTTCCTGGCAAGTGTCCCAATTAATTGGGCGTGCTATTTATTAGGGTGCTGATTAAAGCGTCCTCTGCAATATAATAGTCGAGTATAAAGTTGCCAACTCTTATTCACTCCTGGCTCACAGGGATGAAAGCGGGAGAGTAGACTAGCACAATATGAAAATAATGATGCATTCTGTGCCAAAATGGATTTAAGGCAATTCCAGTGCCTGGAAATTAAAGACCTGGAGAAACAGAATTAGGAAGCATCATGATCTTATAGAGAGAAGTTTGTCTTGTGTAATCCAGTTGTGACCAAGAGCTTCTATCTATAATAGTCATTTTGCCCATGTATGAGCACTCCTCTCAGAAGCCAACTCCATAGGCACACCCTTAAGGAAGCAGCACACAAATTAAGTAGAAAATATGATAAAAGCAGAGTTTTGTTTCTGCCTGATCCAAGTCAATTCACTGGAAGAAAAACTCCTAGAGGGGTCCTTCTCTCAGCCACCTGCTCCTTCAGCCTCTCCAATGAACTGCCCTAACTGAGACCAGAGCTTAAATGAGGCTCGTTTGTTTTGTGCTACTCAGAACCATGGCTTCCACAAATGAGGCTGGGAGTTTCCACACACAGTCAAGGAAACTTATGCTAATAATTGTCTATATTATCTGAAGTAATGCTTGAGGTTTGATCTCAACCAAGATAACCACCAGAGCAAAACCAAAGTCATGATTTGTACCAGCAGAGAATTTCTTGGTCTTGGATCATTCTTAACTTACCTTGTCAGCACTGATGCAAGACCTGGAGAGAAGGCCCAACGGGCCGTGGTTATTAATGAACTTACAAACCTGCACATCCTTTTGTTCCCACCTACTTCCTATAATGGTCACAGCATTTGTCAACATCCTGCATTGCGCCTCTATAGCTGGCGATAGTCAAAGATGACTTCTGTGATTAGAGAGCTCCAGCCAAAGTCTTGAGTCTTGCAGAGTCATTCCTACAAAGCTGGCTGTGCCCCAAAACCATGCAGCTCTGCAAAGATGTGCTAAACGTTCTGGTCACCTAAAAAAGAGAGCAATAAAGAGGAGGCAAAGCTCCAATTCTCCCAAGCAAGGGAAAGAGCCAAGATCAGTAGCCAGGGACTCCTCTAGCAAGGGAGCAGGAAGCAGCTTTAGCTAAATATTGTCCATATGGATCTCAAGGAACTCAGTGAAGCAAACCATCAAGAGAGAGTCATCACTCCTGTAACCACACCTGCCTACTGCTCTTGCTCTCCTGCCTGCCACCATTTAACTTGAATCACTGAACTGCGCAAGCTTAACCCTGGCTTAACCAAAAGCACAGTGATTACTCTAATCCTGCTATACATTCTGGCAACCACAACATCAGGAGCAGGTTTCTATGTCAAGTGCAGTCACACCAAGATTAGGTGTCTGCACGTGGGCTGTGTTTAGGTTGACCCAATCAACGTGGTCAGTGCAGGTAAGGGACCAATTCACTTCATCCCAAAGCAGACACCTACCTCTGGCCATAGACTTGCTCTCCAGAAGCCACTGACTGCACTGACCAGGGCTGAGTTTAGTTACCTGTGTCAAGTACTCCGGGTGTGCCATCTGGCTTCCATCTGCCTTTCCAAAGAGGAAAGGGCCTCAAGTAGGTCCTGACTCATGTGCTCGCCCCGTGGCCATTTCTTATGCCCAAAGCACCTGTAACAGAATCACAGAATGAGCACAGATGGCACGAGAGGCTTAATTTTAGGCAAATGAATTGAGCCTTAGATTCCCTATTGGGTATAATGGGAAATTAAGCAGCTAGCTTAAATGTGAACATTGGCATTGTAGACAACCAAATTTTGGTGTCTGAACCTGGAACTCAGCCTCACTCCAGCTGTCATTTGTCCAAGGAAAATAACATGGATATGTAGTTACTGTTTACTTGTATTAGATATACAAATTGGAGTATTATGTTGCCTGCAGAAAATCTGTAGGTTTCTAAATCCTTAATGAAAATATGTCTGGGGTCATTTTGCCAGGGAGAGCAGGTGGGATCGTCAGGCAGGTTTCTGAATCCTTAACGAAAATACGTCTGGGGTGATTTGCCAGGGAGAGCAGGTGGGATCGTCAGGTTAAACATTTCCAAATTACACGTTCAGGTTCTTATGGACTCCTGTTACAAGCCTTTGAAAGATAAGTGAGAATTAGCCAGAACACTGAGCTTTCCTCTGCAGAGGAAATATAGGCAGAGGATATGAGTTCTTTCTGGATTGCATATTAATATAATGAAAGTTTCCAGAATCAGTCCATTCAAAACAGTTATTTCTTGAAATATAGGAATAGTGCCAGGAATTTGCATCAAATTACTCCTGGCCTGCAGAATAAATAACATCAGCCACAGGTTGTTAAGGATTTAATTTCCTCAGTGTCCTGAAACAAATTCATGTTATTTGACCGTGCAGAGCAGGTAGAACGCTGAGTTTATGGTTCCCCAAAACTTTTTATCCCTTAACACGGGTGCCCGGTGGTGGCAATCTGTGTACATTAGATATCAGATACAAATGTATCAGAGAAGCTTTTTTCTTTTTTTTTTTCTCTCTGAATAAATGTTTAAATATTTAGGGCCAAATTCCATTGCTAAACATATGAACACAGCTCTCTTTGAGTTCATTGGAGTTGTGCGTGTGTATCTAAGAGCAGAACTTGGCCCTTACATTTTAGATTTTAGCACTGAGTTTCCAGTGTAAAAAAAAACGTGTGATCTGTAACACACAGGAAAGCAGTAAGACCTCGTTTTAAAGGAAGGGTGCAATTACATGTTGCTGTCTTTCTTTTGGATAAGAAGCACTGCCTTCAGCAAAGCTCCTGCGAATATTCTTACCTCTTCTCTAGACAGTCTTCCTTTTGTATAAGGTGCTCCTCTGGCAGCTTTGGTCATTTCTGTAGCTGGGAGACACAGCAGGAGACTTTTTTATTTCTTTGCTAGTTCTCTCCAGTTTCCATTCTGCCAGTTTCAACTTCACATCATGATGGAAAATACAGAAGCATTTTAAAATACTCTTCGACTAACGAGTTAGATACATTTTTTTTAATTGTGAAAAAGTTAAGATGCTGATTTTAAACTATGGGCAATTTGTTCATATCAGCCAGAGGACTCACCCACTTACCCCTTCCAATATTATAACTGGGATCAGCTAAAGCATTTTTCCTGGGAATTGCTGCACATTGCCAATACAGAACTCCGGAATCTGGAGCAACGCTTTCCCTATTCTTTCCCTATTCAGGGTTTTTTATCCCTCTGTAACAAAGTATTTGTAAAGTATCTAGATTCTTGAGTGTCCATTTTATTATTGCATTTATCTAACATCCAGGGCTTGGAAAGACAAAGAATGACTGCACGGTACTTGGGCAATAGTGTGTGAATGCCATAGGACATGCAGTCTGAGAGAAATCTGTACTGGTGCCAAAAAAAAAAAAAAAAAAAAAAAGAGACAATATTCCCCCAAAAATATAAAAGTCCCCCATGTATAAGTGCAGTGATAGACCACCGAAATTTCTCCGGGGCTTCAAAATTCCTCAAAAATGACTATCCGCCATCTAATATAGCTCTGGATTTTCCCATTATCAAAAAATACTCTGACTGTTATCAACTCTGTGAATGTAGTGAACAGTTCATATATTTTAGTGGGGTTTGTGAAAGTCAGGTTTTTGTCGGGGATTAAAGTTTTTGAGGGATGGAAGGCTTTTGGAAGATTTCTTATGAAGTTCCCTGTCTACCTTAGATTCTTTTTCTGTGGTAATATGCTAATGCTAATGGCATCCAGCACAGTAGAGAAAGATCCTGTGCAGTTTTAAGGTTTTACAGATGCAATTGTAAGTGAGAGTGAGCTGCTACCTTCCTTCAGTCTTTTTAAAATCCTGCACAGATAGATAGATAGACAGACAGACAGGTAGATTAAACATTCGTCCTTCTAAAAAGGTTGTCCCATTTGTGGCCAAAATAGTATTTTATCGCATTCATTGCAAGGGTCAATTAGAAGTTCTTCTGTACAAAATAGCATCTTCTTTTTCATTTTGAAAATGACTTCTGCTTCAGTTTCCTTCCTCATATGCTAGACTATTCTTTGTGCAATTGCAAAAATAACATAGGAAAAAACCACTTCTATTACAATCCACTACTAGACTATTATTTGTGCAATTGCAAAAATAAATACTGTAGGAAAAAACCACTTCTATTACAATCCACTTCTTTCATGATGCTTCCCTGGAGCTGGTCAATTAATAACGAACATCTCAGCAGTATTGATACCAGTAGAGGTCCAGTCTGGTTTGGCATGAACATCTCAGCAGTAGAGATACCAGTAGAGGTCCAGTCTGGTTTGGCAATTTAGTTGCTTACTTGTTTGCAAATAAGAGCGTGGAATAGCATATAGCATATGAAGGGGCTTAAAGATTCAGTATTAAGCATTATGTCATCAACTTCATGTGATGAGAGTCTTGATTATTTGCTTATAACGTGGGTATTTTCTTCCTCTAACTACTATAAAACTCAACTTTTCTTTACATTAGACTCCGTAATCTTAAAAATCATCCGTTTTTGACAATTGGCTTGTAGCCTTGAATCCTGTATTTATGTAGGTGATAAGTGACAATGTATTAAAAATCCTGTTCATCGTCCGACGTCCTGCAAGTGTCGGTCGGCACAGAAAGTCACAGTCCCTGCTGGTGCTGCAGACTTTGTGCTATCCCAGGTTTTACGGAATTGTGCCTTTTATAGCGTCGATATTTCAGTAGGTCTGCACCTACCCCAGACAAACGACGTGTTTTTGACAATTGCTGTCAAAATTCCCGCCCACTCTCCGCACATCTCGGGGCAGTGTTGAAAACAACTGCTCTTACAAGGTGGACAAAGTCAGTTGAGTCCAACACCTATTGTAACAAATCCTTCTGTACGCTCCCAGGCAAATCCTGTTTGCCTTATTCCGGCGAGTTTTGTCCCGTGAGCCCTCAACAAGCCATGATTTGCTACAGCGAGCACTGACCTTGTCCACACCACGGAGGCAACCATTTCTACTAGTCCTTGAGCGGATCTGGGGGTGGAAAACTATTTTTGACACCCCTCGTCAAAAACAGATCATTTTTCTAGAGAAGGCAAAGCCCCAGTGACATTACACAGCGTACGTGCTGAAGTACAATGGGGTGAGTTAAGGACATGGGATCATCACTCAGAGAGGCACTTACTTGTTTTAAATTCAGAATACTCTCACAGGTAGAACAGAATTTACTACAGGTTGTGTTGATAATTTCACATATGATAGTCTAAAGAAAATGAGCACACATATTGCATGCATCTATGAAATTAGGTAGATTAATAGATATTAATAGCCCAGTTCTCTGCTCACACCACTGTAAATCAAGGATGGGTACCACTGAAAGCCACCAAGTTACTTACGTATAAGAAACACCTTCATATTTCTGAAAATGTGGTATACAAACACTTACTAAAGTGCCTTCTTCACACTTAATTTGCATGATTGCCTTAAACAGTTCTGTCTCTATTGGATCCAGAGCATAACACGGGGAGAGGAAGGGTAACTAAAGTTCCTTCTTCACACTTAATTTTCATGATTGCCTTAAACAGTTCTGTCTCTATTGGATCCAGAGCATAACACGGGGAGAGGAAGAGGAGCAGGGAATGACAGGAGCATGGGATGGGCAGCCAGGAGGAGAAACTCGCCTGTCTCATCCTCATTTACTCGGAGATACAGAGCAAACAGCTTGCAGACTTACTAAACGGGAGCAGGGAAGGAGCGTAGTGACAGGAGCATGGGATGGGCAGCCAAGAGGAGAAACTCGCCTGTCTCATCCTCATTTACTCGGAGATACAGAGCAAACAGCTTGCAGACTTACTAAACATTTTGAACATACTGAGAGCTCTCTGTTTGTTTCAGATGTGTAAAATGCCGTAACTTGCCAGTAAACGCAGCAAGGCATGCAAGTGCCTGCATGAAGATAACATATTAGTTACAAGAATTATAATTGTCCTATCATTATCTTTTCTTTCTTTCCTGAATCAGAGTGAATGTGCCATAATCTAGCAAGAATCTCATGATAATGTCAGAAATGGCTTTTTTTTTCTTTTTTCTGGAGCTGCCAACTGTCTATTTTAGACATAACATCACCCTTTACTGTAGCCTTCCACATAAAAGCAACATGAACAGTAACGTCTCTAAGCAAGCATGAATGATTGGCTTGCAGATTCTTTACCAAAAAGGGAGTTTATTTACTCCAGACAGGTCATAAATTTCCTTAGAAAAACTATCAGTGGTAATCTACATGTGGTGTTTAGTAAATACAGCTTTCCTCTGATTCCCTCAGTCCCTGTTCTTCAATTGTCAAAAACAGTGGAAGATAGTTTTCTCGTGCCTAAAAATACAAAATATTATAGCTCTTTAAAATGGAGTGGAAATGAAGAGCTGAAAGACTTTGAATATTCTTCAGCAAGATGGGCATTTAGACGTGGAAATGTGAAAGACTAAGGAGAGTAACCTGAAGTAGCCAGTTACCTAAAGGCTTGCCTCTGCTTTTCATAGGTGAAACACCACCTTATTCCATGAAGGCTCCCATTGAAATCAGAGGAACTGCAGACAGAATAAGGCTTTTCTGTCTTTCTTACCAAGGGGAGAAAAAAAAAAAAAAAAAAAAGAGGGTGGGATCTGCCTTTTCATGTAATGGGCTTTTATCTGCTCCAAAATCGCGCTAACCTCAGGGTGCCAAGCACAGTATGTTTGAAAACATTCCAGGGATGGAAAGAGCTGCTCTATCTTCTCCACTACAAAGGGAAGGTTGGTGGGAATAAGAGCTGCTGTGGGCTTCCAAGGAAGGTTTTGTGTCTGCTTTGCCCCCTCTGAGGACCTCTGACTTGTTCCTCCTGGATACTTCCAGGTTATGTCTTCCTTCTTATGCTTAAATTAGGAAAACCATTGAGTGACTGCCCTCACAATGAGTTTTGCTTTGAAAGGCCAGAAGGATTCCTCCCTCGCTTTTCTCCCTGCATTTAATAAATTATCTAAATATTTATAAGATAAACTAGAATAACAGGTTTTGGAATTACATCACATAAGCTCCCAATATCATAATACTCCTAACATCCCAAGGTCAGAGAATCATATTCACATTTGAGTGTCTAGTGTTAATGGTGAAGTTTTTAATTACTCTCCTTCCTAGGGCCTGACCAGCATTTGAAACAAATAGTTTAAAACTTACCATGCTTATCATAAATGAATTATGAAGTGTGTTATGAAATAAATGTCAAGAATTTGTACATGACTAGTTTTTCTTTTCTGTCACTTCAAAACAGACTATTTAAAAAAAAAATCTGTAGAGAATTTTGATTTCTGAACTGAGAGTGTAAGCCAGATTTCAGCCTGGAAGGAATTTTTATGGCTGAATTATAGACTTCTAAAAGACACAATTTAAAACTGAACTGCTGACAGTCATTCTGATCATATTTTATAAGCTACTATTAACCAGGATGAGACCTTAAAGGAGGAATAGATCCCATATCTGTCTGCTGACTCCAGGGTTTCTTAAGCTTTCCTCTAAAACTTGTAGTGCAGCCTACTGTCAGGGAGAATATTGGTCAGACTGGGCTGACAACAGATCCAATCCAGTCCAGCAAGCCCAGTGCTGCTACAGAGGCTTTGCAAAATTTAGCTGCCAACTCCTCTATCTGTACTGAGCAGGCGCAAGAAAAACCTCAACAATTTTCAGCAGCTTCTAACTCGGCCAAGTTCGGGTGGATCCTTTTGGTCAAGGGCAACAAAAGGAACTTATCTGATTTTGCCTCCTTATTCCTTTCCTCCTTAGTAAAACTCCCCAGCCCAGCTTTGAAATAGATATTGGGATGATTCGAAGAAATTTCAAACCGTTGTGAAACAATGTGTTTTCTCTTAATGCCGATCTTAGAAGCAGCAGAAGGATTTCTGCTGGAAGTTTCCAAAAAATTCAGCTTGAGGCAGGCTCGGGATTGAAAAGCTCATCCTGAACAGTTAAAAATTGGCAACGTTACGTGAGTGAAAACAAGGTCTTACACTGGAAAGTGGTAGACAAGCTTAACTGCAGATACTGCTGGCAGCCTCACCTATCATGTTTTTTCTGCCAGATCTTTGTCTTTTATTACTAGAGAGAATCGTTCCTGTGATGTCTAATGTTTTGTCATCTGCTCTTCTGGCTTGTTCCTGGGCTGATGTTGTTGCGTCCTCTCACTTGGCTGCCAGTTCCCCAACAGTCGACTGAGGGACTGATCCTGTGTTATGCCCCACACACACCCCACACCTTAAGACCACAGCTAATTTGGGGCACACGTATATTATGCTAAAATGTCACCAGGATGTTCCATGTTTTCAGGATTACATTCTGCCATACAGTAAATATGATTACGTTCTTGATCCTCTGGTCTGGCCTGGCTGTGCTTAGTTCATCATTTGAGTGAATTTTCAGGAAAGAAAGGGCAAAAATAGACTGATTTTTATAGTTCCTCAAAGAGTTGGCTTGCTTTGTCCATTATGTTTACTCTACCATATGCTTTCTTCTTCTGTTTCACTCCTATAGAATCATAGAATGGGTTGGGTTGGAAGGGACCTTAAAGATCATCCAGTTCCAACCCCCTGCCCTGGGCAGGAACACCTCCCACCAGACCAGGTTGCTCAAAGCCCCATCCAGCCTGACCTTGAACATCTCGCCAGTGTCTCACCACCCTCACACTAAAGAATTTCTTCCTGATATCTAATCCAAATCTCCCCTCTTCCAGTTTGAAGCCATTACCCCTCATCAGGACTGTACCACCTCTTTCAATGTTGTGTGTTTTCATCCTTTTTAGAACAAGTCTATCACTATTTGGTGTTTTTGTAGTGCTTCAGCTTCAAGACTCATGTTACTAACAAGGAATCTGCCAGAATTACTTTTCTTCTGCCCTTTGTGCTATTGGGAATAGATTTCTAATGGGAATCCTCCCCATTGCAGTCCTGAGAGGATAAATGCACGCTGGTGGTGTGCATGGATGGGAGCATCACAAACAACCTCTCCCACTCCAGACTGCCTTACGTCGTGTAGTATCTTCAGTGTGAGCTTTATGGAGCTTGTATCTGGCCAGAGTGCACTTCATTAGACTCTTAAAAACCAGCATGCAAAATTTAGGGACTCTGCAAGGTTCCAAATGTATAAACCCTTTTTAATTACTAACAGTTATACCACCCACTTTCCCCACAGTTAGTCAAGGGAACCGGTTTTCTCTGAGGTCAACAGAAAAAATAACCATGAAGCTTCTGGCTCATGCTGGTTTTATATATGCTGAAAGAAGGGGAAAAAAAGTGAAAAAAAAAAAAAAAAAAGAAAATTTAAGCCTTTTAGCCTTTAGGTCTCTGAAACAACATGATGCCCTTATCTGAATTCATTCAAGGAAAAAAACCATGACTTTTTCCTCATTCTGAATATACTTGCGCAAAAGCTGGGAGTAAGATTAATGGAAAGGGACAAAGTCAGTCTCGCAATGAAAAAAAACCAGTTTATCCCCAGCTGTGAGAACCCGAAGAACTTTCTACAGTTAAGTTTTAGTTTGTATGTTGCAAGTGAAAAAAAAAAAAAAAAAAAATAGACTTGAAAGAGACAGGCCATGCATTTTTTGAATCATACTACGTATTCAGTATTTTACTGCCAGAAAGAACAGGCCATACGTTCTCTTTCAGCCGCTGTTCTAGGATGACAAGAAGGCCCACGGATCTTTCCTTCCCAGTGATGACATGGGCAGTTGCTGCTTTAAACCTCATGGAAATAATGGAAATACACACAATTCTGATGGGGCACGGGAGGTTGCAGACAGGGAGGGTAATGGGAGAGCCCTATGGCAGGACCGAGACCTAGGCTTGCAGTCTGTCCTTCTTAGAGAAGCAGAAAATACATCATTTAGGGGAAGAAAAAAAAAAAAAAAGGCAGAAACAGTAACTATTTACTTTGTTGTTTGTATAATGTGCGTTTTACTGTGTGCCATGGAAAAGCTGACAGTTTTTCAGCAGTGACACGGCAGGTTTTCTTACCAGCTTTTAGAACTTTTCTCCTGGCGTTACCGGTATGCTTTCCAGACGCAGAGCCCTGCTAATCTTTGGACTTTGGAGAATTTAACACGTATTTTTATATCTCAAAAGGCAATAGTTAGAAGCCCGTTTTATACTGAAGGAAAACTTGCTAAAAGGCTTGTCCGAGGTCACAGAGCAAGTCAGCATCAAATCCCGAGACAGAGCACAGGACTCTCACTTCCTACTGAAAATACTGGGGAAAAAAAGTAATATTCTCAAGATTGATTTTTTAATGTAATCATTTTCTAGCCTGTCTTTCAAACCTTGTCGCTTATGTATGTTTGTAGCGGGGGCTATAAACGCTGCAGACCAGTGCGTGGTGCTGAAATATTAAATGCTTTCGACTAATTTCGGGACACAAAGAATCTTCTTTTATCTGGCCCGGGACAGAGACGTTAAACAAACCGTAGCAGTCCATAGTCTGCCCATGAATGCTGGAGTTACAGAGCTCATTACCACATGCCTACTTAACAGACCAAATAACGTGCAAATCTAGAGTTACTATTTGTCATACTTAAGAAAAAAGCAAAGAATAGCTGGGCAAACAGTCAATTTACTGACCAAAGCGAAAGTAAAGCGCTGCCAAGAGACACTGGAGCTTATCTTGCCCCTACTGAAATGAATGGAAATTTGGGCAAAACCTTCTCTAGCGTTAAGCTCACTCAAGTTCACACATTTTGGCTCGATGCACCTTTTCACGAGCGAATAAAAAACGTTGGGAAGGTAGGTTTTGGAAAGAATATTGGCAAGTCCTTAACTATAGTAATAATTGCTGACATGGCTGTAGTCGCTCCGACTAAAAATATCCAATACAATAACAAACCCAGTGAACCCATTCATTTATTCCCCTTTCACAAAGGCTATTTACATATATAGAGAAGCTCAAAATAAATTCTGTATTCATCATATTTGCAGCACATTCCAGCCCGACAAACTGGCATCAAAACTACTTATTTAGGGAACACTATTCAGGTTAGGAACTTTCAAATTTGACAATTATTTTTCGTCCTGAGCATACAGTGCTTACAGCAGGAGCGTGCTGGGCCCATGTTTTAGAAACGTAGCAGCAAACAAACCCAGTGCTCTTTAAAAAAATACCTTTTTGTCCAAAAGCAATTTAATTACGGCTGCATTCATAACATAGTCTGAAGTAAAAAAAGCTGAAAGACAATCGAAATTGCAGCAAACGTAGCTGTACTAATGAAAATCCTGTGTCATGGAGTGGATCCGAAGGTGTTTGTTAAGACATAATTTGCAGTGCAAGCACATTTTTTTTCACTAACCTCCTGCAATTCTCTAACATCTTAAAATATGACCCATTTTGCAACCAGTGCTAAAATTCCGAGAAGTTCTGAAATAAAACCCGAGGAAAGCCGAGCAGCAGGGTTGCTCTCCGTTTCAGCCAAATCCAAGCCAACGTTCCAGATTATATATATGTATATATATATATATGTGTGTGTGTGTGTGTGTATATCATAACATAAATTACTATTTCTGAAAAATCCCATCCAGCTTTTATGCAGGTCCATAAACATTACTGGTACTTTTATTAATTTGTCCATAACCATTTAAATAAAACTCTAGTGCTCTGAGCTGTGATCTGTTCCAGGGCTGTAGTAAGTTCCTGTTAAATGTGTAAATGTTCAGCAGAAAGATATTTTTGCACGGAGACTGAAAATCAGCTGTGCCAGATACCTGAAACTTTGTTAGGGCGTTCAGTGGAAAATTTTATTTCCACATTATAAATAACCGTGGACTATTTTAAGTGACCTTAAACTGGTAGCTTCCAATAACTTCGTTTCGTTTATCCTAATTAAGTTTTTTATTTTATTTTAGTAGGAAGAGAGGCGACCGTAAAACTTTTAGTGTGACTAATTAAAAGTGGAAACGTATCTCCTTGTTTGAAATATAGAATAAGTCATGATGCTCAGGCTTATGTAGTATTTGGATAGAAGGGAACCTCTTGCCTTCTCTCTAGCACCTTTGGAATGGTTCTAATGGAATGTATTTCCCTTCCAGCTAACGAGGAGGGGGGGGAATAAAAATAAAAACTATAGTCATAAATATTTTACTAAAATAATTAGGAAAAAAATGTATTTTCTATGTTGCCACTAGAGCAAACTAGAGTAAACTAGAGGTCCTGGTTATACCAGTTGTTGGAGGTGATGATTGATTGTCCTTGGGAAAAGTGCCCCCCAAAGTAGCCACTTTTGGGGAAAAGCAGGTAAAGCAGATCCCTACGGGTTGTCGGCGAAGCGGGGTAGAAAAATTCCAGCGTTGGCCCAGGAAAAGAAAAAAAAATAAAGAAAAAAGGAGGGAAAAGGAGGTGGGGGGGAGAAAAAAAAAAGGAAAAAAATAAAGAAAAAAAGGGGTTTTGGGGAGAGGGGGCAGAGATGGAGCGAGGCAGCGGGTCAGGGGCCGGTGGTCCCCGTGTCACCCGTGGGAAAGGCGGCGGAGGCGGCGGGCGCTGCGCGGGGCGGAGGCGGGAGCCGCGGTGCGCGGAGCGAGAGCTCTCCCCTGTGACCGAACATCAGATCTTTCCCTCTTTATTCTGCTTTTTCAAATCAGACGGGGGAAGGAGCAGCGCTGCAGCCTCCGCACCCACCTTCTGCCCCCCCCCCATCC
>NW_015091112.1:633457-635236 GCF_001431845.1 Calidris pugnax
AGCTGCGTAAAAAGGACATGTGTGTCCTGTGTGTCCCCCCCAACCCCCCCCGGGGACAGACAGACAGACACACACCGCCCCGAGTCACACACAGGCGGCGAGCAAGGAGCACACACGCAGCGCCGAGTTTTTACAAGAAGGTGGAAGCAGCAAGTCGAAGTAAAGCCTTAGAAATTAGAGGGAGGGTTCTGATAGGTTGTTATCTGCGCTGGGAGGCGTTTACACTTTTTTACTATTGGGTATGTAAATTGTTTTTACTAAGATCTGCCCTTTTTTTTTTTTTTTTTTCCAGACTCCCTTTACCTTAATAGTCTGAGGGGGGTTTTATAGCTTTCATTCATTCAAGGAAATGGTTTAGGCTTTAGACTACCGGAGACTTAGCAAAAATAAAAAAACCCAACCAAAAACCCTTTGGCACCAGATTATTCTTACTATTATTTTTTTTGCAAACAAGATTTTTCATGCCTTTTTTTTTTTTTTAAATAAACAAGCCCAAAAAGTGTTAATGGAAAAAACCCCGGAGAGAAGTGGAGATCGGAGCCCGGTTCCTGCTCCCCCCCTTCCCCTTCCCCGTCCCCCTCCCCGTGGGTGAGAGCGACTTCAAGCAAAGTTTCTCCTCCTGTGGGGGATGCACATTGTTTTATTTATTTTGAAGGCTGCAGAAGGCTGAGGGCTGAAGCACCACGTGCTGCTGACTCTCATCAGCATAATGATCGCCTTAACCAGAGAGTCCTGTATATATAAACCACAAAAACCTAATCATTAGAAATCCCAGCCTCCAAAAACCACATTCAGGACAAAAAAAAAACTGCGGCGTTTTTTTTTTGTTGGGTTTTTTTTTTTTTGAAACAAACAAGCCCAAAAAGTGTTAATGGAAAAAACCCCGGAGAGAAGTGGAGATCGGAGCCCGGTTCCTGCTCCCCCCCTTCCCCTTCCCCGTCCCCCTCCCCGTGGGTGAGAGCGACTTCAAGCAAAGTTTCTCCTCCTGTGGGGGATGCACATTGTTTTATTTATTTTGAAGGCTGCAGAAGGCTGAGGGCTGAAGCACCACGTGCTGCTGACTCTCATCAGCATAATGATCGCCTTAACCAGAGAGTCCTGTATATATAAACCACAAAAACCTAATCATTAGAAATCCCAGCCTCCAAAAACCACATTCAGGACAAAAAAAAAACTGCGGCGTTTTTTTTTTGTTGGGTTTTTTTTTTTTTTTCCCATGTCTGTTAATCATCTTATTTACGAGGGGTAGTCACTCCTTTTTTTTTTTTATTTTATTTTCTAAACCCGATTTTTCAGAAAGAAAAAAATAACTCGAACAAACCGACTTTTTAATGATTTTTTTTTGCCGCTGTTGTTCATCAAGGGCGGAAAAAAAAAAGATTTTTGTTAGCCTCTTCAACTCAACGGACTTGGATCCAGCAGCGACTTAATTAAAAGGACCGGACTGCACCGAGGCTGCCTTTTCCCAGAATTTACTCGCTCATATTTTAGAAATCAGCCTAAGGAGGGGTGTTTTGGTGGTGTTTTTTTTTTTTTCCCCTGGAAGGATCTGTTTTTTTTTTTTTTTTCCCTGGGAATGCGAAAGTTCAACTTTTCTGAAGTCCTGATCCTCCCCAAGGAACCGGCTCTCTCTTTTCATTATTAGTCCTGTGACTTTCCTCTCCTCACCCCAGCAACTTTTGCTTGCCACGCCGAAATCGCTGCTTCGGGAGCGCTTTTTTTTTTTTTTTTTTTTTTTTTTTTTTTTTTTTTTTTTGGGGGCGGGGGGGCCACTTTTTC
>NW_015091112.1:635333-636003 GCF_001431845.1 Calidris pugnax
TTTGGTTTCCCCCCCGAAAACCCTGGTTGGGGGGCGCTTTTTTTTTTTTTTTCTTTTTTTTTTTTTTTTTCTTTTTGGGAGCAGGGGGAGCCACTTTTCCCAAGCCCCTTCCCGAGCTCCCGCTTCCTGAAGCCACAGGCAATAAGCGGGGGAGCCCAGCGGCTCTGTCCCAGCGAGACTTTTTTTGTTTGCTCTCCTTTTTCTCCTCTTTTTTTTTTTTTTTTTTCTTGTCCGGAGGAGGAAGATTTTTTTCGGAGGAAATCGGGACATTCCCCTGAACACCCCCTCTCTCCGGCTTTTTTTGAGAGTTACGCTCCTCTTCTGGCCGCCTCCGACAGCAGCAGCCCAGGAAGCTCAACCAGCAGCGAGTTCTCCTTCTCCCAAAGAAAAAAAGAAAAAAAAAAATAACAAAAAAAACAAACCTTTGAAAATCCGAAAAGGAAAAGAGGACGGGGAGGGAGGGGAAGAAAAAAAAAGGAAAGAAATTCAAGCACTTGAGGGAAGAAGCGGTGGCTAGAAGGAGGGAAAAGAGCAGAGAGACTGTGCAAGAAGGAAGGAAGGAAGGAGGAGGAGGAGGAGGAGAAGCGGCGTTCGCAGCTGGGCAGAAGCCGGGACCATGCAGTTTCCAGCCGGGCTTTGCTGAGAGGGGCAGCCCCGGACCCCACACTCC
>NW_015091112.1:638873-727207 GCF_001431845.1 Calidris pugnax
ACACCCCCTTCTCCCCACAAACTCCTTTTCTGGGTTTTGGTTTTTTTTTTTATAAAAAAACACCTTTCCCTCCATAAGGAAGGGGGGATTCACCCGTCTACCAGAGCTCAGTGTAGGGGTGGAAAGTGGGTACCCCCTCCCCCTGAAGACCAATACTTCACCCACCGGGGTGCCCCTGCCTCCCCCCCACTCCTGGGGTGGGACTGGGGGTTTGGGGTGGCTTTGAAGTGTCCTGGGGGGCGCTGAGGCCTGAGGGTCACACTGGGGGCACTGATGCGGGAGCTTTGCCCCCCTGCCCCGGAGGCAGCCCGGGGTGGGCTGGGACTGGGCAGGGGGGGACGGGGCTCCTTGGTGGGGGGTCGGGGTCCCTCCACTTCTCCTGGTGGACAAGCAAGGAAGTGTCTGGCCAGAAGATGCTCTCCTTGGCAGGGCTCTCACAGTTAAATAATAAATACCACCCCGATCCGCACCGGGGGTGCTGCTTTTAATTTTCTGTCTACATGCCCATGGCGCGCTAATGAGAGGAAGAGAATTTTTTAAAAAACTCTAATAATAACAACAATAATCGCATGCTTTAAAGCAAGCCCTTTTCCTCCCCCAGCGATATCTGAAAGCATCCTCTCCCTGTTTTTTTTCTCTCCTGTCGCTTTTGGGAGGGAGACCTGATGGCTCGGGTGTCCCATGGCACCTGCCTGAGCGGGGTGTGGGGTCAGAGAATCCCCCTGTGTGAATCTCAGCTCTCCCACACCCACTGCATGAAAAATAACACGTGTGGAAATCCCTCAGAAGGTGGACGAGTTGGGAAACGGTCTCATCCAGCGCGTTTCCAGAGCGTGGCCTTGTTGTTGCGTTTCCCAATTGCTCGCTATGTTATCATGGCCATTTATCCGGGGAAAATTAGTGGAAGTGGTTAAATGAGCTGGCTTTAAGGGGACTGGTGATAAAGATGAAGCTTTGCTTCGAAAACGTAGTAGGGGTGCAGATGAGAGTTGGCTAAAGTGTGGTGGAAGAACCCTTTGCATGGGGCCTGCTCGTGCAGGTCGCCACGGGCAAAAGAAGTAGAAATAGGAGAAAAATAGGGTGTCTTCAGTTTTTGTGACTTGGCGCAGCACTCAGAGGCTCTCGAGGTGTGGATCTGATTCACAGGGGCTTCGGGGTGAGGAGGAGGAGGAGCTTTGGGAGAATTGTGATTATGATTTAATGGGGCGTTAGGTGAGGTTGGTGTTACAGTTACTCTCTGCGGAAGGGACGCGGGAGCTCGTACGTTGCCGTTTTCGTTTGAAACCTCCGAGCTTTCTCCTACCTCAGAGCAATTCAAAGGATGCGGTCGCACTTCATTAGAATAAGGGAAAGATCTAAACGGAATCTTGAAGTATTTAGAATATGATTACAATAAGAATACTGACATGCGATAAAAAGGGTAGAAAAAGGTCTAGAGCATTTCCAAGTCTTTTTGTGTGCGTATATTTATACGTGTCTTATATGTGGGTTCTATATTGCTGACAGGGAGGTATAGATCTGACCGATTCACTGACGCATCAGGAGCATGCATTGCCCCTTACACCCTTTCTGCATCCGTGCTTTCACACGCCAAATGCCTAAGATATATACGCCCCTCTTTACTGTTAAATTAATTTGGAACTGAGTTGAAATAATTCTGACCGGTGGCAAAAATTTATTTCATTTTTCAAATGTATCTCGCGTGCAGCTCTCCAGTACTTTTAGACCCCAAATCTGCACGTATCGTACAGTGAAACACTTGACTGTGATAGAACAGAACGGGAATTATCTCTGAAAAGGGGGAAAAAAAGACAGATTTGGGCTATGGAAATCTCGGCTAAACAGTAACTTGAAAGTAAAATAGCTCACAGACAACACACTTTCTGAAGTTTTATTGGCAATGAATAATATGTTGATGATAATGTTTTGAGTAGTGTGTTAAGTGTGCCATAATTCTCGCAGAGATTTCTAGTTAAAAAGTACTCTGGATATAGCACTGTTTTAATTTAGAAAAAAACAGATATAAATCATATGCAGGAGAGGAAGTCAGCTATAAACAGTGTTGGGTTTGATTATATTTTTTTGAAATAATGTTGGATTAGTGTTGGATTAGTATTAGATTTGAAGTTTAAATATTCATATTTACACACACTGGGGAGGGAGTCTGTGCTGAGTGTAGTAGCCAGTGAGACTGTAAATTCAAACTGCTTTTGTGGGGAAGGTATTAGATGTGCCTATTTATATAGTTCTAACTATCTAGTGCTATTCCAGCATAAAATAAATAGATCCTCTGCGCCCGGGTCTAAATCATGTTCACTTCTTAATCTTAATAGCCAGCAGTGCTTTATTTGAGTAGAGTCGTCAGAATTTGACCCTCTGTTTATGTGTCTGCCTGGGAGTTTTATACTGAAATTGCCACGTTAAGATGTTACAAGTGGCTTCTGTGTGATGCTGATAGCAGCAAAGAGTCTTAGTGGACCTAAAGGCAGGGGGGGAAAAAAAGGGGACGTGGAGACTAAAACCTCTGCCCAGTAGCACCACAGTAGTTCAGGGGCTGTCAGCGTTTCCAGTCCAAATCCCAATTTTCAGAGTTTATAACTCAGCTGTTTTAAATAGCTTCAAGCTGAAACCTGCTGTATAAATTGTCAGCCCAGATGTATATTTTGAAACAAAAAGTAGTGCAAATCAGTTATTCTGTTTTAAGTTACAGAACATTAAAATATTTTTAATAGTATCAGATGCTCTTTTGGCAATCTCTGGGAAAAAGCGTCCTCAATGCCGAGGTTTTTACATTCAGAGGCCGTTTGAATTGAGTCTTTCGCTGGAAAAGTTGTTGAAGTGGGGCAGATATCAATGTTTGAGAGGAACTGTTTAGCGTGTACACTAGTTTGTTTTTATTTTTTTTAGGAAACAAGCATTTTACTCTGCAGAAAGTCGTAGTACCTGCTGTCGGACAGTAGTTTTGCTTCGTGCTTATAACTTCCGTCTTTAGGGTACATACTTTGGCCAGTTCAAATCCCACTGGACCGAAACTGGGCAAACAGGTTGCCTAACCAGATGAGAATGGCATTATGCAAAAAATACGTAGTTATTTTCAACTTGTAAGAATTGGTTTGGTTTTATTTTGTGGCTTCATCTGACTTCATGTACGTTTTTGAGCTTCAGTTAAAAAAAAAAAAAAAAAAAGCAAAATCTACCTTTACTCAGCAAAATGTATAGGTAGTTTAATATGGAAAAGATTTTGAAATAGTAGAGATGTTGATGTTTGAAGAATAGGTAAAGAATGTGCACTGGGGCTACTTTTAATCTTTAATTTTTTACGCAGTCAGTCCTTATTCATTTCACAGTGCACTTACAGTGCTCTTTCTAGGAATATGTAAAGAATTTTGGATTGATACACGGCATAAAATTACCAAATCAAGGGTTATGCCGACAGCCTTTCAGTAGGTAAAAGTTACTTTTTAAAATGCTCAAAATGATGTGGATTTCTCCAGGTTTCAGACTTGTTTCTAACTCGTGCTATTATGTATGCGTGCCAAAAAGTACGAAATTATGACAAGAACGAGGTTTTGCGTAGCAGGGAGCTTTCCGTGGACTAGGACTTTCTTTTATCAGCCAAAGCTTTGGTTTTCGCCCATGATTTCAGTTTGTCTTTTCCTTCACCCCTCTCCTAACGAGAGGAGCGGCGCGATTGCATCATGCCCCATCAGAAAGCGGCTGCGTTTCATTAATGATGCACTTCTTGATGAGGTGCCATCAGCCCAGGGACTCCGGCCGCGGCACGTGCGCTTTCAGGCACTGACAAATTGAAGTGAAAAGCATTGAGGGTCGGGGTCGGGGGGTGCTTTTAAGAGGTTTTGCCCCCTCCTGCCCAGGTGCTGAGAGCTCGTCCCCGTGTCAGGGAGGGAGAGGTGATGCTGGGGCTCTGCTCACCTAGGGAGGAGGAGGTGAGCCCAGGCTGCAGTCATTTCACTCCCTCTTCCGAGGCCCCTGGCAGCCTCGCACTTCCTCCTGTGCTCTCGCCCGCCTTCGCATTTCTGGAGTTAATGTGATTTTTGTTTATTTCTGTTTCGTTTCCTGAGATATAAAAAGCATAGGTTGCAGCTCCCCTGGATGCTAACGTGAACGACAAGACTGCCCAGAGATAAGGGGGTCTGTCACAGACTGGCAAGGGAGTGTTTTATAAGTAGTCTCAAGCCCCCTGCTTTAGGGTTTAAGCCAATATTCATATATTACGGGTTAGAGTCAGCTCTGTAATCCCTTCAGCAGATTATTATTTGCTGATTATTTATTATTCCTTACACCTCGCTTTGAAGCCGTCGGTCCTGGTTGCTGTCAGACCCAAGGCAGTGAGCTGGTGGGACCTCAGATCTTATCCACAGCCGTGGTTCCTGTGTTTTTATGTTCAGGGCTGTTCATATCACTTTAAAGTAAAATCTTTGCTTGATAGATGGAGACTTCACAGTAGTTTGTGGCAAAACTCAGTTTTCGGTTTTGGGTGGTATTGCCTGGTGTTTTATGGCAAAACAGAAAAGCACCAGGGCAGATCCTTTTTATACAGCATTTCAGCTTTGTTTTCTTCTTTCTTTTCAATATTTCTTTTAAATAAGATGAGCTATAATTTTCAGTAATATAGTCTATTTTAAATACTTTCAGATTTTGCATACCTTTGTCAAAAATTTTTGTTGTTTTAGAGAAATGCTGCAGAGTGCACTGGGTCACATAATACTCTCCCTGTATATTCAGAACTCCTCATTCTTTCCCCTTAATTAATATTAAAGTGCAACCTGCAATTACTAGTTTCAGACAGGATCATTTATGGGAAAGACATTTCAAGCTGGGCTTATGACAAAATGTAATACATGTTTCAGGAGACAGAATTAAATTATCCTGAAGAGTAGGAAAAGTTATATCTGACCATATAAACTGGTAGAAACTGCAAGGGGACAGACTTTGTATCTCAAGAGTACTTTTTTTTTCCAAGTTAGAGCTCAGACATGCAATATTTTTTAATCTCTTTTTGTTATAAGTTTATTTCCAATCAGTATCAGCTAACTGGGCAAAAGGAAATCATGTTCTTGATACTTTTGTGGACTTTTTTTACCTCATGTGAAGAAACGTGTATATTTTATTCCTAGCAACTTAGTATTCCTGTTTATTTTTACTTTAAAAAGTCAGGGTGCAGTAACACTGTAGGTATCCCTGGTGTTTCCAAAATACAAGACAGTAGCTGTCTGCTCTGTGGCGTTTATCTAACGAGGTGTTGGAGGTCTAGGCAACCACTGGAGCGTAAAAGCGAGACTATCAGCCAGCTGAAACGTTAAGGAGAACCACTTTGATATCTTCTGTTCCCCCATCCTGGAAGCTGAGGGAGGTATCAGCACTAACCACACACGACTCGTGCGAGCGCTAGGAGAATGCACACGCCTGGGAGGGAACACAGCCTTTGTTTTATATTGCATCTGTAAGAGTTTGAATCCCAGCCCACGGAGCGTTCCGTCGCGGCGGCGGGATGGGTGGAGGGCTGTTGTCTCCTGGTGGGATCCTGGGATGGGCAGCTCGGGGGGGTTTCTCCCTAGCTCCAAGCTCTGGGGTCGGGGCGATGGGTGCAACCAGCAGAGAAGCCTGAACCCAGTCTGGGTGCTAGGGCTGCTGATAGTAATTTTGGACTTTCCATTCCAAATGCGCTGCCGCCGTATAATTTATGGATACGAGCCATGCCTCATGTTTTCTCGCTGCTCGCTGGTTGCTCAGAACAAAGTTGGCCTTCAGGAAGCATTAAACCATACACTCTACATAAGGATGTTGAATGTTTCTGAAGAAATGTAACAAAGAAGAAACTCCCCATTAGGCCCTGAGAAAGGGAGACAATACAAGATGTTTCTTCGTTTGATGTGGCACTTTGTTCTGTGCTGGGCTAATACATGACTCTTCGCCACAGCGGGCTGGAGAAGCTGCCACAGGGCTTGGTAATGAGCGTGGCAGCCCGCAAAGCTGGGAGGGAGACACGCGTTTTCGGAGTGGGCCTTCACGAGTTGTGGTTCTCTTTCCCTCTTTTTCACAGGTGGTGGCCTTAGGAGAAGTGCCTGACGGGACGGTGGTCACCGTCATGGCTGGCAACGACGAGAACTACTCTGCAGAGCTGCGAAATGCTTCTGCTGTGATGAAGAACCAGGTGGCCAGATTTAATGACCTACGATTTGTGGGCCGAAGTGGAAGAGGTAGGCCTCTGCGTTTTACGTGTCCGTAACGAAGTTCAGAACCAATGGCTAGAGGCCAAATTTACCTTGCAGGGAAATACTGATCAATCTGTAAATACGTCCTCGTCGGCCTTTCCTTTGGAGGGGTGAACGCATCTTTTATGTGCAAACTTCAGCGCCTCTGCAAACCCAGTTAGGAGTTTCTCTCAAGTTTTTCTGACTCCTCAGGGCCTCTGTACGTTTTTATCAGACGTGGGTTTTGAAAAGTGAAAAAGCAGAGTACCTGCTTCCCTATTTTAGTCACACAGCAAAGGTAGAAGGAACTGGGGGTGCTTGTGCTCGGGGTTATGTGAAGGCAGAGGGTGTATCTCGGGCCACGGCAACGAGAGATGGAGCATTCCCTTCAGCAGTAGAGCTGCTTCTGAAGTTGTTGTAGAAGACCTATAATTAAGGGGATTTTGCATATCACATGTGCTATAGGTTATATTCTTGAAGGGCTTACATCTTTAGGGGCTGACAGCTATTGGTGGAAAGCTTTCTAGTGACTTCCCTGCCCTTTACAACCAAACTGCATATGACCTGCAAAAATAAGCTGTACTTATCTTTTTAGTAAACTCGTTGACTTTTTATGAATTGCTGGTAAGCTTGGGCTTGAACTAAATTTAACCTTTACTTTAAATGACAGGGCAACTTTTAATTATTTGTTTTGAAGATGTGGAGTGCTGTCATTGTCTTCCAGCTGTTTAGGAGCTTCCTATAATCTGGAAACAGCACCGCGCTCACAGAAACCCTTTGTAATCATTGCAAGTTTGCAAGAATTCCTCTTTTAGAGTCTTGTAGTTGCTTTCAAATTTCAGGTAATGATTGAAAGGATAGCTCGAAGGAAGCTGGCACTTCAGAGGGGTTTCTTGTATCCAGTCCTTGATTCAGCCTACATACTTTTTCCTTTATGTATTTGAAGTAATTATTAATTTTTTAAACTAGCCCTGTGTGGCACAAAACAGAGCAACAGAAGCTAAACAGTTGTGCTGGTAAATTAGCAATAAGGCTAATATTACAGTAATATTCTGTAGAAAGCAGTTGTAATTCAAATTAAGGAAGGAAAGAGTATAAATCCTCCCCCCTCCCCCCAATTAAAGATATGCCAGAGGCCTAGATGGGCTAAATCTTTTACTGGTGCTTTGTGAAAGTGAGTCCATCAGTGTGGCTTACAGTGGCTGTTTTTTTATTTTAGTGACCTGGCCAACAATTCTCTTTATCATTCTACAACTTAAAAAGTATCAGTAACAAGGAATAACTTGAAAGACAGAATAACTATTGCAACAGTAATGCAATATAAATAAGGAGTTCATTGCCCTTTGGGGTAAGGTGTTACCTGGCTCTTCCATTTGTCTTGCTTTCTTTGAAAGAACCAGTCTGCTTTGTTATTCTGCTGATGGATTAGGTTTGAAAGTTCTCTGGCTCCATCACTACTGCTGCCTTACAGTAAAAGTTCAGTAGCGTATCAGTCTTTTCAGTAGTGCTGAAAAAGAACTGAAACGTGATGTACTACCTCTGATCTGTGAATTTCATTTGAAACCTACGATATATACTTTTTATTAAAGCATAGGAAATGAAACAGAGGGCCTAAAGCCTCAGTAGATACAGCTACAGACACTTACAAACACAAACCTCCTAAATTTGGTTCCAGTAGTTTCATTTATATTTCTGTCTAGCAGACTTGGAATAGACTCTTTCTCTGATCAATCTGGGTAGAATCTATGGAAAAGCGATAGTGTACTTTTCAAACCCTCAACATATTTATTTAAGAGACTTCAAAGAAAAACAAAGGGTGTGCACTGTTTTACTATATTGGCTTTCTGAGTTTTGGCTACTTTCCCAAATAGCAATTTTTATATTTAAAAAAAAAAAAAAAAAAGGAAGAAAAAAGACAGACTTAACTGCTTGCAGACTTTTCACGCATGGAAGATGAAGAAAGCTTCTTTTGATGAAGTGTAATTATGTCCAAACAGAGCTGACCCCCTCCCCCTATATTTCTTATGATCTTAACGGAAGAAAGTAGGGCTTTTCCTTTGAAGCAGCCGGGACTCGGTGGAGGATCTGAAATGCTGCATTCTGCTGCCAGAGGCAGGATGGAGAAATTGGTCCAGACTTGTCTTCCAGACTTAGAACAGAGAGGGGGAGAGAGAGAGAGAGAGGAAAGAAGGAGAAGGAGTTATCATTAATGATAGATTTTTAGAACTCTGCTTAAAATAGCAGGGAAAGAAAGCAGTAGTTGCAAACAGAAGTGAGAAAGCTCTTTACGTAGACAAATATCGGTAAATACAGGTCTTGAAGCAGAACAGGAAAAATAAAGTAATAAAGAAATCATTTTTCGGTGGCGAGAAACTAATCCACACCTGTTCCTGACTTTAGATTTACATCTTTCTAAACAGCTCGCGCTTTGATCTCTGTATCTCGAAATTTGATTGTGGAGTCTGAATCATCAACTTAGCACTTCACCTCCTCTCCCACGTTTTTTCTTGCTTCCCAGGGCTCAATGGAGAAACTTGATTTCTATACATATTAATGTTGCTTGCCTGACAGAAGCTTCACGTTTTTGTTTGTGTAATTTCTCTTAAGCACCTTTTCGGGGCTCATAAGAATAAGTAACTGGGGCGCTTTATGTGAATGCAGAAGTTGTTTGTATGTGGTTTTGAGGCAGTAGCTCACTTTTACAAGCCTGATCCCCGGCGCAGAGAAGAAAGAATTCCTGTCTTCAATAGGCAAAAGATCATAACCTTAATTTTGTTGTGTCCTGATACTTTAATCACATTAGCATCTAACTGAAAAAATATGCAACGTGCACAAGCTGCCGAGTTTCCTTTCAAGCTGATTTCTGGGGTTTTTGCCTCGTGCTTCAGCATATGTCCATCTCGTCCTCCTGTGTCAGCTCGGCTCACACGTGTGAATAACAAAGAATGCACAGTTTAGACACACTGAAGCAATAGTGCCAGATGACTGCTTGGCTGGGGAATTTAATAAAAGGGAGCTACAATTAGTCTTCAGCCCCTAAAAAGTGGATAGTTGGAATGACTAAGGGCAATAAAGAAAGGTGATAAAAAGTGCATTAAAGGATTTTGGAGCTGAGGAGGGATATCTGTGAAATATCTGTGGAAGGCATAAGCATCAGTGAAACAAGGGACCTTAAAAATTTATTTTGTTCTTAGTCCTGTAATATGTAAATCATCTCTTGAAAGCTCTGGAACCTGAGTGTGCTGGCAGGGCTGTGCAGCTCCCCGGGATGAAGTGATGTATTTTTTTACTGAGCATGAGGGGCTTTCAGAAGTGTTATTTCATTAATGCTTCAGTTTGGTAGGACACCAGTTAGTTTCCCTTTCAGGTTAGGTGCTTACCTGTTCAGCTTAGGCTGGTTGAGAGGTGATAATTTAGAAGTGCTCACAGGCGAGGTCGAAATGCAGCTCTTAAATATGAAGGAATGCATTTTTTCTGGCCACTGTCTCCTGTTGAGGTAAATTTGGTGCAGAGAATCTTGCAAACAGTATATTTTCTCGGGTTAATTTTTAGTCATGATAGACTTTCATGCTGATTTGGCATATAAATTGGAAGGCCAAATTCTTCATTCAAAGTCTATGGAAATTCCTTTTAGCATCTTTGTTACCAGTAATATTCTACTGATTTTGTCTGGGTATCTGTGATCTGAACGGTGACATCATACAGTTTCATAGTCAGAACTTTTGGACATGGTAGGACACTGAAGGAGGCCTTAAACCTGTCCCTGGAGAACTTATATATATCAGTATATGACTTTTTCAGCCCTAAACAAGCAGGCATGGAGGCACTGTGTGCTTCAGGGGGGCTCTTGCTCTCTGTCTGAAGGCTCCCTACACAGATGCTGTACGCTGGCAGGACACAGTTTACCTCTGGGGATGGTGGATGGGTCGGACTGGTGAGAGACTGGATGTTCTACATACACCTAACTCTCCTTCTGTGATGATCACTCTCAAAAGTGATGTCTACTCCGCTCTGGTGAGACCCCACCTGGAGTACTGCGTCCAGTTCTGGAGCCTTCAGCCCAGGAAAGACATGGACCTGTTGGAGTATGTCCAGAGAAGGGCCACAAAGATGATCAGAGGGATGGGGCACCTCTGCTGTGGAGACAGGCTGAGAGAATTGGGGTTGTTGAGTCAGGAGAAGGCTTTGAGGAGACCTTATTGTGGCCTTTCAGTACTTAAAAAGGGCCTACAGAAAAGATGGGGACAAGCTTTTGAGCAGGGCCTGTAGCGATAGGACAAGGGGTAATGGCTTTAAACTAAAAGAGGGAAGATTGATATTAGGTATAAGGAAGAAATTTTTTACACTGGGGGTGGTGAGACACTGGCCCAGGTTGTCCAGAGAGGCTGTCAATGCCCCATCCCTGGAAACATTCAAGGTCAGGTTGATGGGGCTCTGAACAACCTGATCTAGTTGAAGATGTCCCTGCTCATGGCATGGGGATTGGAGTAGATGACCTTTAAAGGTCCCTCTAACCCAAACTGTTATATGATTCTATGAAAATATTTGAAGAATAATCCCTTTCCCAATGAAACTGGCGAAAAAAAGCCACCTTCAGCCATGCATCTCCACTGAGGCAGAATTTAGCCTCCTGAGATGTTTGCCCCTTTGATGGGGCTCCTGACCTCCCCTTTAACCTGCATCTGTCAGAGAGGTGGGCACAGCTGGACCAAAGCTACACCTGGAAAATCATTTTACTCTAAATGACAGTTATATTTCCTTTAAAAAATATCCGTGTCACTTTCTAGTTTGTGAAAAATACAGCCAAGACAGTTTGAAGTTGCACTCCTGATAATAAATGATGCGTGTCTCAGGCAGGTTTGGGGGATATACGGCTTGGACCAGAAAGAAAGACCAATTACTAGATTTGACAACCAAAGCTCTGTTCTATATTATGCCTTATATATAAGCTGTTCTATATTAGGCTTGAAAAAAACTGCATTAAGCTTGCGCTGTAACCTATCGTTTAAGATTTGTGTCTTGATTGAATGCCTTCAGAGTTCAGCGAGAGGAAAAGCCCTAGCAACAAAAAATGCACGTATACACACAGGGAGGAGGAGGCGGAGGGGGGGGGAGAGGAAAAGAGAGTTTTAAGTGTCTGGTAAAGTAGCAGCTTAAATGAGCATGAAGGCCGAAGATTGCTGACTGTTTTATTGAGTCACTGTTGTACGCCCACCTTTTCCTGTCTTGAAACAGTTTTCAGTTTTGACTATCTGACGTGACTAACCGTTGCATATCTAACAGATTACAACTGTCAGTGAGTCTCCCCCAAACGGGGGCCAGCCCCTGGTGAGAACGTGCGCTCAGACGCGGGGCAGCTCCCCTTTATTTATTTCTTTTTTAACGTTTTCATTCAGCTAAAGGCTGCCGACGGTCTTGTGCAACCTCTGTGTGAATTCCAACTATGAAAAATCAAAAGAAAAAAAAAGCAGGCTTACGCTAGCGACGTTGGTGCACACGGCAGTTTCTCACCCTCACCGGAAAGTTGGGGGCTTTCTTAGTATTTCATGGATGGAATGTATGTAGGGAAAAATAGTCTGTTCCTGTAATAATGATGTCATCACGTTACCCCTGGTATATGAAGGACAGGAGACGCCGATTCCCTGTTAAAATGACTCCCAGGAGGAAAATATATTCTTTCCTCATCTTATTGTAGTCGAGTCAAACAAATGAAATGATAAAACTGTGTGAAGTAAATAACATGTGGCCACATTCTGCTCTCTGTCACACAGCTGCAAAACTGGAGTAAATTTTTAAATTATCTGACTTGCTTTGGATTTACACCACTTTCAATACAGCAAAGAATTTGGCTTGTCCTCAGCAGTGAATCACTTTTGTTCTGTCATTGTATGATGACCCATTATTAAATAAGAAACATTTAGATTGTCAACACATGGACATATTCTTGACATAGAGTAAAACTGAAGGGGAGGAAAACTCCTATGGTCAGTTATGTTTTTAATTTTCACGATTGTGGTAACGACAGGGAATAATTTTAAACGTCTCTGATTCCTTACTGAACATGCATGTGACTGTTTTCATGTTGTAATCACTCATTCCTTGTTGTTTTTTTCCCTTTGTAGGGAAGAGCTTTACTTTGACAATAACTGTCCTGACAAATCCCCCCCAAGTCGCTACATACCACAGAGCTATAAAGGTTACGGTGGATGGGCCAAGGGAGCCAAGAAGTGAGTATTATATTCTTATTTTTGCACTTACGTCTGCTTAATTTTGTTTAACGGAGACCTATAAATGAAATATATCTCTTTGTCAAACATTGGTTCTTGCTCAGCGAAATATGTAAGCGCATGCTTAATTTGGAGGCGATTGGACCACACACATACTTGCATTAAACACACACTTAAGTGCTTGGCTGAATTTGAGCAATCACGAACCTGATTCTCATTCACATCAAGGTCTTGATACATTATCTGCCAGTGTAAATGAGAACTAAATCCACTATATTTATATATAATCTGATTTAGCTATAATAGATACAGTCCTGCAACATGCTGAATTCCCTAAGCTCCCGTAAGCTTCCAACGGAAGATGTTTAGACCAAAACAGGAGCCTGATCTGTCAGGATCAGGCCTAGAGCAGAGAGAAAATATATAATATAGTGCCTCCTTGTTTGCCCTTAAATTCTTTTGCCATCAGATAATTAATGCACCTGGTTAATCTCATCATACCTGAAATTGGTTTTCAGCTATGGACTCATCATAGACCCCTGGGGGCCAAAGAAAGATAAAATAACAGCATGGTCTTTGTTTCTTATTTGTGCACAGAAAGTATGTTTTATTTAAACATAGTCCAGCAGATTTCCACTCAGCACATTTATCTCCCAGCAGTGCACCTTTCTCACTTACTAAGAATCTATTTGCAGTGATCACTGGACATATTTTTATGAAAATTTGGGTTTTGCCATGTTGTAGCAGTTTTATGAGTAGCGCTTATTTTTAGATACAGTCGAGTCTGGTTAATCCATTATGATTTATACAGCTGTCTCTCTGTCTAGCACATTTAGCTGGTAACCCGTCTCCCATCATATGGGTATCACTGATGAGCCAGTTCTGGAGTTTTGTCTTAATCTAACTAAAACGACTCTTTCTAAATTGATTGGATTAACCAGGTACAGCTGTATTTAAATTGCATTTAGAGATTAAGAATTATTTGATGAATAACCACATTAAAAAAATCCCTCTAACGGCAGCATCTCAAATAATTATTTTGCCTTTGATCTGCACATGCAAATGAGACCTTTAAGGAGCTTTCACGGAGTTTTGTTTAAAATACCAGAAAGGCAGAAGAAGTAGAAAGACGTAGACAGAATTCATGCAGTGAAGTGTTTCTCGTGCTAATACACGCTGAGGTATCCTAACCCAAACTGTTATATGATTCTATGAAAATATTTGAAGAATAATCCCTTTCCCAATGAAACTGGCGAAAAAAAGCCACCTTCAGCCATGCATCTCCACTGAGGCAGAATTTAGCCTCCTGAGATGTTTGCCCCTTTGATGGGGCTCCTGACCTCCCCTTTAACCTGCATCTGTCAGAGAGGTGGGCACAGCTGGACCAAAGCTACACCTGGAAAATCATTTTACTCTAAATGACAGTTATATTTCCTTTAAAAAATATCCGTGTCACTTTCTAGTTTGTGAAAAATACAGCCAAGACAGTTTGAAGTTGCACTCCTGATAATAAATGATGCGTGTCTCAGGCAGGTTTGGGGGATATACGGCTTGGACCAGAAAGAAAGACCAATTACTAGATTTGACAACCAAAGCTCTGTTCTATATTATGCCTTATATATAAGCTGTTCTATATTAGGCTTGAAAAAAACTGCATTAAGCTTGCGCTGTAACCTATCGTTTAAGATTTGTGTCTTGATTGAATGCCTTCAGAGTTCAGCGAGAGGAAAAGCCCTAGCAACAAAAAATGCACGTATACACACAGGGAGGAGGAGGCGGAGGGGGGGGGAGAGGAAAAGAGAGTTTTAAGTGTCTGGTAAAGTAGCAGCTTAAATGAGCATGAAGGCCGAAGATTGCTGACTGTTTTATTGAGTCACTGTTGTACGCCCACCTTTTCCTGTCTTGAAACAGTTTTCAGTTTTGACTATCTGACGTGACTAACCGTTGCATATCTAACAGATTACAACTGTCAGTGAGTCTCCCCCAAACGGGGGCCAGCCCCTGGTGAGAACGTGCGCTCAGACGCGGGGCAGCTCCCCTTTATTTATTTCTTTTTTAACGTTTTCATTCAGCTAAAGGCTGCCGACGGTCTTGTGCAACCTCTGTGTGAATTCCAACTATGAAAAATCAAAAGAAAAAAAAAGCAGGCTTACGCTAGCGACGTTGGTGCACACGGCAGTTTCTCACCCTCACCGGAAAGTTGGGGGCTTTCTTAGTATTTCATGGATGGAATGTATGTAGGGAAAAATAGTCTGTTCCTGTAATAATGATGTCATCACGTTACCCCTGGTATATGAAGGACAGGAGACGCCGATTCCCTGTTAAAATGACTCCCAGGAGGAAAATATATTCTTTCCTCATCTTATTGTAGTCGAGTCAAACAAATGAAATGATAAAACTGTGTGAAGTAAATAACATGTGGCCACATTCTGCTCTCTGTCACACAGCTGCAAAACTGGAGTAAATTTTTAAATTATCTGACTTGCTTTGGATTTACACCACTTTCAATACAGCAAAGAATTTGGCTTGTCCTCAGCAGTGAATCACTTTTGTTCTGTCATTGTATGATGACCCATTATTAAATAAGAAACATTTAGATTGTCAACACATGGACATATTCTTGACATAGAGTAAAACTGAAGGGGAGGAAAACTCCTATGGTCAGTTATGTTTTTAATTTTCACGATTGTGGTAACGACAGGGAATAATTTTAAACGTCTCTGATTCCTTACTGAACATGCATGTGACTGTTTTCATGTTGTAATCACTCATTCCTTGTTGTTTTTTTCCCTTTGTAGGGAAGAGCTTTACTTTGACAATAACTGTCCTGACAAATCCCCCCCAAGTCGCTACATACCACAGAGCTATAAAGGTTACGGTGGATGGGCCAAGGGAGCCAAGAAGTGAGTATTATATTCTTATTTTTGCACTTACGTCTGCTTAATTTTGTTTAACGGAGACCTATAAATGAAATATATCTCTTTGTCAAACATTGGTTCTTGCTCAGCGAAATATGTAAGCGCATGCTTAATTTGGAGGCGATTGGACCACACACATACTTGCATTAAACACACACTTAAGTGCTTGGCTGAATTTGAGCAATCACGAACCTGATTCTCATTCACATCAAGGTCTTGATACATTATCTGCCAGTGTAAATGAGAACTAAATCCACTATATTTATATATAATCTGATTTAGCTATAATAGATACAGTCCTGCAACATGCTGAATTCCCTAAGCTCCCGTAAGCTTCCAACGGAAGATGTTTAGACCAAAACAGGAGCCTGATCTGTCAGGATCAGGCCTAGAGCAGAGAGAAAATATATAATATAGTGCCTCCTTGTTTGCCCTTAAATTCTTTTGCCATCAGATAATTAATGCACCTGGTTAATCTCATCATACCTGAAATTGGTTTTCAGCTATGGACTCATCATAGACCCCTGGGGGCCAAAGAAAGATAAAATAACAGCATGGTCTTTGTTTCTTATTTGTGCACAGAAAGTATGTTTTATTTAAACATAGTCCAGCAGATTTCCACTCAGCACATTTATCTCCCAGCAGTGCACCTTTCTCACTTACTAAGAATCTATTTGCAGTGATCACTGGACATATTTTTATGAAAATTTGGGTTTTGCCATGTTGTAGCAGTTTTATGAGTAGCGCTTATTTTTAGATACAGTCGAGTCTGGTTAATCCATTATGATTTATACAGCTGTCTCTCTGTCTAGCACATTTAGCTGGTAACCCGTCTCCCATCATATGGGTATCACTGATGAGCCAGTTCTGGAGTTTTGTCTTAATCTAACTAAAACGACTCTTTCTAAATTGATTGGATTAACCAGGTACAGCTGTATTTAAATTGCATTTAGAGATTAAGAATTATTTGATGAATAACCACATTAAAAAAATCCCTCTAACGGCAGCATCTCAAATAATTATTTTGCCTTTGATCTGCACATGCAAATGAGACCTTTAAGGAGCTTTCACGGAGTTTTGTTTAAAATACCAGAAAGGCAGAAGAAGTAGAAAGACGTAGACAGAATTCATGCAGTGAAGTGTTTCTCGTGCTAATACACGCTGAGGTATCACCTCCTCTCGGGCTGAGAGACAGGAACTGAATTTCTTTCTGTAAGAACTGTCCAGGCTGTAGAGTTACACCTTGAATAAAAGCAAAGAAAAAGCAAATAGCTATGGATAAATTTCATTACGTAGCTACTTGTGTCGCTGCCTGCTCACAGCTGAGGTGTTCGTCTGTCACAGCCAGGGGATTTTTGTTCTGTCTTCTTTCCCGAGCTGAATGAATTCCCATTTTTAATTTTCACCTATAGCTGGTGCTCCACATCATTTTCTTGGAGACACAGGGCAAACTGCACTCATGAAGTAAAAACTAGGGAATAAGTTAGATATAATTTAGTCGTTCCCGTTTGGAGGTTGCTTCCACGTGTGTATTGAGGTGTCTGCAAAAGAGGAAATCTCCCAGCAGAGGACACAACTGCTGGGAGAGAGCAGAGTGGTTTGAAAATGATGTGGAGAATAGCATGGACCGCTCTGTGTAGCACAGAAAGGGAACCTGCTTGCATTGGGACTAACCATTTTGGTGACTGGTGGGCTAAAAGCGTGGCTGTGTTCATGTAACTTAGTAAGATTTCCAATTTCTGCTGGAGTTTTTTAGTTTGGACCTGAAAGGCCTCTGGACCTTATACCTGCCTGCTGTTCTTACTAATAGCTGAACCTAGGAATGCCCAGTAACTTAGTTCTTATAGCCTAGATGAAGTTATTGTATCATTCTTCCTATTGTTTGTTTTTGTTTTTTTTTAAAGAATGCTGTATTTCAGCTTGATTATCCATTTTAATGTTAATATTTTGCCTAACTACTTACTGAAGCTCCACTCTGGGGTCAGTTTGGTTCTGCAAGATCTGTTATTGCAGCCTGATGCTTTCCAGGCTATGACACCTCCAGTTACCCAATTTCAATTGTCAGGGAAAGAGTAGCTCCAGTGAGCCGTGGGAGTTTCAGTGAAGTTCTGCTTCCTTCTGAGAGCCCCTGCACTCGTGTAGATTTATTGCTGCTTGGTAGCAATCGCTCAAGAAGTGTGTCTGGCATTTACGTTGCGTCAGGAAAATTAGGTGGTTGGGGGCAATAAGGAATTCAAGTTAACGAGCGGCTCTGATAGCAAATGTGTTTTTCTTAACAAATTATGTATCGGTAAATAGTGCCCCTCTCTGCCAGGATCTGTATTTCACTTCGACATCTCAAGCGCGTTATCCCAGTTTTCCTCTCTCTGGCAGCTCAACCAGAGCTGTCACATCACAAACAACTTTTTTCTTAATATACACATCTGGCGTTGGCAGTTGGACCAACTTCATAAGAGCACATGATCATCATTCATTACAAGATTAAAAAGTACCCCATGGCATCATTGATGTTTTTTAACTTTGATCTTTCGCAGTCGTGATTCATCTCAGTTATAAAACTTCCCTTTAAAGGAGCACAACCGATGACTTATTAGAACCTTCACTCTAAGTAGCGTAAACATAAAATTATGCACATCTTTACAAAATGTCATTTACTTTGTTGCCAGCTTATCATTCTAAGACATGACATCATGCTTCAGATCATGAATTTGTAAGGCTTGTTTATAGGCAAGGCCCTCTGACCTTCTGTTGGCAAGTTTGACTGGAGCGAGCGAGCGCCGCGTGCTCTCGGCAGCGGCAGGAGCAGCAGCAGCACCGTGACAGATATCACAATCATTTAGAGCCTGACTTTAGGAGCACTGAGCAGTCGTGGCACGCAAGTGACTCCAGTTGGTGTTTTGGATGCTCAGCACCTCAGAAGGTCAGGTTCTTAAATGTAAGTGCCATTTAGTTGTATTAAACATCTGCTTGTAGAAGCTTGCTGCCTTGCCTCTCTGTTATTATTTTAAAATATTTTCATAAGAGAGAGTGATGTCAGGTTGCCCTGTTAGGAAAACCTGCCCGTTTCTATACGAGAAAAGGTCCTGTGAAGATTTTTCCTTGGAAAAGATTTATTTATTTTTAATCATCTGTTTCAGTGTATCTAGATTACCACCCAGGGACGTCTACTGTGTTGCAGAGTCTCTGTGCTGGATTGAGGCAGCACATTGCACTCGGAGTGATGGAGTCTAGAGACAGGGTTGTATAAGATCTTTGGGAATCGTTGGGAAATCCTGCAGATATTTTTCTCTCCTCATATCCAGGATGAAACCTCTGCCATATGCACATCTTAGCCAGCAGAGCTGCCGTCCAGCTGGGAGGGCTGAAAGAAGTTTTCTGGAGAAATAGGTTGTCATGAGGTCATAACCGACCGACAGATAGCAAGAGATCACTGTGAAGGAATTAAAGGAAGAAAAAAACAGAACAAGAAAACCCCCCAAACCTTTACTTAAGCCCCACTTTGATGCTTTTGCCTTACCTCATTAAAAATACAGAAGTAATGATTTGCCCTTCCCTAGTGGCACTTTTCGAATAGGAGACATGCCCTCCTTTCTGGCTGCTGTTGTCAGAAACCCGATCAGGAGGGAAATCATGAGGAAGGAGGGAAAAGAAATCTATGCAATTTTATATTTTGCCTGGCTTCCATAGATTTTAGTTCATCCCTAATGAAAGGTAGTCTCCAAAGTCACCGGCCGCAATTTTCTTTATCGGCGTGAATGGAAAAGTAGTTGTGGGCTTTGAACTGGAGCGTTTGAGGAGGAGAAAACTCTTATTTCATTCAGCTCCCGAATATTTCCCGGCCGCCGCAGCTCGCAAGGTGCACACGTGATGAAAGGTATGAGCAAACATCGCCTTTTTGTCTGTGCACGCTGCAGAACCCGGCGAGAGAGAGAGAGAGAGAGAGAGAGAGAGAGAGGTTCTGCTCTGCCTTTGTATTAACCGTTTGGCCGACCTGCCGCGTAAAGCGCAGATAAGTGATTGAGATTTTTGAGATTCCTCGACTTAAAACCATAACAGTTTTTAGGAAGTTCTCCCTCTTTCCTTTCAAAGGCGGAGGGATAAGTCTGGGGCTGATGGAATGTGCTTTGGAGTAGAACAGCTTTAAATCTTTCAGTATTTTTTTTTTTTAAATATATTTTTCTTTTTTTCTTTTTTTTTTTTTTGTTGACTGCCTGTCAGGAGCTGGGCTGGTGGCCAAGCAGGAAATGACACATCGAGAGGCATTTGTGTTGTGCAACATTTTGTGGAACTGATGCAAGGATACATTGTCTGTTTACGCATTCCTCTGCTAACAGCCTGCATGGCAGTAATTTTATTCAGGGACACATGGCATGCTACAGCAAGGAGCTAGATCCTTAACATCTCTTCATGCAGAATTATCACAGCAGTTAAAACACGCTGTGTGTCCCCCGTTTAGAGTATTCTCTGGCTCCCCTTCAAAAACCACCCTACCAGCCCCCCCCCTTCCTTCCCAAGAATATATTGATTTGGCTGTGGGTTTTTTTTTTTTTTTTGCGCTGCGGTAAATTGGGGCAGCGCAGAGAGAGAAAGACAGAGACAGAGTTTGCAGAAGAAGAGGAAATTTTACAGGCAGGTCCTACTCTACTTTGGTGCATCTACCTCAGACTGGAAGTGGGGGATGGCAGGTTTTTCAAGCGACGCGTCGCAGGCGCTGAACGGGGGAGTTTGCATCTGCGCGTGTTTTGGCACGGCGAGGGTTTGTTTTTTTTTTTTTAATTAAAGTCATTGCTAAATACCCCGAGATACGATGAGTGAGTCTCCTGGGTTTTCATCCAAAGCGAAGTCAGAAAATCTGCGACTCGGGCTGGTGTCTGAATTTCAGAGTGACAAATCTCTGCTGAGACCGGCTGGGTTATTCCGGCTTTTCTCCCGGCGTAAGTGGGAGCAGAGGAAGGCAGAGTGGGCGGTCTGGCGGTTTGCAAGTTGCTCTGAATGACTTTGTAAAGCTTCAAGTTTGCGTTTATAATGCCCCTTTGTAAGAAATGAGGCAAAATGGGATTGTACAGCCAAAGAAGTGTTCGGCCTGGCGATGCTGTGGGGTTTAGGTTCTCTTCCTAATATCGAGGTGCTGGAGCGAGTGCAGAGGAGGACAACGAAACTAGTGAAGGGCCTAGAAGACAAATCATATGAAGAGCGGCTGAAGGAGCTGGGGCTGTTTAGTATGAGGAAGAGGAGGCTGAGGGGAGACCTCATCACTCTCTACAACTACTTGAAAGGACACTGTAGAGAGGTTGGGGCTGGTCTCTTCTCACAGGTAATTAACAATAGAACGAGAGGGAACGGCTTCAAGCTCCAACAGGGTAGGTTTAGATTAAACATTAGGAAGGAATTTTTCACTGAAAGAGTGGTCGGGCATTGGAACAGGCTGCCCAGGGAGGTGGTCGAGTCACCATCCATCCCTGGCTGTGTTTAAGGGACATTTAGATGTGGTACTGAGGGATATGGTGTAGGGGAGGACTTTGTAGAGTAGGGTAGATGGTTGGACTCGATGATCCCAAGGGTCTCTTCTAACCTCTATGATTCTATGATTCCGTGACTATGGGTAGCGTATTTGAGCATGACCACAGTCCATACACAGGGTTGGACTTGGTCCCACCAGTAAGGAGTGGGACACCAGGTCCTTAATGCAGTGTAAAACGCAAGACATCGTAGTTTCCCTCACTCTTATTTGCTGCTGCTTTTTTTGGTTTTTTTTTTTGCAAATTTGTAATTTCACAAAACCCTCCTTGTTGGGGACTGGAGCTGCTGAGCGTTCCCAGAGGCTGTAAGAACCCTGTGGGATGATTCAAGTGTTCCTCGTAAAGGTGACAGACGTTCTATGTGCTAGTGGTTTAGGCTGACGTTTGAGATGGGTGTGTAATCCACAGAGCAGGGCTTTTTACAGTTACCCCCACCACGAGTCATGTCTGTGGAACAAGATGACCAGGAGGTTCTCAGGGGTGGTAGCTGCATCCCAAGGACCAGTCAGTTCTTCTTTCTTCCACTGCGGCCAGAGAGGGGCTGCTGCATAAAAACTCATCGTCTGAGGAATAGACTATGAGAGTAAAAATAATTTCTTTTCCGGTGATCATAACTTTTATCTGCTGGTGGAGTGTGTAGGGTAAGGTGAAAGCGAAACCTACTTACTTCACTCATAGCTTGAATTCATGTGCTGCAGTTCTGAAATCTCAATGACCTACGTGATCACTGGCTCGCTCTACAGGAGGACATTGCTGCCCAAGGAGGTGACAGAGTGATCACGTATTCACTGTTATGGTGAGAGGAAAAAGGCCTTGAGAAGATTATGCAACACAAATGGGCAACCCTGAGCATAAACAGATTCCCTAGGATGTCTTCACCAATAGTAATGCAGTCTTGGTTTGTATTTGTCAACAGAACAGATTGTTTCCATCCCTTTGTAGAGGGAACACTGCTTCCAAACAGTCTATTCCTGGTACAGAATCACAGAATCACATGGGGTTGGAAGGGACCTCTGGAGATCATCTAGTCCAACCCCCCTGCCAGAGCAGGTCCACCCAGAGCAGGTTGCACAGGAACATGTCCAGGTGGATTTTGAATGTCTCCAGAGAAGGAGACTCCACCACCTCTCTGGGCAGCCTGTTCCAGTGCTCTGCCACCCTCAAAGGGAAGAAGTCCCTCCTCATGTTTAGATGGAACTTCTTATGTTCAAGTTTGTGCCCATTTCCTCTTGTCCTGTCACTGGGCACCACTGAAAAAAGACTGGCCCCTTGCTCTTGACACCCACCCTTTAAGTATTTATAGGCATTGATAGATCTCCCCTCAATCTTCTCCAGACTGAAAAGACCCAAGTCCCTCAGCCTTTCCTCCTAAGAGAGATGCTCCAGGCCCCTCATCATCTTTGTAGCCTCTGCTGTACCCTCTCCAGCAGTTCCCTGTCCTTCTTTGGCATAATGTAAGGTTGGCATAAGATGACCATCATGTTTTTTTTTTGATATTGCAGCTATTGCTGTTTGTATTCAAAGTGTCTCTCCAGGTCACAAATAGAATCGTGGCCCCTCTCCATAGTTGTGCTGCATGGTTGTATGATAAGAGAGTTTAGCCCTGAATAGCTTGCAGTCTCCATTAAAAATGCAGGTGGGAAAAGGGGTTATAGCTAAACAAATGAAGTCAACAGTAGAAGTGAGTTCGTTCTGTGTCTTCATACAGCATGACTACGAGGAAAGGAAAAGTACCATGTAGGTACAGTGGAGGAAGATGGGATAAAAAAGGGGCAATAGAGTAGCTTTTCCCAGACCACTTTGTTCCTTACTTTCCTCCCAAGAGAACTGTTGTGCATCACTTTGGAAATGCATTTAGCTTGTTGCTGCTAATATCAGCATTTTTTTACCCGTCACTTCAGTGTAGCACCTCTTACACCTCTCCCTCCTCTTTCCAAAGTGGGTTGGGAAGTAAGGAATGGGGCAGATATATCTGCACCAAACACTGCACCAGAGTAGCCCAAGTAGAGTACTTCTGTAGTTCTTCCTTGCTGGCAATCCCAAATTTCTTTATGATTTCTTTTTTATAAAATTTATTTTTATTGTCTGTATAAACTTCATTCTCCACTGAAACATGGTTATCCCAGACGTGAAACACAGATGCTGATTTAACCAGACAAGGAATGCAGAAGAGGAAATGAAGAAGAATATCATACTTAATTGAAACTTCAGGGGAAGAAACTTAATAATGATCTCATGCTGCAGTATGTTTGAGACACCGGAAACCTTACTGTGAAGAAGAACTGGGTTCCTAAATGTGTGTGTCTGCTCAGATCCGCTGTTACATATCTCATCTACAGTAGACCAGCTTACTCAGCACCATAGTGGCTCCCTGTCGGCTGAGGGTGGCTTTCAGCTCTCCAAAAATTAGACATGTTGGGTAGGTTTCCTCTGAAGTGAATGAGGATACACAAAAAGTGATTCATCCCCCCTATCTTAATGCCTATCTTGGAGTGCAGTGAGCTGCCCTGCAGAGCTATCGTCCCTTTCCATTGATTATAAATGGAGGGCAGATGACTAGTCTAGACTAGGCACCCTGGTTTTGACATGGCTGAAATCAGATGAAATTATGAGATATTATCATCCCGAGGTGTACCTAATGACTGCTGTGAAATTCAGACACCCTGAGTTAGTTTTAAAGCAGGCACCTCAGGTGGTGATAGCAGTAGAGTCACAGGTAACACAGAGCTCCCAACTCTTTGCCCAGCTTCTTGGGTGGATGCTTTGTCTTGGGTTGAATGTGAACAGTCCATGCTACATTTCTGACAATGTAAGGGGTTGTTTAAAGCTGGCTTTGAAGTGTCTATAGGGCTGCCATAATGAGTGCAATGCACACATACCTTCAAAAATGATGCTATCTGCTGAGGCATCATTATCACCTCTTGCAGGATTTCAGTAGTCAAGTACTGCTCAGGTCCTGCTCAGCTTGGCTTGTGTGATCTGCTGAGATTAAAACTCGGGTTATTTAGCTGTAGGCACCGTATTCAATAAGATTCTCACCTAACTGAAGTGTTACAGCTGCCTAAGAAACAACATAAAGGTGATAATGCACTTTATAGGTGTTACTGAAAGGTGAAGAATATTGGGGACCATGTTCCCAATGTTCCTGGGAAATATTCCGTGTTCCCAATGTTCCTACGCATTTAAAGATATTCTTAACGCTGGGAAATATTCCATGTTCCCAATGTTTCTGGGAAATATTCCGTGTTCCCAATGTTCCTGCTTCACATGGGAACATATTAATTGCTCCTTCTTTATCCAAACTTAACATGCTGCCCATTTTCCTTCGTTCTGAGATGTAATCTTTCCCACAGCGTGGGAAGGCAAACCCTTTTACCTGATTAGTGCCGGCGTAAATGTTTGTTGCCTCCATCACTCCTCAAACTCTCGTACCTGCATTTTGTGAACTTTACTCCCACTTCATAATACCCTGCTTCTTCAGTAGCCCTGCTAATTTAAATTCAGGATGCCAAACAGGTATTAATCAGGGTGCTTACAAGTGTAGAATCTGCTTCCTGCCTGTCTGTAATCCATGTGAGTAATGCCAATTAGTCGTCTGCTTCCTTAAATCTTCATACACTTTCTCATTCTCACGTTCCCGCAGTAGTAGACACGGTCTTAAATGTCACGTGCAGGCAGAAGGCCCTGGATGGTGTTTTGTTTCATGGCTCTTGGAGCTCCACAGGAAAATCATCACCTCCACAAGCACAGCAGAAGTGCACTGGGGAAGAAATGGATAAGTTCAGCTCTTGCATTTGTAGTTTAAATTGCTAGAAACAGGGATCTAGCTCTTTATATTCCGGACTATCACTTCACATGTCATGAGACAGGTAGAAAATAATATATGTTGGTGCAGCATCTCCTTGGAAAGCAGTAGGCACTTGCAGGCACCGATGTAGTACCAGGTTTGTTTACATATGGTAAATCCTAGATTAGAATTGCAAGAGAAACCCAATTTTAACTGGTTGTATTAAAAGAGACCAGAAATCCAGAGATTACCCAGCAAAAAGAGATGGTACTCACAATTATTTGTTGTATTTTGAAAATTCAGACCTGTGTTTCTTGGTATTATAGAAGCTGGAAAAGAATAGAGACCTGGAAACACAATACACAGTTGCTGTGTGGTACAAAACACCAGTTAGGAGTACAGAGGGTATTATCCATGGAATAATTCATTATAATTTTCTTTGCATGTGTACATATGTAATCAATGACCTAGATTCAGATTCTTAGGCAACAATGTACTTCAATTAATTCAATTTATCTAGTGAATTTATCAAGCACGGTAGACATATGAAGTGTTATAGAGTTGGTTCCAGTTTTCTAGGATACCTGTAAATTAAGAATAATTTAATTTTTCATTCCTTGGGTCTCTTATCACCATAGACTCTAGATTTGCAGAAGATAGTTTTTGCTTTCACACTGGACTCTCTTTGACTTTGATGATCTGGGCTATGGATCCACTCCCACTTTTGGTCTTTTTTTGATGTCTTTGAACAATTGCTTGTGAAACCAGTGCTATAATAAAATTACCACCTCTGTAGACAGAAGTGTTGACTACAGAAGAGGGCTCAGCGATAGAGCTGCGAATGTAAATTATTCAGTGTTTTAATCCATCAGCTAAGCAGTCAAAATGAAAACCCTTTTTGTGAAGGGACATATGGGTAAAATTTTCAGAGACGCAGGGTGGGTTAGTCTCTCCTTAACTGTAGTTGCCTAAAAGCTAGATCTGGTGTCTCAGCAAGTCATCTCTGGCCCGTTGCGGTCGAGAGAGATGTATGTGTGTGTTAGAAGCTGGTTCATCCCACCCTCAGCACCTACAGAAGTCAGTGTGCAGATCTCTGGAGGTGAGGAGCGGTGAGCCCTGGACTGCAGAGGGAACATGGACCTCAGGGTTGGTGCTCAGATACCTGCATTGCCCTTAAACAAGCTCACTGCAGCTGCAGCAGCACACAGCTTTGAAATGCTACTTTATACTCCTTTTTGTTCTTCTTTAAACCTTCTAAAATGGGACTTTCACGCTTGCTTTTTCAAAAGCCACAGTGAAGGGCTGCTCTCTGAAGTTTGTCACGTTTTAAGATGTTGTGAAGCCCTCCTCGTTAGACATAAGTAGCCAGCTTGTGATCTTTTGTGTTTTCTTCTTCCGTGCCTGCTTGGTTGAAACTCTCAGGCACTCGGTGCAGAAAAGTCCATCCTGGTTTAAAATTACTTTCCCTATGCTGATGTGCTTGTTGCTGTCCCTCTCCCAAGGGCTGTGGCCCCTACGGCTCAGCAGTAGTCTGCCTTTCATACGTGATCCTCATCACCTTCACGGCAAACTCAGACAGTTTAATTAGCTTTTTTAGCTTCTGCTTTGGAAGAGTGAGCCCAGGGTATGCTTAGGAGTGCCATGAAGAGGTCTCACGCAGCAGTATTCACTGCCTGGGGTATGACACACAGAGTCATAAGCATCCCTGAGAATTAGGACAGCAGAATTACAGCACATGAAGGACACTCAGGCTCGGTGTTTAGGTAGGGTTTGCCCTTTGCATGTGTGCAGACTTTCCGATCTATGTTATTAGTTTCACTCTTCTTTATCTTTGCCTTTTCTGAAAGATGGCAGCCAAAGAGAAACCTGATAGGAGCTGGCTCCTAGAGATAGTCTTTATTACATATAGGTAGGAGAGAGCAGTGAAATCCAGATAACAGTGACTGTTCTTTAGACCCAGCTCAAGGATGAAGGAAGCTCTCAAGGAAGCATGTCTACTTGAAAGTAAACACTTCACTAACTATACATTCCATGCAACATTAAGAATTAAAATGAGAACTATTTTTCTCTGGTGACCTGGTGTAAAGCAAATAAACAGTAGATTTTAAGGTATGTAACAAGGGGATACTTACACATCAGATAAATAATAACTTGTTGACATGAAAAAAAAATAGATCTTTTTAAATTAAAGGGCAGATACCTCTAGCTCTAGGTCTTTATGCATAAACTACAAACAAACATTACAGTAGGAAAAGTTCATGTCTGAGCACTCGGTATTGGGACATTCCAAGATGAGGGTTTTCAGTGCAGCTTTAGTTCATGCCTGTCGTGTGTGTGTGACACAACAGTCCTTCACTGTAAGAGATGTGCTGGTGTATCCACAGGACAGAAATGTCCCGTGGGATGGAGCACGCCCACTTACTCTGATTTTTTAGAGATCTAACCACATGTAGCACGTTTTATGTTCAAAATGCTGCTCCCAGGTTGAGTTAGTGGTGAACAGTCAGTGCTTCTGAGGAATAAATCTCAAGGCCTCATAGCAGGCCCTGGGAAAATACGAACACACAGTGAACAGAATCTGTGAACTCTTTGTTTGAAGCAACTTAACTTATTGTCACAACAAAAAATCGTGTTGAGATGAAGGAGCATGAAATCTGTGGGCCAACAAATCAGCTACCTTTGCCAGGCTGTAACCAAAGCTTTTAACTGAAAAAAAATCTAAGGAATTTCCATTCTATGAAATTTTATTTTTCAAATGGAGATTCTGAAAAAAAAAAAAAAAAAAAAGCCAAGCTGCTGCTTCACTCCAAAATACAGCGACAGAAAAGCTCCTTCAAGAAAAGATTGCCAAAAATGTTTTTCAAGGCGCTACGTTTTCCCTGAGCTAACTCATTTCCAGGAATGTCTGAGCCATTTTGGTTGAAATTGAAGAAATGTGTTCCTTACTCATGCAAGAAAAAATGGAATGCAAACAGTCAAAGTTCAGCAAAGTTGCAAGCAACCGAGTATTGGGTCTTCTAATGGGAAACATTGGGCAACTTCAATGATAGGCAGCCCTACCAGCCCCACCTCTAACGTATTTAATCTACCGTGGTATTAATTTGCACCGAAAAATAATCCATTAGCTTCAGTGGAAATCCTGCAGAGAAAATGAGAGTGGCAGTTGGCAGGGTCTCCTTGTGGGCTTCAGCACCTCCGGCCTTGACTTCAGCAGGTCAGGTCCTTGGCTGGTGACCGGTGGGCAATGAGCGAGGTGCCATCTCCAGCAGCACAGCAGAGCACACCGTGACTCCTACCCGCGCGCCGGGGACGTGTTGGGAGAAGGCAACCACCTTTGTAAAAGATGAAAGAAAGGCCAGGCTCAGCCTGCAGGGCCTCTGGAGGCGTTGCAGGTTAGAAGGCAGTGTTCCTCCAGGCGCCGGCGTTTGGCAGGACTCTCCTTCCCCACCCCGAGCCTCTTCAGAGGGGTAATTTGGTGTGCGTACACTCCAACTGAATTGGCACAGTCCACCCAGACGTGTCAGGCTGTAACACACGCCGGGTGGGAGAGCCCAGAGAGCTTTGGGCTGCAGACCGGGACTCCTCCGAGGCTCCTGGGATGAGGAGCTGGGCTTCCTCCCCGGGACCGCTCCTCCACCGCTGGCACCCCTTCACCCTGCTGGGAGAACCAGTGTGGGTGCTTCTGGAAAGGAGTATTTTTAGGCAAAACCCCCTTGTGTTTAAGAACAACCATCACAGGGAATTAGAATTGAACCCCCTCCCCAAACTCTGCCCTAAATCTGTGCTGCTGTCCCAGTCCCCTTCAACTGAGGTGACAGGTGGCCCCAGCCTGCAACCAGGCACCATCCAGACCTCAGGGTGGGCAAAATCCGGACCCAGTCTTGTTGCCGAGGTCCAACTGGACTCAGTGAATGTGGAGAAAGACACTCTGGGCTCCTGAGAGTCTCTGGGGAAGGGTGTGAAGCCATGTAGAATCCAGGCCAAATGACCAGTCCTTCTGCAAAAAATAATCTGGGCGTACCTGGGTGATTGGCATGTCCCCTATCCAGGGACACGGTCTGTGGTGGTTTGGATACTTTGATGTCAGCCGGTGAAAAAAGGTTTGCTTGTTCTTACCTTCTCCTCTTCTCTGTGACTCAGCCCTCTGGAGATGTTGGGCCCATTTAAAACCAGTAACAAGAGTTGATGAGGAGCAGATCAGAAGCAGGCAGCGTCACAGGTGACGCTTGAGATCTGCTCCCATGGATAAATCTTTCCCTCCATCTGTGTCAAACACACACTCTCCTACTTGGAGCTGCCTCCAGGGATGGCACAGGAGGGAACGCTCTCCTTGTCAAAGTGTTCCCCATCCACTGGGAGGGGGCTGCTGCGGGGGTTTTGATTTTAAGTAAAACCAAGTAATTTGGTCCAGCGAAGGGCTACAAGGATGATTCAAGGACTGGAGCATCTCCCTTATGAGGAGAGGCTGAAAGAGCTGGGACTCTTTAGTCTGGAGAAGAGAAGGCTGAGGGGAGACCTTATTAATGCCTACAAGTATCTCAAGGGCTGGCTGAGGGAGGAGGGAGCCAGACTCTTTTCAGTGGTTCCCAGTGAGAGGACAAGGGGCAATGGGCACAAGTTGGAACATAAAGGGTTTCATTTGAATATGAGGAAGAACTTCTTTCCGGTGAGGGTGACGGAGCCCTGGAACAGGCTGCCAGGGAGGGTGTGGAGTCCCCTTCCTTGGAGATTTTCAAGACCCGCCTGGATGCAGTCCTGAGTGGCATGGTCTGACATGCTCTGGGTGGTCCTGCTTTGGCAGGGGAGTTGGACTAGGTGATCTCTATGGTCCCTTCCAACTCTAAAAAATCAGTGAAATTTTGGAGGTGGATTTCACAGCTGGGCAAAAGCCACCTTCAGAGGCAGCTTTTACTCCCCTCACTCCTAGGGCTTCGTTTAAGCTTTTCCCTGTGTGTTTTACTCTCCCGGGGCTCCCATCCTTGGGATCCAAGCGGCGTGAGAGCTGGAGGAGAAGCGTTGTCAGGAGGGTGATTAAAACAGGGATTGATGCAGGCAGGAGCCAGGGTTCAGTCACCTCTCTGGGCCCCTGCGCCAGTGTTGTGTCAGACACAGTAGCTTTACCACAGGTGGCGAGTTTATGCCTTTTTTTATTTTTTATTGTTTTATTGCTGCCAGAAAGTGCTGACCCCGAAGAAGCCGCGCTGCGTAAGGGGCGGAGGGCAGCACGCTCCAAAAGCCGTTTACGTTTCCCCCTTTTTAATTTGTCACTTATGGATCATATCTTTTTTTACGTTTACGTTCTTAAATTAGTTCAGCGTGCCCTGAGCTTCGGTTCCAGAATCCAGGCTGAAAACCTCCCGATTTACGAGTTATTAAAAAAATTCCAAAAAACCCCTCACTTAATTTGCGTTCAGCGTGCAGAACAACTTAAAGTTATAAGAAGGCTTTCATAAGGACACGAGTTCAGGGAGAGATTAGATTTTTTGGGCTCATACGCAACACGGAACAATTGAATCTGCTTGGTCATCTCTTCAAAGAGGATACAGTCAAGTGAAATTTGGCCCAAAATTTAAAAGGAAAAAAAAAAAAAAAAAGTAAAAAATTTTGGCATAAAAACCGATCTGGTCAAAATAAAATTGTTTTTCCAACATAAATTCCATGAAAAGTAAAGCCAGACTCAGCAAATGCTTGAGATCTCCCATATGGACTGAAGAATAGTTTTACATTGGAGCACAATGCAGTTTTTTGGAATGCATTTGAGACTGCTCCTGTTTTGGAAGCCTGCTCGTGTCTTGTTTGAATGAAGATTTAGGCTGTATATAGCAAAAAGCAATGTCAGCATATCTGGAACATCAACCTAAAGGCTGTCTGTTGGAAGAAATGTTTCTTTTTAAAGAGCAAAAAACACTCCTGCCCTATGCCTTTTTTTTTTTTCTTCCTTTAATTCTCGGGTCAGGCAGTTTTGAAGACCAGCTCTCTGTGGCCAAATGAGCAAGACAGGGATGGAGGAGGATGGTTCAGTGGCTGACGCATTTGAACGTGGATCCTCCAGGTCTGTCATCTGCCTCTGACGTCCTTATGACAGACATTTTGTGCATTTGAAAATCCCTCTCAGCAGATTTCCAGACTTACTGCTCTCAGTGGCAATTGGGTACCTCTTTCTCTCTGCCTCAGTTCCCGTTGTGTCTTGTATAAATATCGGCACTAACCTCCCCCAGGAATGACATGAATATGGAACGACGGTGAAGATCAAGGTGTTTGTTGTACCAGAGTTATGTTTTTAAGGCATAGAATCACAGAATCATAGAATGGTTTGGGTTGGAAGGGACCTTAAAGATCATCTTGTCCAACCCTCTTGCCATGGACATGGACAACCGACCACTAGACCATATTCCCATTCAAGGTATATCACGATACAAGTCAGAAAGCCTCAGTTTCCCTTGATATTATCTTTTTTGTTTTATTTCACATTTTTCCATCCTCAAGATGGGAAGTAATAGTTGGGGGTTTTTTTCTATCTTACTAGCTTTGAGCTCCCACCACACACTGCTGCTCCGTGTTGCAGTTGTAGAACAGTGGAGCTGTCTTAGGCTCCAGATCCCAATTCCTTCAACTCCTTGAAGGCATTGCAGGAGGTAAAGGTGGCTTGTAGGATTGAGTCTCTCATTAAATCAGCCCTTACTCAGGGTTAAATACCTCGTGCTGCTTTCAGAGAACGGCAAGTACCAGGCTCTTCTGGTCCCTGCTGAGGAGTTTTACTCAGAGAGGTGAAAAGCAGATAAAATAGAGAGTCTGAAAAGATGAAACTCCTGGATGGATGGATGGATATTCTTTCCCCATTTCTTTTATACCGCTGACTGCTGAATGATGGCAATGCAAATGCTTTATCAACTGTAGGTTTTCAGACTTTGGGAAGTGAACAGGCCGCTTCTGTGCAGTGGAGGGGAGGAAGCTGTGCCCCCGTGTGCGTGTGTGTCTGGAGGGGTGGGGAGGGCCGGCATCCTTAAGCAAACATTTGCAACCTGCTGTTTTAGCTGGAATAGGAAAACCAGCTTGACAAGAACAAACGGCTTCACCAAGTGACATTCAGGGGAGGTTGGTGGGATTTTAAACAAATCTCCTTAAGCAAGCATGAAAACAAGCTATTTAGCGCTCATTAATGTCTCAGGTTAAACTCTTGAATAATTTGTCATGGTTAGGCTCTTTTGGTTTCATTGGTGTTTTTCTAGTGACTAATGAGATGACAGCTACACATGCTCCTTGGTATGCCACTGCTCACAATAGGGTTTAAAGTTGTGTATTTGTTATTGATGTCATTAAAGTGATGGATTTGAGCTCGGTTTCTGAGGCAGCCGACTGGGTGGTTAGGACTAATTTCTAGCAATGGTTTTGGAGGTTGAAACCAAAGTGTGTATAAAAGGAAATGTTTCTTCTTTTAAGCAAATAATTTGAACCCAGATGAATGAAATTTAAGCGAGTGGGCATCAACTCTGAGTTAATTTTGACATAGTTGTCTGGAAATCATCACCAATTAAAATATTTTTATGAGCTCGAATGTAGTATTGTCTTTCGGTGCTTATGTAAGAAAGGAACAAACTGCTTGTTTAACCCCAGCCTTGAGACTACTGGCCAGAATATATGACTGAAGTCACAGCCCTCTGGAGCTGCAGGGAGGGCATGGGACTTGGCAAACCTCACTTTGGGGGGGCAAGGCAATCCCCCTACCTGAACTGAAAAAAATCCATTTATCCCAACAAGATGACTTGCACCCACTAGGATGTGTAGCTCACTTGAAAAATGAATCTTACCGAAGAAATTTGACATTTTTAGACAACAGTTGCCAATAGAAAAGACAGAGTGAGCTTTTCATATCCATCTGGGTAGTAAAAGAACATTTCTCTAGCACGGGGGCTCCTTGCAAAAGTCAGAGTGAGCCTTGGATGTGCAGAGATGACAGGAGCAGCTCTGGAGCCTGGGAATCCGAGTTCAGAGTAAAAATGAATCCCTTGGGTTGTTATAATCAGGTTCTTTCATGTGCTCCTCCAGACTGAATAGCTAGTGAGATAGTTCCTTAATTTGTACACACACCTTTCACACCTGCACATAAAGCAAACCTTTGATGCCAAGTGCTTGATGGAACAAGATGAGTATGTGCAGAATTAAAAGGATACACGCCACACTCAAATATTTTTATAGCTTTTTAGACTCTGCACATTTAAAATAATAATGAATACCCTGCCTGATGGGGAGGAGCAGTCCCTGCATTGTGAATTTGGCCTTTTCATGAGAGCACCATTGTTTTTCCTTGTTTTTACATTGCAAAGAGAGTTGAAATGTTGAAGACTCGAGTATAAATGTCTGTTGCTCTGTTTCCAACCACAGTCTCACTTATTCAATGAGACAGACTTTTAACATTTAAATTTTTCTTATTGGTGTTTATTGAGTTTTTTGCATTTTCTTTTATTATGCTATATTCCTACATCTGCATATATATATACATAATAGTACTGCGTGCTTATGAAACAGCCTATCATGAGGTTTTGTTTTCCATGCCGTAATTATCATCATTTGATTCTTGTGCAGTAATGTACTTCTGTTATTCAGGCTGCCAACGCTGGAGACAGATGTGCAAATATTTCAACACAAACAAAACTGTTTATATTTAATTTACAGAATCATTATAGCTTTGGTATGTATGCATGGAATTTGCCCTACTGTGAAGTGTTAACACTATACCTGTGCACCACTTCAGCCTGGAAGAAGGTAGACCTGAAATTGTACTCAATTTCAGCCTCCAGTTGAGTCTATACCGAGAAAATTTCAGGGCTTAGACGCATGATCAAGTTACAGGGGATGTCTGTGTTTCCACATGTCAGCTGAGCCACAGCAGCTGCCCGGTAGGTGTTCTTGGCCCCCCATAAATGTAAGTTGATTTGATTTAGCTTAGCCCTCAATAAAAGAGGCTTAAGATAAGTAGAATCGCTGCACACTTGCCACAGGCTGAGAGCGTGCACCCAGATGGTTACCATCCAGGTCTGGGACATGGTAACCCATTCCACCCCAGGAACTTGGCTGTGTATCTGTATGGTCCTGTACTGGCAACAACCGAACCCATTTTCAGATCAGTATTTACATTCTTTATTAAAAATTAGTTGTTGAATCCCTTAACATTTTGGCTTGCATAAAAACAGTTTGCCCGTTCTCCTCTCTCAGCCCCAGAAGCAGTGTTGCTCGCAGGAGTTTTTAAGGGCTCATTCAAAGCAGAAATCATTTTATTTCTCAGCCTGGGTGGGGAGAGACTTCTTTAGAGAGACTTCGACAGGTATTCTATGCCCTAAATTTTACCGGGCTTGACTTCTCAGATATTCTGGGTATGGAAAAGTACGTTGCATTTGTTTACCTTGAACTCTATAATTCCCACAGCCTATAATATTTAGTATATAGCAGCCAAGAGCTGATTTAAGAAATTTGCTTTTGAAATCCCCTGTGGGCTCCTTTGCTTGCTGAGTAGGGCAAAGTTGCAACACTTCTCCAGGACAGAGGCAATGAGCACGATCGTGAGCTCCGTGCGAGAAAGGGAGACGGTGCCGGGAAGGTGGGCAGACCATCAGCCCTCTTCAGCATCACTTTTGGCTTTGGTGTCAATGATAACTCATTTAGTCGTTTCACCTCAGAGCGAGTTATTTACACTTCCACCTCTGCATTTATAACAATATCACATATACTTAATCTGCTCTTCCTTAATGTGTTATGACCCTCCTTAGATGAGGGATTTGAGAAAGTGGTGAGTTTGGGTTTTCCCCTTTCTGCAGCCCCTTTGAACAGGCAGAATTTCCAGTTCCTTAACTCGCAATCCTCTGGGTCGTTCCACTACTCTGTGTCTGCAATGGTAAAAGAAGGGGTGTCTATTCCTGTAACTAACCTTTTGGTGTCCCTAATGACATTTGTCTACTCTGTGTCTGCAATGGTAAAGGAAGGGGTGTCTGTTCCTGTACTAACCTTTTGGTGTCCCTAATGACATTTGACTCTTATTATATGTAAATACGGGTGGTCCATGAATGTTCATAAGCATGCGTGTCCATGGGGAAGCTCCCTTCTTTTTCCTGTAGATTGAGATAAGATTTTTGTAAGGGAGGAAAAGAGAAGAAGGTAATTGAGGTCCTTCCTGAGCTCAGGTGGACTTCATGTTTGGCGTTTCTCATGGCCATGTCCAGTGGGGCAAGCTGATAGCAGAACCTTCTGCAAATACCTGAGCAACCTGGTCTCGTGGGAGGTATCCCTGTCCATGGTGGAGGGGTTTGAATTAGATGATCTTTAGGGTCCCTTCCAACCCAAACCATTCTATGATTCTATGATACAGTAGGAAAGGCAGAAGATGTCAGGGTGGAAGCATCTGCCATAAGTGCTTTAGCCTCCTTGCAGATCTCCAGGGAAACTGGGAAATTTGTGAGCCCCGTAGACTGGCGTTGACAATAAATCCATGCCAGGAGAGGGCACGTGGCTTTGCCTGGCACATCCTCTGGCAGGAGGAATCCCAGGGGCTGGGAGATGTGAGGCCTCCTTGGGCATTGCCTTCCAACCATGGCTGTGCTGTCGGGGGAGGACAGTACTCCTCTAATCAACAGCAGTCCAAATGGGTTGGCTCAGCAGAGTCCTGCTCCAAATTGGTGGTAGCTGTGGTGGCAGGTGACTGATTAACAGTGGAGAAAGGCCAGATGTGATCACATCAGCTGGCACCACTGCCAACTGAAGAGGTGGCGTGGACACAGCTGTGTCAGGCTTCACGTCCCAGCTCCATGTCAAATCACAGGGGCTGCAAAGCAGACAGTGACCAGGTTTGAATTAAAAGTCTCGCTGAGATCAGCTTCTGCTTTGGGAAGGGAAAGGGAGCTCCAAAAAAGTCAGTTCCTGTTAGCTGAGCGCCGAAGCAAAATTCATTTTTTAAAGCGTTATTTAAAAATTTATAGAGTTGGTTAGGCAAAAACAATGTTAGGCTGAGTGAGCTCTGCAACGGTGTCAGAAAACAGAGGCTTCTCCTGGAAAATGTTGACATTGGACTAGCCATAAACCTGCTGCTGCAAGACCTACTTGGTCATTTCTCCCCTAAGGGGGAAAAAATAATTGAGATCTATTAGAGGGGAGAAAGCCTGCAGGCTGTTTTAATTTGGAATTCTGCAGCCTGACGTTAATGAGCAAAACCTTTTTTTTTTTGGCCAATTCATTTTTACGTTACAGACAGTAATAAATTGTCAAATTGTTTGTGAAAAGTTTGGCTTGATGCATTTCCAAATGCAAGGTACCAGAGCAGACACTATGAAATCCCATTTCACTTTGGCTCAGAGTATTGCAATGACCTTTTTTGTTGTCTTTTGTAATTAATAACTGACTTTTCTGTCATTTCTCCACGCTGCCCATATAAATATTTCTGAAATGGAGCCTCTCATATTTGCTAACCTCGTCTTTCGTTAGCAGCAGTGAACACATGGGAGTAATTTGGGATGCCAGGTGTGTTCCTTTGTGTTTTACTGTCCAGCACGTCTCTCCCATTCGTGGAAGTGCTGGTGTAGAAAAGCTCAGGTAGGAAAGAAAAGCTGTGGAAATGGTGAACCCTCTCCTGCTGCTCCACACATGGTGGCCAGGATGCAACCATAAAGTAAAGGGTACCTGGAACAGCCTAGAAATAATTCATTTCTCCAGTAGCATCCCCACCTCGAAAGGCTTACAGTTCACAGAGAAGCAGAGCAGATTACTAGAATTGTATTTTTTGAGAAAGTAGACTTAAATGTCTAGTGCTATTATAGCTAGAGCAATGAAAGGTTAGTGAATGGGGAGAGGTAAAAACACCCCAAAATACACGTACAGCAAATGCTAAGAGAAGGAGGGAAAAATAAGATGAATGGAAAAGATCAAAGAAGAAATGTTTGCTGGTCTCTGTTGGTTTGTTTTCTGGAGGAAGTCACCACAACCTAAAAAAAAACAGGAGGACCAAAAAAAAGGATTAGGTTTGTAAGGAATCAAAAATGGAAAAATTCAGGGAAAGAAATATGTGAATGCTCTTTATTTGTGCTTCTAGCTGATAAATTGTTTCCCTCTTAGTTGCTCCATTAAAAGCCAAGGATCCAGCGTGTTTCAGGCAAAGAAATACGTGAATGCTCTTTATTTGTGCTGCTAGCTGATAAATTGTTTCCCTCTTAGCTGCTCCATTAAAAGCCAAGGATCCAGCGTGTTTTGAGTGATCTTATTAATCACATTGATTTAAGTTCAGTAATTTCTAAGTCATGAGACAGATCATAACCTAGAGTGCTCTAGAACCTGTTAATAAACTCTGAGCGGTGCTGATGGGAAGGGAACGATGTCTAGCGAGCCCATAATTTCAAGAGGAATTGATGAAATGTCCCATTAAATTGTTATTTTCAGTGTTGGCAATTTTCCTGTAGACCTCAGTATACGGCATATAGACTCCTTTCCCTCCTTGAGAGGATTTTGGCTCTCCAAAAATATTACACATGAATTTTGGAGTATTATGAGTCCTGTATTTAACACACTTTCTCCCCAGTCTGACATGGACAAGAGACTCCAAACCTGCATATAGTAGTCAGGTAAACAGGCATCCAGTGTGTCCAGGTACGGGGGAAAAAGCTTTACAGGTTCCATCTTAAAGAACTAAGATGAGTGGAAATCCCCGTGAAGATAAGGAACCAACAGTCTGTGCCATTTCTGAAAAGAGTGAGGGAACACTGGCATTTTCCAAAGTTTTGCCTTCAGGGTGCGGCATAAAACGAAGGTTGTTATCATTTGTGGTCAGAGATCTCATTGTACTTTCACCAGCACATTAATGTTGGCCCGTGAATGCCAGCCATTATAACCGTACGCGTAGGAGTTTTTACTGCTGCTTCATGTGATTAGCGCATTTTTATAATACTGCTGAGTTCCTAACTTTTCTGCACATTACCTGATGTTATTCATCGGTGAGGACAGCAATTCTTGCTGGCTCTTTTTAAAGCAATGAAGCTTGGTCTACTCAACTAAGATTGACTTCTCATACATAGTCACGGTCCTCCCTATTGAGCAGGTCTCTATGCAGGTGTGGTCTCACTTGTCCATGTCAGACTGGGGAGAAAGTGTGTTAAGTACATGACTCATAAGACTCCAAAATTAATGGGTAATACTTCTGGAGAGCCAAAATCTTCTCAAGGAAGAAGATGACATGTTGGCTAAATGATTTCAAAGCAGGTTGAACTTTCAGTTCAAATGTCAGAAAGTTAAATCAATTTATAGAGTGAATCAGTGTTCGAATACAGTTTTCCTGTCTTTTTTTTTTTCTTTCTTCTTCTTTTTTGTCCTTATTTAAAACCTCAAAACCACCGTGGGTAATTTCCCCAAGATCCACTTTAGACGTTTGTGGCGTGTAGCGTGAAGAGTAGGTGCAGCTGGCCAAACCTCGGCGCTCTTATCCTCTTGAGCATTTTCCTCCTGTTTCGGTGAATATCACAAGAAAAGCTGCCCTCCCTCTCCCCACAAAACCAGACGCTAACTGGAATAGCTACATCAGCCCAAATTTTGCTTTTCTTGAAGTAAGTGGGAGTTTGGGAGTTTTCAGAGGAGAACTGGATCTGGCCATTTCTGCTGGGTTTCACCTCTGTCTCCATTTGCCACACCTCAGTTGACAAGCGATTCTGCTGAGAGACCTTATCAAGCATGCAAAACTCTCAAATATTGTTTAACCACAACGATCACCACAGGAAACGTTGGCCCGAAATTTAGGTTTTGTTTTGAAAACAGAAGGTTTGGGGGAAGAGCGAGCATTGTTAAATCCAGCTTGGACAAAAACATGTCCGTAGCTTTTTTTAGAGTGTTACAGAAAGACAATGCCATTGCTAATGTCTTCAGTATTTCTTCACCGTGTTGAAAGGCTCAGTCAGAGCATTTTGCTCGCTAACCTCGTCTTTCGTTAGCAGCAGTGAACACATGGGAGTAATTTGGGATGCCAGGTGTGTTCCTTTGTGTTTTACTGTCCAGCACGTCTCTCCCATTCGTGGAAGTGCTGGTGTAGAAAAGCTCAGGTAGGAAAGAAAAGCTGTGGAAATGGTGAACCCTCTCCTGCTGCTCCACACATGGTGGCCAGGATGCAACCATAAAGTAAAGGGTACCTGGAACAGCCTAGAAATAATTCATTTCTCCAGTAGCATCCCCACCTCGAAAGGCTTACAGTTCACAGAGAAGCAGAGCAGATTACTAGAATTGTATTTTTTGAGAAAGTAGACTTAAATGTCTAGTGCTATTATAGCTAGAGCAATGAAAGGTTAGTGAATGGGGAGAGGTAAAAACACCCCAAAATACACGTACAGCAAATGCTAAGAGAAGGAGGGAAAAATAAGATGAATGGAAAAGATCAAAGAAGAAATGTTTGCTGGTCTCTGTTGGTTTGTTTTCTGGAGGAAGTCACCACAACCTAAAAAAAAACAGGAGGACCAAAAAAAAGGATTAGGTTTGTAAGGAATCAAAAATGGAAAAATTCAGGGAAAGAAATATGTGAATGCTCTTTATTTGTGCTTCTAGCTGATAAATTGTTTCCCTCTTAGTTGCTCCATTAAAAGCCAAGGATCCAGCGTGTTTTGAGTGATCTTATTAATCACATTGATTTAAGTTCAGTAATTTCTAAGTCATGAGACAGATCATAACCTAGAGTGCTCTAGAACCTGTTAATAAACTGTGAGTGGTGCTGATGGGAAGGGAACGATGTCTAGCGAGCCCATAATTTCAAGATGAATTGATGAAATGTCCCGTTAAATTGTTACTTTCAGTGTTGGCAATTTTCCTGTAGACCTCAGTATACGGCATATAGACTCCTTTCCCTCCTTGAGAGGATTTTGGCTCTCCAAAAATATTACACATGAATTTTGGAGTATTATGAGTCCTGTATTTAACACACTTTCTCCCCAGTCTGACATGGACAAGAGACTCCAAACCTGCCTATAGTAGTCAGGTAAACAGGCATCCAGTGTGTCCAGGTACGGGGGAAAAAGCTTTACAGGTTCCATCTTAAAGAACTAAGATGAGTGGAAATCCCCGTGAAGATAAGGAACCAACAGTCTGTGCCATTTCTGAAAAGAGTGAGGGAACACTGGCATTTTCCAAAGTTTTGCCTTCAGGGTGCGGCATAAAACGAAGGTTGTTATCATTTGTGGTCAGAGATCTCATTGTACTTTCACCAGCACATTAATGTTGGCCCGTGAATGCCAGCCATTATAACCGTACGCGTAGGAGTTTTTACTGCTGCTTCATGTGATTAGCGCATTTTTATAATACTGCTGAGTTCCTAACTTTTCTGCACATTACCTGATGTTATTCATCGGTGAGGACAGCAATTCTTGCTGGCTCTTTTTAAAGCAATGAAGCTTGGTCTACTCAACTAAGATTGACTTCTCATACATAGTCACGGTCCTCCCTATTGAGCAGGTCTCTATGCAGGTGTGGTCTCACTTATCCATGTCAGACTGGGGAGAAAGTGTGTTAAGTACATGACTCATAAGACTCCAAAATTAATGGGTAATACTTCTGGAGAGCCAAAATCTTCTCAAGGAAGAAGATGACATGTTGGCTAAATGATTTCAAAGCAGGTTGAACTTTCAGTTCAAATGTCATGAAGTTAAATCAATTTATAGAGTGAATCAGTGTTCGAATACAGTTTTCCTGTCTTTTTTTTTTTCTTTCTTCTTCTTTTTTGTCCTTATTTAAAACCTCAAAACCACCGTGGGTAATTTCCCCAAGATCCACTTTAGACGTTTGTGGCGTGTAGCGTGAAGAGTAGGTGCAGCTGGCCAAACCTCGGCGCTCTTATCCTCTTGAGCATTTTCCTCCTGTTTCGGTGAATATCACAAGAAAAGCTGCCCTCCCTCTCCCCACAAAACCAGACGCTAACTGGAATAGCTACATCAGCCCAAATTTTGCTTTTCTTGAAGTAAGTGGGAGTTTGGGAGTTTTCAGAGGAGAACTGGATCTGGCCATTTCTGCTGGGTTTCACCTCTGTCTCCATTTGCCACACCTCAGTTGACAAGCGATTCTGCTGAGAGACCTTATCAAGCATGCAAAACTCTCAAATATTGTTTAACCACAACGATCACCACAGGAAACGTTGGCCCGAAATTTAGGTTTTGTTTTGAAAACAGAAGGTTTGGGGGAAGAGCGAGCATTGTTAAATCCAGCTTGGACAAAAACATGTCCGTAGCTTTTTTTAGAGTGTTACAGAAAGACAATGCCATTGCTAATGTCTTCAGTATTTCTTCACCGTGTTGAAAGGCTCAGTCAGAGCATTTTGCTCGGGCATTGGACTGAGAAAGTGCTGTTGACTTAACAAACCAACCTTATTTGGTTGTATTAGTAAGGGCAGCTTTGATAATGGTTGATAAACTTTTACAATTTTATCAGAGGTGCAATTGCTTTGTAGTAAGACGTATCGACGCCACAGCTAGAAGTGGGATTTTTTGGTACCATGCTCCCCAAGAACCGTCATCCCTGGAGGAAGTTAGAAGACGTGTAGACATAGTGCTTAGCGATATGATTTAGTGAAGAGTTTTGGCAGTGTTAGGTTGATGGTTGAACTTGATGATCAGAAAGGTCCTTTCCAACGAATGCAATTCTATGATTCTGTATCTTGAAATTTTCCAACAAATGCAATTCTATGATTCTGTATCTTGAAATGGGAGAAAATTCCCCAGATCTTCCAACAGAAAGGGATAAAACATGGGAGGAAAATTGGAGAGGAACCTGCCTTGCGTATGGCACCATCAGGAGTTGAGCACAAACCCTCCTCTCCGTAGCAGAGCATCCTGTGCCCATCCCACCTGTGGAAAGCTAGGGTGGTGGCAGACGCAGAGCCAAAGAATTGAGAACTGGATTTCACTATTTACATTACCATAATTTATCTATAGCATAATGTTGAAATTGCCGCTAGAAAAGATTAGAAACATGTTTCCTGCTCGATTTCCTCACCGCCCAGGCCACACACGTGCAGAATGTCCCATTAACCGTTGCAGAGCTCCTGTGCCCAGCGGAGGATGGTGCTCGTTCAGTAGCCTCAAGCCAAGTCAAGATTTGCAAACCATGAGGAAAACAACCACACACGGCGTTCAGTTGTGCCCTGTGGTTTGCTGCTGGTATATACCCTATTTCTGATCCAATCTCATAGTCCCAGTCACTTTTTTCTTTAAATTTACCTTTTTGATCTGAAAAAAAGTAGCGTTTTACTCTATGAAAAACCCTCTGGTCGTGTGGCAAACCTTCTTCTCTTCACCTTTTTACTACCGGGAATTGCATCTTTCTAACACTATGGGCAGATTGGCACACTATGTGTATGCTTTCTCCTGATTTAATTGGATTTGCTAGTCTGAAATGTAGTATGTTTGCTAATTCCATAAACTAGCTACTGTAACAAAAATCTGACACGGTTGCTGAAAAAAAAAAAAAAAGCCAGATTACATTTTAGTCCAAAAGGCATATTTCCATGCTTTAAGGGTGGTCTCCCATCTCCCTTTAAAATATCCTTTAATCACTGTGTGTCTTGGTTAACATCCCTGTTTTTACAGGATTCCTATAGTTTACATTCGACGTTGGATAGGTGATACACGTTTTATTGTTTCAAGTCAACGTGATTTCATTTTGCTTGGATTTTTACCCGTTGTTGGTTGAAAGATTGAAAGTTTTGTACTGTGATCCATCTCGTTGAGGGGAAAGACCAGCAACCCAGGGTGGCTCTGAAATAAGTTCTCAGCAAAGTCTCCACGTTGTGCTCGTAGCGTAACCCAACACTGAAATTTAAGGCTGTATTTTAATTTCCTTCGACTTCATGTGGGGCACCCCTTTGTTCTTCAGTACTGCTATTTCAGGGTCAAACGTGGGAGGTAAAATAATTGCACAGGGGAGAAGTTTCCCCCTGTGGAGATATGGTTGATGCTTCCCTGCTCCCTATTCTGGAGGCTTCGGTCACAGTTTTGCTGTCTGCCATCGGAAGGGAATTAATGCAGCAGCGAGAAGCAAGCCTTATGCAATGCGACAGGTGCTAATCTTCCAGGAAATTCATCCTACATCCCACCCATTAAGGGAATTTCATGTAAAAATGGTTTAATGTCTCTTTAAAGGTGTCAGCAAGCATGTGAGGACCACACAGCTTGGGTTCCACCGAAAGTAATGGAGTGAAATTGTCTGCATAATTATTTTAGTTGGATTGAGAATCTGCAGTCCTCTCTTGCTTCAGGAAATAAACCTCTGTTAAAACCATATGGCGGTATTCTCCGAAGAGACGTGATTACAGGGCCACTTCTCTTCCACATCTCCAGGCAGAGTTAGGGAAAGTTGTTATGTTTGTGCATAATTAATCCTTCTTTTTCCTTGTGAGCGGACACAAAAATGTCATTTTTAGCGTGTGGGGTGGGTGCTGGTGTGTTTGTTTGCATACACACGTAAACTTGCTTTTCAGTGTACTGAAGCAGCAATAAATGGTGCTGCCTCTGAACAAAATTAGAAGCAGGGAAGGAACGTACCATCGTGTGTGCATCGTGTGAAACTCCATCACACTGAGTTATGCTTAAGTTTAGGATAAGCAACGGTACTTTTAGAAACTCCAGCCAGGGGAAATGATGTGAACTTGCTTTAAATGAAGCCACTTGACTTGTGCTCACATGCAAAATGAAATACAAAGGGTGGGTTTTGATTGTGGTGCATCTCATCCTTCTCCCTGGAATGTCACCTCCTGCCACCTTCACAGGTGACGGTGGGGTTACCCTGGTCTGGTGTGATGGGGGATGTGATACCTTTGGTATCAATATGTTGGTATCAATGCTTTGATGCTGATGCTGCCGCGCTGCAGGGCTGTGGTCCCACACCTGGGTCCGTGTGGGCAGAGCCCGACTCCGTGTGCTCAGGATACTCCCAGCAGCCACCAGGAGCTGGGTACCCATCCCTGGCAGGGGTGGGGGACCTGCTCCTGACAGGAGAAGGCCTTTGACCAGTTTTTCGTGTCGCTGTTTTTGTGAAAACAGAGAAGGAAACATCCAAACACTAAATACGAAGGTGTGAAAACCATAGAGCTCGTTAGAGATACAGTTATTTTAACTGTCAAGTGAGCAAGCCTTGACTTTCACTTTAAATTCAGCTGCCACAATTCTCTCTTTTTATCAGTTTTACATCAGTGTACTTCCATTTATTTTAGTGATATTGATTTATGCCACAATCAACAAGAAAGCAAGAAACATTATCAAAACCTTAGCAAAGAGTAATATCAGCCATTCTCAAACACTATCAAGAAACTTTATCAAAGAAAAGCAAAACCGGAAAAAACACTTTTCACTCTCAAATCTGAGTGATGTGCAGGAAGTAAATTACTACCACGCCTGGTGAGAGAGTGGGTATTGGGGATGGATGTTCTGTTTGAATGATGCAGTGAAATATCAGTATGGTGGAGAAGGGAACGTATTTTCCTACTGTATACAAGATATATCATTGTAAACCAATGTCTTCTCGGAAATGCTGCCAGATGCTGGGGGGTAGGCTTGACAGCAGATCACCCTTGGCAGTAGCTTGGCCATCTAAATCCATCAGAGATTAGAAATTGGGTTCAGTCCTAGTCTAATGTGTGTTATTTGAACGAGGGGAATCGTTAGTGCACAGAGTCTTTTGTCAAGGGAGGAATAACTTGTTTAAGCATCAAAACTAGTCAATGATGGGGACCCTCCCAGCCAGACGCCATTTCTGCTGCCAAAAAGAGAATAATCCCATGGGTTTTGTGGGAAGCTGGAGCAAAAGGACAAGGAATGACCCATCCTACCTGGAAAAGAGTTAAAAAACAAATTTCTTCCTTTGTCGCAGTGCTGGGCTTTCTGTAAACTTTTACCAAAAAAATCGCCTTCTTTTGTTAAGCATTGACTTCCTCACAGTTTGTGTTGAAACTGGAAAACGTTTTCCATCCCTCTTTTCTGTTGTTGCCTTTTTACTTCATTTAAATTGGTTAAGACAGATGAGCTTTACTTGTAAAAAAAGCCAAGGCAACGCACCACTAAAAAATATCCAATTTCTTCAGTATCACCAGCGTTGCTTGTTTTACTTTTCCTGGACAAAAGAGGAAGAGCACTTTGCGTTCTATTTTCCATCATCTTTTGGTGGAATTAAATCAGGGTTGAGCTTAAAGAGAAAGGAAACCTCTCATATGTCCAGTAACAAATGGTGCCTATGGCTTGAGTGTGCCTTATTTTCTCAGTGGAAAAAAAAAGCAAGCAGTAGGGCTAAAAGGTAGACTACACAGCTTGTATCTAGAATTCCATAACTGAGGGATCAAGTTTTGGCCTCGCAGACGACTAACTGTAACCATTACCATGGAAGCAGCTATATTATTCCTTAAAATGAGTCATATGACATAAAAAAGAAAGCAAATAATAAAATTCAAATTTGTGCAAGCTGTAAAGACTTCAGGGCCAGGCTGTCTCCCGCTGAAGACGGTGGCAAAGCCTCTATTCATGGTTCTGGCGGATGGGTTAGGCCCCATACAATCCCGTTTTTCCAATTGTAGGTTCATACTTTTTTATCCTGCGAATTAAATGAGGATTTGCCACCCACAAAATAAAACCCAAAGAAAGAAACTTGCTTTAAATAGAACGAGCTATTGAGGCGATATTAATAGCATGGGGATGATGAGTATTTCCAGAGTTTAAGTACTTAAGCGTTATTTCTGCCTGTTTTAAGAGAGCAGAATAAAAAATCCTTGCCACTCTTGCATTGCAGAGATGTTTTCCACTGGTGCACTGTAGTGGGCATCCAAACATAATGACTCACCAAAATAATAATAAAATAGTTAGAGATTATCAAAGCACATTCCGGTGATGATCCAAAGCGTTCTAACATCTTTCCCAACCCAAAGCATACATAAATATATATAGGTAGGGCTGTATGTATGTGCTTTGTGTACATCTTTGAAAGCTATCAGCTTCACAGCTGCCCTTTTGAACGACTTGCGATTTTTATAGCGAGGCATTTACAGCTCCTGTTTCTTTGATTTTCCTTTTTCCCGTGGGTTGCACCCACAATGTAATGCCCAAGTGGATTTCCGTTTAGCAGTGAAATAATGGAGTAGTTACAGCAGAGTCAAAGTAAAGTCCATGAGCTGTAGTCTTTAAAAAAAAGTAACTTGGGGGAGGATCGTGCAGCTCAGGGGAGTGGTGATAAGGCAGAGGTTTCCCTGTCTTGTATGCTACATCCTGTCCAGTGACCAAAAATGAATGCCCTCTGAGCTGCCCTGGAGCATGGGCAAGGGAGAATCATGAGTTCAGAGATAAAAGTCAGGTCCTGTTTGGACCAATCTTCTCCAGCATGCCTTGAGGAAAAACCCACTTTCTACTAAATTCCATATGGCTGGAAGCAGTAGAAGAGGTTTTTTGGGGTTTCTGGGGGACGAGCTCCTGAAGACCTCCTTCCAGAAGCAGCTGGAGCAGTCATAAAGGACGTCTTGCCCGTGGTAGCCTTTCCCAGGCTTTCCCTGGGTGTTCCTCAGCGCCGTTTGCTGCTCCGTTGAGTGGCATCGCCCACTGCTTGTGTTGGCCACCCTCCAGCTCCCCCTCGCAGGCGCATCCCCCCTCCCCACCGACCACATTCCTGGGGATTTGTTACCTTCTGGTAGCCAAACGCACAGGCAACCGGGGCAGGGGGCGAGATTTATTCTCCAGAACTCTGTTTTCCTATTGTTTTTAAGTTCACGGGAGGCTCCCTGTTACTAAACAAACTTTACAACTGTCGGCGAAAGGGTCAGCCCCTTGTCAGAGCCCGTCAAAGAAAATACTACATTCCTCGCCGCCAAATGCAGTTGTGTCACTCGTTTCCCTCCTCTCTGTCCCCCCTGGGCCTTTTGGTACAAGGCATGGCCCCAGAGCAGGTTCAACACCTGGTGTAGGCACTGAATTAGCAACCTGTGAAGCCCGTTAGGACAGGCTTAACTTTGGCCAACGACTTGCATCTCAATGCTTTAATGAGTTTTGGACATGGTGCTATTAAACGGCCTGGTGTGGGGTGGAGGCAGTCAGCCCCAGGGCTCGGGGTGGGGGGTGGGTTAATGTGAGATGGATGTATGTGGGGCTGGAGTTTCTGTACCAAGGATGGGATTTGGGTTTGTGTAGCTCACAGCTTTGCTTTTCCACCAGAGGAAAAAACACAAATCCAGTGGAGATAGTTCTGAATGAAGCACTTCCAGGAGCAAATAATGCAAATAATGAGGCTGTTTTGTTGGAAAATCCCAGGATTTTATAGTTTCTCACTTCATTGAGGAGTTCCCTACCCTCTCATAGAACACATTATCCGAAACATTTGCTATCAGGCTTAGTGCTGTTTTTTTTCCCCAAGAAGTTTGTCATTTTGTCCTTTGTACCAACGTGGTGAGGAGCACATCAGTTTTAGCTGAAGGGGATGGCCAGGGCTGCTGTGGCCCATCTCTTGAAGAGGGACCATCTCTCTTCAAGTAAACAGTAAATGCACAAAGGAAAAAGCAACAACCAAACCCAGTCATGGACAAGTAACATGTAAATAATCTTTTGGACCTATGTCAGGGGATGCAGGAACACTCTTGAGCATTGGACATGAAATTCTAGTTTTACGTGATTGTGTCTGCCCTGAAAGGTGGAAACTCAGAGTCATGCTTGCTGAGTTAATGTTGAAATCAATCTCGTAATAGCCACTGTGAGGCAAAGAAATGACAGTTCTTTGGAATTTAGAGCCACAGGAAACTCTGACACAGCAGGTTTAAGACCAGTACCTAAAGGGGTCCCACGGGATAAATGGGGAGGGACTCTCTATCCGGGAGTGGAGCAATAGGATGAGAGGTAATGGTTTTAAACTGAAAGAGGGGAGATTTACATTAGATATTAGGAGGTAATTATTTACTGTGAGGGTGATGAGACCCTGGCCCAGGTTGCCCAGAGAAGCTGTGGCTGCCCCATCCCTGGAGGGGTTCAAGGCCAGGCTGGATGGGGCTTTGAGCAACCTGGTCTGGTGGGAGGTATCACTGCCCAGGGCAGGGAACTGGATGATCTTTAAGGTCCCTTCCAATTCTATGATTCTAAGACCAGCGTTTCCAAACTCAGGTTCCCTGTGGTCTGGAATTCCTAAGCAGCCGCAGCCTGCGTTTCACTGTGCCCTTTCATGGCAGTGGGAGATGCTGAACCCTTTGCAGCACCAGGCCCAGAGTTAGCAGGAGCTGCCTGACTTGATGTACTCATGTTAAAAATATTGTGTACGTGACTTCACCAAGCACAGACAATCACTCAGCCCTAGAACAGTAGGGCTAAATGAAACCTCAGGCGACCTAGTCCATTTTTCCTCAGAGGAAGTATTATATATACTTAGATCATCACTGACATCTGTCCAAATTCTTAAATCCTCCAGTACTGTGCCTTCCACTTACTTACCAAGTCTGTTTTTTGTGTTTTTTCTTTTATACTTAAAAAGGAGTTTGCTAATATCATACATTAATCTCTTAAATCTCCTCTACCTCAAATGAAGCCAGCTTTTTCTTGTTCTTTTCTCAGCTGACATGGAGATCAATTGATTACCATTTTCTTCAGAAAACATTTTACTCTTATCATGTCCTTTCCTGCTCGTCTCTTTTCTAGACTAAACAAATGTATTTTCTTCAACTTTTCCATGTAGGTCATGCTTTCTAAATCTCTTATCGCTTCTGTTGCTCTTCTCTGGATTCTCTCTCCTTAGTCTGTATCTTTCTTGAAGGGTGGTGTCCCAAACTGGATAAAGCAGTCCAGCTGATGTCTCACCACTTCTGAGCAGAGTGTAATAGTTACCTTCTATGTCTTCTATGCAACATAACCATTAATCTTTCCCAGAACTGCATTTACTCGATTTTTTTTTTTATTTTTTCAAGACAGAATTCTATTATTGACTCACATTCAACTCACAACTCCCTGCTCCCCCCCAGATCTTCCCCCGCGATGCTGCTGGCTGATTGCTTTGTCCTTGTGGGGCATTAGAGAGTTTGATTTCTTGCTCCAAAGTGTAGTTCGATGCACTTAACTTCTACTGCATGGCATTTTACTGATGACGTGGCAGATATCATTTCTCCAGTTTGCTAAGACCCTTTTGAACTCTGACCCCTTTCTCCAAAGTCTGGAGGATTCCTCCCAACTGGATGTCATCTCAGGATTTTATAACCGTGCTTTGCATTGCACCATCCAAGCTATTAAAGAAAATAATATATATAAATTGGCCAAAGGCACATAAAATACTTACCTTTTCAGTGTCACTACTGGTAGTCAGTGGGCAACCCTGTAACACCAAACTCTCCTCCATGCATCCCCTATAGCTGTGTGGGAAGTGGTGGAATGGCCATCCCTGGAAGTATTTAAAAGCCATGTAGACGTGGTGCTGAGGAACCACGGTTTAGTGGCAGTTTTGGCAGTGTTGGGTTGATGGTTGGACTTGATCTTTAAGGTCCCTTCCAACCTAGATGACTCTGTGATTTAGCCTTTAAATGACACTTTATTTCTCTCAAAGACTTGAAAGCAGGGATTAGTCCATCCCAGCTTCCATCTGGGACAGAAATGCCCCTGCTGGCATTGGCAGATGTGGAGAATAACAAGGGGATAAAAAAAACCTGTTACTCACCTCCAGGATTGTTGGCAGAATCTTCAGGCCAATGTTTCTTCTCATAATCCTGGCTGCATCATTTATGTGCCGCTTAAGGCTGTCCATCTTCTAAATTTGCACATCGTGTAGGTGCTTGTGCAAGTGCTCTGATTACACGGAAAGTTGACTGTCTTCTGCAACATGAAAGCTGCCCCAATAAACCCACTCATTGCCAGCAGCATGGGACTTTTTCTGACACACTTGAGTGCATAAATAAGAGCAAAGAACAGCATTAAGCATAATATTTACTGGGGGAACCACCAGTTCTTTGTACCTTTCAGGAGGAAGAAAGGGAGACATCCATCAAACTGTCATTACAAATTTGATGCCACAAACGTAAGCTCGTGGAGCCGCCAGGAATCTGTAAACCTTTTAAAGGATACGCCTGTTTTTGACATTCAAAATAAAAAATCTTTATAGATTTTTTGTGGAAAACACTGATGGGCCAGCAGCTAAATGACATTTCTCAACAGTCAGACAGACTCCACACGAATTGAATAGATGTCCAGTTTTAGAAGGACAGGTTAATTACTTTCTGTGCTAAGCCCAGGAACAAATAATACTTGGCCTGTTTTACTTACTGAGTAGGAAAAGATGTTTGAGGGTGGTTGGGTGGTTGGTTTTTTTTTTTTCCTAAAGGCTGCTGCATCCATATAGCCTGAGTGTAGGTGCCCTTTGTATAACAATAACTTGATACTACTCAAAATACTTGGCGCTGCAAGCAGGGGAGTGGAATGCAATAAGAACACTTTAGCAGGTCTGAGGGTGAGTAAACTCCAGTAGTTTTGGAAGGAGAGGGCAGGGTTTTCAGCGTCCGTCTCTCCCTTACTTGGCATTCGCAGACAATAAGAATACACGGATTAACATAGTAGACTCCATTTATTACACTTGGGTGGATAAAGCAATTATCTGTCTATCACGGCTGTAGTAAATTGTGCAACAGCATTAACATGGGTGGATACGTGGATAAATGCTACTCTGCCACAGAGGGTGCTGATACACAAGATAATCCTTCAAGTCAAACTTGTAAAGACTGTTTTCTTTTGGAGTTTATATCATGTTACCCCCAGCCAGTGGAGATTGAAATGGCATCTCTTTTATTTTTAACCACGTTTTCAGGTTTTTTTAGCCATCTGAACTTTATTAGTAAGGTTATTTTAGAAGTATCCCACTTTAATCAAGTTTAAACAATCTGCTTAAAACCTGCTGCATGGATATAAACACAGTAGTCTTCGAAGGCAGCAAAACAATCTGTTGAAAGATAGAGTGCAAACGCACACACATCCATCTATTATTGCTTAACTGTTGTTTCTTCCATGCCTGAATTCCCATTGTAACCGCAGCCTTCAGCCAGCAGTACGCTCCTGCTTTTGGGGGGCGTAAAACAAAACCAAAAATGAAAATGCACCTTATTGATGTCTAGAGAGCAGAGCAGCGTAGCATCGGAGAGCTCTTAGACCAGATTTAAACTAAGCGCCTTAAATCTGGTATAATAGCTGTGTTTACATCGCCCCCCCCCTTCATTCTTTTAGAGTAATCAGGTTTCGCAAGCATTAAGAAAACCATCCCCTCCTGCCAGCTGGAGGGAGGCCAGTTCAAGGAGATTTTTTTTTTTTTCTCCCCCTCCTCTTTGCCCCCTTCATTTGCTGTGATCTTTACTGCCCGGCGCTGCAACAGGAGTTGTCAGGCTCTGGATGGGATAGCTGCCTTCGGGAGAGGGGGAAAAAAGACCTTATTCCTCTCAAAGATGCTGCTGGGTTTCAGATGAGGATGGGAAAGTCAGGATGAGGATGAGAAAGTCAGGATGAGGAGCTCTTGCGCTGTTGCGGGACGGCCCTTGCTCTCCCTCTTCTTCTCTTCTCTTCTCTTCTCTTCTCTTCTCTTCTCTTCTCTTCTCTTCTCTTCTCTTCTCTTCTCTTCTCTTCTCTTCTCTTCTCTTCTCTTCTCTTCTCTTCTCTTCTCTTCTCTTCTCTTCTCTTCTCTTCTCTTCTCTTCTCTTCTCTTCTCTTCTCTTCTCTTCTCTTCTCTTCTCTTCTCTTCTCTTCTCTTCTCTTCTCTTCTCTTCTCTTCTCTTCTCTTCTCTTCTCTTCTCTTCTCTTCTCTTCTCTTCTCTTCTCTTCTCTTCTCTTCTCTTCTCTTCTCTTCTCTTCTCTTCTCTTCTCTTCTCTTCTCTTCTCTTCTCTTCTCCTAAAAGAAGGGGGGAAACGTAACAGATACGAGCAGGCAAAGAGAATTAAGGCAGGGACCAAGACTTGCGTGACCGTCTCTGTTTATATGAGTTGTCTTTAATGTCTCCGAGCCATGATGCCAACAATGTTTAGCTGGTTTCCTGGCACACGTGCACACGGATTTCTTTACATTCGTGAAAAACGGATAAAGGTGAAGGCAGAGCATCGTGGCTCCAGGGGGTCCCACCTGCTTCCTCCCCGACCCAGCTGATGTTCATACAAGGTGGTACTCAGCTTTGCAGAAGAAGATCCATGATCCAAGTCAGAATTCAAAAGCTTTTCAAGAAGAAAAGAGAAAAAAAGACTAAAAAAACCACTACAGCAAGGGGAAACCTTGCTCATTTTCTGGTGAGCCAATGCCATACCACAGCAGAGGGGCAGAGCAGCATGGATCCTGCAATGCTGGGATGAGTCGAAGGGTTGGAGGGAACCAGTGCAAAAGCAACCTCACTCGAGCCCCTTCCTGTTCTGCTTCTCCTTTTTCTTGAAGAACCTTTTTAGTTTCATTCATTAAATCTTCCAGTTTTGCTGCTTTAACACAACTTTCCCTGTGCAGACTTTGGGGCCAGCTCAGCCCCTGCCACATGTCCCCCTGCCAGTCCCTTGTCTGCTGGAGGAGCAGCCTGGAGCCCTGCTCCAAACAGGCATTTTTCACCTCTCTAGATAGAGAAATTTTGGAAGTGAGAGGCTCCTTTGCAGCTGTTGCAGTTTACTAAAAAACCCTGACCTCTGGGTCTGTCTTTCAGCTGGATCCATGCTTTTCACAGACCCCAGCTGACTTTTAAAAAGCGTTGATAGCACTTTATATCCTGAAAGGCTTTGCAGTGATTGAGTTAGAGTCATTCCCATGGGCTTGAAGAGACACAGGTTACACACCCCATGGGATCGTTTTCCTTCACCCTTCCTGCCCCTTCCTCTCTTCAACCTGCTGGAAGCTCTGACTCCATCCCGTGCTGGGCGAGCTGCCTGCGAGATGAGCTGAGGAGAAATTTGCTTTTGCTCCCAGTAAGTCAGTGGGGAGGTGACCATCGACACCAGAGATGCTCTGTGGGCTCGACCTCTACGCTGAGGTTGAAACCAGCCCCTGCCTCTGCTCACCCCGGGCTGGAGCCACAGCTCCTGGGAGACAGTAGCATAACTGGTTCCCCTGGGAGCTGGATCTGGCCCTTTTGGAGCCCTACCAGTATCTGCAGAGCTTCGAGAAAGCAGGGATCAGGGAGGAGGAGCTCGGTGGGATTTTGGCAATGGGCCACGTTAGATGCGTTGTGTAGGAACTGAGCCCATCCACAGCACACGTTCCTCTGTCTTTACTTATTTCCATTTCTCTGCAATAGTGTCAGGTATAGGGCTTACCTGCTTTGGGTGAAAAATATGTCTCTTTTCAGAACAAAAAGAGACAAGGTCTTGTTTTCTGCCTGTGTCTGAGTGGCTCCTGTTGACACTAGCAGGGCTCTGTGTACAGTCAGGAGAATAAGATCTAATGCAAACTGGTGCCCTCAGCTATTTAAAAAACAAACATCTTTTTTTTTTCTTCTCCAATGAGTGAATTAACTGTAGTTACTGCACCTACGTAGCTCCTTGTTTTATGAACTATAAGAACCTTTCCTATGCACAGCCTATGGCCTAATTAGGTAATTATGTCTCTTGGGTGGATTATATTTTTCTTCTCATAATTGTGTCTTTACCCAAGAGACTGGAAGGGTTCCAGGCTTTTCCCTTTCCTGGATAAAAATTGTTTGGCTGTTTTGTGTTTTGGGTTTTTTGTCATGAACTTTGGATTGGGTGCGTTCGGTAGGACTGGGTTAGGGGAAGCCAGCCCGGGGATGACATTTTGTCACAAGACAAGGGACACAAGAGGGACCCTTGTGACTTGCTTCAGAGATTTTTCCTTGCAAAGAGCTGACGTGTGTCTTCTGGGCTTTTGCTGATTTATGGCACTCTTGTTTCTACCTCCAGAGCGTAGATTGACACTCCTTCGGAGTGACATCTTGCTGCAATGATGCATTGTCTGAAATTTGGAACAGAACAATGAAAGTTTTTGCTTCCTGCTGAATGCTCAGCGTTATCCAGTCCCTGCACAACAGCTGTTAAGAAGCCTTAGGCTCAGGTCTCCACTCCTTTGCTGTGGCATAAATGTGGCTCCCCTTGACTTCAGCTTTACAACCCTGCAGCTGAATTCACAGTCAAGCCCATATCAGTGTCTCCCAGTTACATCTGATCCATAGGACCAAATGGGATGAATTTAAGGAGAATTTGTGATGAAATTCAGAGGACATGCAACCTATCATTTTTTGTGGTGTGAAATTGTCTTCTCCAGCATGTACACAGAAGCATGGCACTAGTGTGTTAAAGGAGATATAATCTGAGTGCTTGTCTCAAAGACATATAATGTTAGTAGGAAAAAATGTGCCCATTCTTTATCTTTTTAAAACATTTTGACTTTGGAGAACAGTGGGAATAATCAAAACTTGGGTTCTTGGTCTCTGATGTGCTTCTCTTGAAGTCACAGAAAACCTGGAGTGTATAGGCTATAAATTCATGGCTTGTAAACTAGGTGATTCTTCTTTCTGCCACCCCATAGCCTGAAGAAAAGTCCCTTTTTCATTAAAGTTTTGTTCTTTGTCAGTCTCAGCACTGAACCCAGAGCCATAGAAAGCCTCAGTTCCTGGCCGTGGAGTTCAAAGAATTATTTTAATTTATTTTCCCTTCCCATCTGTAGTCACTCCATGGAGTGACTCTCCAAACTCCATGGAGTGACTCTCCAAACTTTACTAGCTGATGCTGAGCACAGGGCATAGAGCAAACAGAAACCGTGGTGGTATTTCATGTTGGGTCATCACCCTCCATCCTGTTTGGGATGTCCCAGCAAATGTGTCCCCAGCAGGTGAGAGCCCAGGTTCTTACTTTCATGACCTTCCTGCCTTCCCTTAGCTCTTTTATGGAGACACCTGACTCCCACGGTACTTCTGATTGTTGAGGAGGAATCAAAAAAGAACTGGGCGATGACTGAAAATAGCTAACCCACTTGAGAGTGATAAAAGCATCTGTTGAAAATCTGGTAACCAGATCTCCTTGGTACCAGAAAAAAACACACACACACACAAAAACTGGTGGGTGGTGTACACGGTACAAAGAAAGGGAGTCCCTGAGTGTCAGCATCTGGCACGGCCACGTGTAGCATAATCTGATTAGTTTTCAGTTCCACACCCACAAGCTGAAAGATAAAAACACACACCCCTCCTCCCCGAGGAGGTAAAAATCTTCAAGCATCAACACCACATTTACATTCTGCAAGTCAGCCTCTTCCATGGCCCGATTTACATCTTGACTTCTCCAGCGGAGCGGTGGAAGTTCAGTGATGAGAGACGAGCTCACGTCCCTTTCCAGTTACCACATCCAGCAGGCTCGAGATTGCCTTGCTTTGATCTGGAAGACATTCCTTCGTTCAGTTTAAACTGAAATGATTACGCTGGAGATGAAGCCTCCTCACATCTTCTGCCGTGCCTGGGATGTGAGAATTCAACACTAATTTCTATGGGCCATTTTAACATGTTCTGTGGTCTTCCTGGGCTGGTGAGCATCGCCTGGCTGGCTACAGTGTGTGTTGGCTTTATTGCACTCTCCCAGTACTATTTCCTGGTTCAGTTTGTGTGAAATGGCCCAAACTGGTCCTGGGGTGGATTAATGGCAATGCTCCAGAAACTAATACTCAGGTTGGTGTTTGGCTTGAAAGAGCTGAATAGCCGTGAGAGACCAGAATATTGCCTGTCATTTTGGAGCAAATAATGGGTTTCTAGTATCTGTTGTGTTTTGTGCTGTGACAACAGATGAATCAGAACAGCTTGTATAACTTTTCCCTATTAACTCTCCATTTTTCTCATCTCTTTCCCATCTTCGTGCCTGTGACCTGACCTATTCCAATGGCCGCTGGGTCCCATCCTTATGCAGTAACACAATCAGGAACACATGGGACAGTCTAAATCTTTTTGGGCTACATTTCCTACCCGAGAGCGCCTGTGTGTCCCCTCCAAGCCCAATCCATTCCACAAAACTGTCTTTGCAACAGAGCAACCAGCACTAAATGCAGCGTTGCAGGCACTGGGATAGCTGCAACATTATTTTATCCCACTCTATATGTAGCTTTATATTGCTTTTTAATGTCCTGACTGCCGCAGCAGATCACAGATTCTCCCCGAGCTATCCACACTCGCTACCCTAATCTTTTTTCCTGAAATAAAATTACACCTCATGACTGAGACCAAGGAATACAGCTTTTCTTAGCACGCTCCCCTGGGATCAGGAATTTCTCTGTCAACGGACACATATATCAATGAGAGATGAAAAGCAGCTTGTGGAATGAGTTTTAAACATGTATCACATATTTCATTGCTGCTGCTTATGTGCTACTCAGAAGGCCTTTTTAGAGTGCTTTCAGCTCATACCTCATGGCTCCTCCGTACTTAATGGGATTTTATTTTATTTTCTGCACAGGAACCAGGGCAAGAGATTTATTTAAATTGCCTACACTTCTTTGTGAACACCTCCTGAATATGGAGTTTTTGTTGAGTTTCCTGCTTGCTTTCAATGTGAGCACGTTTAGCTTTTATCAAAGCATGGTCACCCGTAACGTGCGAAGCCGTAATGTAATCTCATCTCACTGGGACATTTCACTGGGGGAGCGTGGCTCCTTCTGTAGATCTCTTTGTCACAACATGACTCCATGTTACAACCCTAAATTTTAAATGTCCAGAAGGTGAAGGCAAGTCTGCCTTCAGCCCCTTGCTGCTTTCTGGGGACTTGCAGTTCCATTGATGCCTGGGGTCTTCCAGATGTGCACAGAGCTCTCTTTTCTCTACATTTTTTGGGGGGGAGGCGGGGAGTGAGGGAGGTGGCAACACCCAAGCCCACACATCTCTAGATCATTTCAATTCAACCAGATGTGGGAACCTTTCTTCTTATTTCCTTCTTGTCCCCTCTATTCTTTCATCTTTTTTTTTTTCCTTCTCTCTCCCCCCACCGGTTTGTTAGTGATTCTTTAGCAAAAGGAAGCACCGGATTTTCCTCTGAAAATTCAAAATAAAATTCACTTTAGGAGTGGATTCATTCCCAGATAAAGTCAGCCTTGGCGTGTGAGGCCAGAGATAGGCTGATCATGTTTGCCCTGTTTTGAGCCCTCTTGAATTTGCCTAAATGTGATCATGGAGAAGTGAGACGGGAAGGGGGAGGAGATGCTGGTAAAGCGAAAAGTGAGTACATAAAAATTGGGGAGGAAAAGAAGATGGAGAAGGAGAAATCCCAAGAGAACACTGACTGCGTGTGTCCATGAAAGTAATTTCTTCACATTTAGCAGCACCCAGCTTGGACAAGTTGTCATTTACATAGATTGAAAAGATAATGCTAAAGACGACCAGGTTAGATGTTATCCTGCCCATTAAGCTGCCGTTACAGAGTTGTTACAAGGCCACCAAAAATCCTTCCCCCTTGGAAGTGATTGATACCTCCCGAAGAGAGGAGTAGCCACCCATGTCAGCGCTAACAGAGAGCAGCACCTTCTCCTTAAGGAGAAGGCTCCCTCCTACCCTGCCCTTTTAGACTGAGTCATCCTGGGGGAGGAAAAACATACTTCAAAGTACAAAATAATGGGTCAACTAATTAATTTTTTTAAATTGCTAGAGAAGTTTCTCCAAAATTAAATTCCTTCCAGTTTCTTCTCATCTCCCAGTCTGAATCCTTCACTTCTCTATCTAGAACTGTCATTTTTCTGAATCTAGTTTGGATTTAGCTGTCTAGTATTGATGTTGCTTCACCATATGTCATGTAGGCACCATGGTCCCAGTTAGGTGATGTGAACCCACATCCTTCAGTACTGTGGTGAGAGGTACCATTAAAAGGCCATACTACGAAGAGTGGCAGTCTGATAGTTCAGTCTCAACTCCGTGGCCTCATTTATACTTTTAAAATAAATTAAGCAGTGCCAGAATTGTTTCTCTGGCCCTAAGACCGATGGGACAATCTGATCATGTCTGCAAAGGTGGACCCTTGTAGCCTGCAGGCAGATTGGCTGTGGTCGCACTGCTGAGGGACAACACAGATTATCTCAAGCCACTGGGGATCATCTGGAAGGGTTCAAACCCAAACCCTACCAAGGACCCTTCTTATTGTTAAAAGCATAAAAATATCTTACCCAGTTAATGCTGGTGCCTGTGCCCCACCAGTGCTTACAGGGATGGAGGCAGACGTGGTTCTGGGTTGCAGTCAGAGGGTTTGGGCCCCCATTTCAGCTCTGCCAGAGGCTTTTTGTGTGACCTTGGTCGGTAACTTAGGGTAAGATTAATTCCATTTAATGTTGACTAATGGTGAGAGTGTCTAATTAAACCAGTCATGTGTGCTCCCTCTCTGATCAGAGAAGGAAGAGAAAGCAAATTCAGAAGGTGAATCATCCCGTTTTAAGGCTGGTGTCAGAGACAAATGAGATGAATTGCCCTCTGGAAGTAGCTATTTCTTTCCATTAACTGTAGAGGAAGTCTACATTAGAAGAGTTTAGACTAGATGCCTGATTTATGAATGACTGAAGTTAAGTAAAATTAGTCCTGACCCTAATCTCTATGCATGCCTGTTTCTCCATATGTTGAATGATAGAAATAACGCCTTCTCTGCCTTACGTTCAAAGGCAAGGAGCGTCCTGTAACTACTGTGGAAAGAAATTAAACCTAGGAGCAAAAATACAACAGTTAGAGAAGTGAAGCCTTTACTCTTGAAACATCTCAATGACAATGTCAGCAGTACCATTTGGGGCATCCTGTTGCTTTTTGACATTTTTTTTTGACAACTGAGCCCCCATAAATTGCTTTTCCCAATGTGGCCATGCGGCACGAGGGCAGTGAGCCTGGTTTTGGGGAGAGAAAGAGAAGCATTGAGGAAGGCTGACCATGCAGGAGAGTGGAGGATCCAGTCTTGGCCAGCAGCTTTGAAGGTTGTTCCTTGTGATACAGCTCTTCTCAAATGACAGTGACTATTTACTTTTTGGAAGGTCTCCCAGAGGAATGAAAGCTAGTGACTAACTGTGACAGACTTAAAGAAAAAAAAAAATATAAGGGAACAAAAGATTGCATTTTCTTAGCAAAAATCCACAACATATAAACCAGGCATAGAATAATTGTCCCGCTTGATAATTTGTACTTACATATGAGGCTTCCTTTTGGAAAAGAAAGTTTGCCCCTTTAACTACCTAGTGTAGTTAAAGCAGCAAAAAAAAAAGAAAAAAAAGAAAAAAAAAGACCTTGTGTGGGTGTCCTCATAAGTGCTTATTTTGATCGTAATTGCAACATGTTACACATCTGTCTGGGCACAGTTGTGCTCGATCAGGCTTTCACCAGCACATCCTTGTGTGGGTGTCCTCGTAAGTGCTTATTTTGATCGTAATTGCAACATGTTACACATCTGTCTGGGCACAGTTGTGCTCGATCAGGCTTTCACCAGCACATCCATGCCCAAAACACAAATCATCCCACCGATGTCGCTGTATTATCGGGGGTAGCTGAGATACCTGTAAGTCCGTTAAATCTAAAAACAGGTCCTTAGAGGCCATTTTGGGTTTTTTTTTTCTTTTTTTTTTGGGTATGTTAAATTACTAAATCCTGTTATTAACGCTTTTATTTTATGATTTGCTGTTTCCAGGGCACAGACAGAAGCTTGATGACTCTAAACCTAGTTTGTTCTCTGAACGCCTCAGTGATTTAGGGCGCATTCCTCATCCCAGTATGAGAGTAGGGGTCCCGACCCAGAGCCCACGGCCCTCTCTGAACTCTGCACCAAGTCCTTTTAATCCACAAGGACAGAGTCAGATTACAGGTAAGAGACAGAACCATAGGTTTGACTTGCACAGGCAACGGTAGTAATTGATTATGGATATTTGTGTCTCAACTGCAGTGAAAGAGGCTATTAAAGAGCGAGAGACGTGTTCCAGGCAAAGCTAGGTGGGAAGTGGATTTGTCTATAGTGTTTGAAGCTGAAAATGTCTTACTTTTTTTTTTTTTTTTTTTTAAATATCGTTTTGCCATAAATCCAAAATAGTCCAAAATAGCCAATCTGGGTAATTTGGGTAGGAATCTGGTGAAATTCTAACTGCCACGTTGCTCTGCCTTGTCCTCTGTGTGTGCAACAGTACATATTAGAATGAACATTTTTATTCAGCGTTCTTATTTTGCACTGGTGTTGAGGGAAACAGCCAAACATTTAAAGGTCTAATAATTAAAGGAATAACAATACAATCTTCTCACATGGCAGATTTCCTTCTAGCACCAGTGCTGACCACTTGTTACAATAAACGAACCGGGTTATGGAGAAATCTCCAAAGGTTGCTTGTGAGGGTTGTATGCAACATTTATGATTGCATGCTGAGAGACAGATTTCATTGTGCTGAGAGAAATCATAAAGTACCATGTGTCATGGATTATAAGACCCAAACAAGATGTTTAACTGCAGCTATGCCAGAAGGTTGAAACAAAACCCCCAAAGCCTACAAAATAAACCAATTTTGTCATTTTTCTAAATTCAGAGCTGGTGAATTTTTTCAAGAGTGTCAAAACAACCTCTACCTAATTTTGGCCATTTCTACACTCAAAACTGGTGTATTTGTGTCCATCCAGGATGTGAAGAGGTGTTGCCCCTCACCGAGTCACTTGCTAGCAGTGTTGAAGAACTTCACCTAGATGCAAGTCCATCAACAAAACTCTTGGCTCAATTTACTAGACCAGTTTAAAACTCCGTTTTGCTGCTATAGTTGCATCTATACCAGGAGACCTGTGCCAATCTTATATACCAGTATTCCTTTACTGGTAAAGCACTCCTAGTACATACATTGTCTTTGAGTCAACCTAGGAAGATTTCTGGTTTCATGTTTCAAGTGGTTTTGACATGATACCAGCTGAAACTTAGTGGTTTTAACAAAGTGTTGTGGCTTTCTTCTTCTTTCTTTTTCTTCTTTTTTGAGTTCAACTGCTTTATTAATTTGCAGTGAGGAAGAGAAGTAGGTGGGTTAATTTGAACCCAAAGCACTCAGAGAATTGAAACGAAAAAATGGTTTGCATGAGCTGTGGCAAAGTTCTTCCAAATCTAGAAATCTAGCTTTTAACTAGCATAAAGTGTTTATAATATACTAAATATGTCTATAGTACCTATTACAAGGTACCTTCTGCCCACCAGCTTCCCAGAGCAGGGTTTTTGGCTGGGATTAGTGTTTTGTTCACCGGACATGTGAAGTCAGGGCTCTTGTGCATAACATTTTCTGGGTAAGAAGTGCCAAACTAAAGCCCAATTTTTTTTCTAACATACATTTTCTAACATTCTGTCTAGTGATGTTTGGGGATGTACTTCCCCAGAAAGCAGGAGGAAAATCTGGGGCTACACTCAGCTTTTTTCTTTCTTCCTTGTGCCTTCATAGTTTACCTATTGTGCAACACTATATCTAGGAACGAAGGAGGGTGAAATTCTTCCTGACCCCATCTGGTGATCAGCTTATGCCCTGAAGCACGAGAACTGAGATCCCCTTGTAATTTTCTTCCTAGCTAAGTGTAACCTCATATGCTGCTCTCATTCACATAAATGCCTCCTGTAGAAAATGTTCTGCTGGGTTTGATTAATAGGGTACTTCGCTGCCTCCTTATGAATCAGCAGCAGCATTTACAGATCCGGGAGGTGAAAACTTCAGATGAGCTTTAAATAAGCCTGACTGGAAACAAAGCTTGTGTGGCATTCTCTGTCTTTTCTGCAAATTTAAGAGTCAGCAGTTCAAAGTACCAGCGGAGACTTTGTAGGGAGAGGGAAGGTGTGGTGCTGGTGGGGCAGAGGGAAGTGAGTTGAACCGAGGAAGGGAGGCTGAACTCTCCCATCTATTGTGGGTTATGTGTTTTTCTTGCCGGATAAACTCATGGTTGCGGGATGCTTTAGAATCCCAAGTTGCTCTAATTTACCCCAAAACAGTGAAGAACTTGGCTGGTTATAAAAGTTTGAAGAGAAGAAGGGGTCTGGTACAGTATTTGCCATGTTATTCCCCGCTCTTCTCTCCTCCTCAGTTTAGAAAAGTCAAATACCCAGCCCTCAAAGGCTACTTGATGGCTTTCCGGTAGCCTTCCCATTTAATAAGGCGATTAAGAGTGAGCATGTTACATCAGTGAGAGCTCTATGAGTCGTGCTGCTTTCCCCTCAAGGCTTTGTGGTGCTCTTCAGGACGTTGATGGTAATCTGTAAAGCTCTACGCACTTTGAAGTTCCACCAAAGTGCTGGGATGCTTTTTGTGGACAGTCCCTCCGAGTTCTTCTGGGATGAATGGCTGGTGGTTGCCACACAAACCCTGCCCAGGAGAGACAAAGGTGATGCCGCAGACGAGGCAGCTCTTTGATGGGGTGTGAGGTGACCATGGGAAATTGCTAAATGTCCTCCTGTTTGGTGTGGTCGTAGGGAGTGAGCTGCTTGGGCTGTCCATCTCCACCAGTTTCCTTCTTGTGGTGCACTATTCAGTGGGAATACCAGTGGCTTCTTAACAGAGTCCCCAGGCTGGTGTGGCTGGAGTATGTATTAAAAGGAGAATAGACCCTTGTTTGAAAACCAAGGATTTTTTTTTTGTTACCTTTATTGGAATTAACCAAGCATTCCTTTAAAAATACCTTTATTTCTTAATCTTTTTGCCTAGTAATTTAGAGAAAATAATTAATTCCTAATAACTTTAACAGTAAATACTGGTTTCCTATGACAAAATCCGCATTATTGCCGGTAAGCACATAAACTGTTTTTGTTTCGTTCCACTTCAGGTCTTGCATAGCTATTGCATGATTAAACAGAAATAATATTTAAAGCCTGGCTGGCCCACACCTGAGTCTGAGAGAACTCAGCACTTTGGGGTTGACTCTTATATTTCTTTTCTCTGTCTTGGTTGTGTTTGTTTTCCTAGAGTATCAAAGTACAGGTTTTACAAATCACGGCACAGTCCTAAACCCAGCACAGGAGCAGGCTGTGGCAGGGCAAGGCACAGAGTTGCCCTTATTCAACATGGCATTTTAACTAGGATTCTGCAAAAGCAACATTGAGGGGTCATTAAAAAACAAATCGTCCAATAAGCAGATGCCTTTGCTGAGGCAGTGCAGATTCAATTTGAACCCTGCTTGCTGCCCGTAAATCAGGGATCCTGTCTGTTCACATTTGGATACTGGTATATTTGCTTTTTTATTTTTTTTTTCCCCCTTTCCCTAGCAGCACTCGCACAACTCGCTGGCGTATCCGGTTACATTCCCGTTCAGACACAAGGGCTGTTGCATCAGCGTTTCAGTAGGAAACGAGGAAAACTGTTGTTTTTCTAAAACGCAACCGGTGAGGATTAGCTTTTCTCGGCCGGGAAAAGCCACGGGTGCAATGGCAGGAATGTGGTGGGTGCGAGGAGCCCGGGCTGGGGGGACTGGGAAGTGGGAGTTAAGTGAGGTTTCATGCTCCATCACCGCTGTGGCACCGTCTGATCTATAGGCAACCTGTGACTTTCATCACTGAAATAACAGCACTCAAAAGCAGGTCCCGTGAAATCTTTTTTTTTTTTTTTTTGTCCTTCCTCTTCCCCTCCACGTGCACTTCAGGGATGCCAGGCTTCAGTTCCTCATCATTTGGTCGGGCATTGGAACAGGCTGCCCAGGGAGGTGGTTGAGTCACCATCCCTGGATGTGTTTAAGGGACGTTTAGATGCAGTACTGAGGGACATGGTGTAGGGGAGGACTTTGTAGAGTAGGGGAGATGGTTGGACTCGATGATCCCAAGGGTCTCTTCCAACCTCAATGATTCTATGATTCGATGATTTTTTTCAGTACCTAAAGGGGCTACAGGAGAGATGTGAAGGGACCCTTTGTCAGGGAGTGAAGTGATAGGACAAGGGGTAATGGTTTTAAATGGAAAGAGGGGAGATTTATAGAAGACATTAGGAAGAAATTCTTTACTGTGAGGGTGGTGAGACACTGGCATAGGTTGCCCAGAGAAGTTGTGGATGCCCCTTCACTGTAGGTGTAAGACCAGACTGGATGGGGCTTTGAGCAACCTGGTCTGGTGGGAGGTGTCCCTGCCCAGGGCAGGGGGGTTGGAACTGGATGATCTTTAAGGTCCCTTCCAACCCAAACCATTCTGGGATTCTATGACTGATTTCATGGACAATGTAAACTGAGTCTGCTGCAAAGACCATGCGCAGAAAGCACCTTTGACTCTCAGATGGAAGATGAGGATGGTACCAGCTGTGCCTTCCTTAATTGCCCTTGTTCAGGACTTGCAGGCAATGGGGTGGACACTGCCCTTTTGCAGAGTCAGGGAGAGTGCAGAAAGCCCTGCTCATCACAGCGTTGTCCTGGCTCTGGACCAGTATCTGTTCTCTGAGACGCTGCAGGACAGGTTTGAAACCGAAACGGTGTAGATGTTTTTAGATGGGCTCTGTGCAAGTGCCCTGCCAGGGGTTGGCTGTATTTTACCTGGGACCAGCAGCACTCTGAAGGACACACCAGTTTGTAGCCGGTGCACATCGATCTGAGAGCCCATCAGACAAAGCGTGTGGTTGCCTGGAGCAGATAATTTAGAAACAGCCCAAGTTAATAGGGTGAGTTTTGACTTCAACTCGCTGTAACATGGAATAAAAGCTCCAAGACTGAGTGGATGAGGTGGTGGAGCTGGGATTTCTGCTGCCATGAACACAAGGGTGGCTGCAGTCTGCTGGCTTTTGTACAAACTGATTGCATCCTTCGGGCGACTGGCGAGTTGCCACCGTGAACCTCCATTTGGTAAAGCTTGTGTCCCTCCTATTAAAGTATTCTTTTAACTTTATTTTTCCCCCTTCTTTACAATTTAGTTGCCCTGCTGGCAACTAAACTTGTTGAGTTTATTTTTTTTTTTTTTCTTTGAGAAATGTGACTCTTGCGGGAGTGGGAGGAGAAATGGTTTTAGAGGTTCTTCAGGCCAAAATCTGGTCTCAATTAGGCTTCTGTATATTGGGGTGTAACTCCATTGGATTTGACTTCATTGATTGAACTGGGCAATTCGGATCAAGCCCTGGGCTTTTAAAGATGCCTAAGAAATAGTCAGAGATGAGAAAGAGGTTGCGTTTTTGTTGTTGTTTTGCTGGGGGGCGGGGGGGGTTACGACAATAGTTGGGTTACTCATGCAGAAAGTCATCTTGGCTTTGTTAAGATCAGAAGTGAGGACATTTGCTCTAAGTGTTTACCAAAGATAGCTCCAGACAGCTTGGTTTTTAGTCTTGGCAGCAGCACTGGTACCAGCAGCAGCAGCCAGTGCTGGGGCTGATGGCTGGGTTTAAACAAGAGAGGGTTTGCAAAGTGTGTGCACGTGTGCGATGTTGGGGTGTTACAGATGGTGTGCTGAGGAGCTGGGAGCCTGTGGTCATGCTCTGGTCATGTAACTCTGCTTGGGACATAGGAAATTGCTTTTTTTTTTCTATCATAAACCTGTGTGCTTCGTAATCCAGTGCAAAAACAGTGGAAAAGCTCATCCTTTGGGGCTATTTACAGTTTTTTTTCTAATTTTTTTCTTCATTGACACTTCAGAACATTTCCATTGAAGGAAGAGAAGTCACGTTGCTGGAGAACCAATGTTATCAGTGGGAGAACAGGTCACTGGGTTGTTTTTTTTTTCATTCTTTCTTTTTTTTTTTTTCCAGTTCTATGCAGTGCATCCAGTCTTGGACTGATTTTCAAAACCGCTTATTGTCCCTTAAGCATCAGTGTCCATTGTCCATTCATGCAGTCAACCACAGACCACAAGGGTCAAGAACCAAGTGTATCTCCCGCTGCCTGTAAATGTGGCAATAAAACCCAGACACAAAATAATTTGCGATACTCAGTATTTCCTGCTTCGGCGAGGTTTACCTGGAAGTGCAAGGAGGACAGAGCTGTTTGTTCATTAGCTTAGACCTCTCCCCACTGACTTGTTTCAGCCGAGCCGTGCCCGGGCTTTCTTAGCATACCCATGATATGCCCTGTTGTGAGCGAATGTGCTGAAAGCCGCTCTTTTCTTCACGCCCACGCAGGCATAACAGAAATGTTTACAAAAGGAGGACTGCTCTTAGTAATCACTCCAAAATTTTCAAGTGCAAATGCCAACTCAAAGTGGCCCTCTGCCTCCTCTGCTGTTCTTGAATGCTCTGCTAGCTCTTCCCCGTGGCTGCCCTACGGGAAGGTGGGGGCCTTTATCCCAAGCTTTTTACTGTATTTCTGTATTTGATTTTTCCCTTGTTTTGGAGAGATTCCTTTAGGGAGGAATCCACGCTTGCTCTGCCTCAGAGGTCTAAGGTTTCTCATCTATTCTGGGCTCTTTGTGATTGGGAAGATGTGCTGTGTCTGCAGAGCACATGGTGCTTCGGGTGATGGACCCGGCAGACACGCGTGAGCCAACCAGCTGGAGCGAATGGGGAAGCTGGTCTCTGGTGTAGGAGGCCAAGGAACATCTCTCATAAATCTGCTTGTAGCTTCTTACCCTCTGGTACCAAATAGTCACTCCATCTCTTCCGTGCCCAAGTGAGGAGGAGATGACCCTCCTAAGAACATCGTTATATTACCCTCAGAAACACCCGTGTGGATCTGCTCTGAAAGTGCTGTCCTGGCAGCTGCCACCTCCAGCACCCTTCTTCCCCCTCCATGTGGGACCAGAAGAGATGGGCTAGTTGGGCCTCAGTGGCCAAAGTCTCTGCTCCAGCAGCATTGCAAGGAACATCTGCCAATGAGACAGGGTGCCATATGAGACCCAGCTGCACGTCCACCTTCAAGGACTAGACAGGACAGCTTTGGAGTCTGCCTCACAACATTTTACTCTGGGGATTGGGCAACACCACTGAGCAGTGACAATCGCCCTGTGGGCTAGCAGATCACCTTTTACTTGGCAAGGTGAGGACATCTAGCTGCTCTGTCCTCTCATGTCCATGCGAACCTTGGCCTCTATCAGTCAGCAGGCACTGGTTGTAGGGCATTTACTGTAGGATCTAGTGAAACTTGTATCTTCACTTTCCGGTTTCCTAACGGGCCAAAGGTAACTCTTGAAGCCAGTCAGCCCTGGGGCAAAATTCCCTCAACCATGACCTCAGCCATGCCTCAGTGTGGAGGAATCACAGTAACCCTCCAGCCTGGGGTATTGTGACCTTCTTCTCAGTCACTGAGCTCTGAGGCATCATCTGATGTTTGATTTTCCTCTTTATTGTTTCCTATTCCCTGAGAAGACACGATCTCATTTCCCCAGAGCTGAGTTGATTGCATTCTGGTTTCAGAGGGGCTGAAATTTGCATCTAAGTATCTGGGTGGAAAGCAGCCAGCCAAGAAAAGCAGCCTGTTTTTTAAGGCATTTAGAGAGTGCCTGCACCTTAACATACACCAACTAAATATGAAGTATATCATTATTGTCCTTAAATTTAGGTAGAATTTGTGTCAAATGGAGGTTGGGTGAGTTACCCAGGTCTAACAGGAGATCTGCTTCAGGGCCAGAAGCGGTTAAGTCCCAGCACAGTGTCTTTACTAACAGTCCATCCTCTTTTTTCTCTTTCTCTAAAATATTTTTCAGTTTAAATATCTCACAGTATTGGTCTCATGGAGAGCAGAAATCAAATGTGTATATCTAAAAAAGAAATGTGGTAATGCAGCTCTGAGGTTGGAATGAGCCATAGAAGCCGTGTATAAACTTAAGCTAGATGTCGTTAAGAATTTATGATTTGTTTTTGGGTCAACTAATGGTCCATCCAACCCCCTATTCTGCCTCTGAGAGCACAGTTATGAGATATTGTTCTGAAAGACCACACGAGCCTTTGAAATACCACTTTTTGCCATTCGTCCTTCTTGTGTCTACACAGACATTCACAGTTGTTGGATTAAGGGTGATAGGTGTCCCCCATGGGTGTTCAAAGTGGTGAGGGTGCCAGAGGTACTCAAGATCTTCTCATGCTATGAGGATTGCACTACCAGAAGTGGCATGAACCTCCAGAAGGCAGCTCCTTTCCTGAGGTTTTCACCATCTTAGACCAAAACCCAGTGAAAAACATCCTCTGCCGTGACTTTTTCCTAGCTTTTACCTGCTATATAATTTCTTCCCAGCGCTGAGCTGACCTAAAACCAAAACTTTAAGGGACTCTGTTTTGGATTCGGAAGCAGAGATTGAAAAGCTCTTGGAGTATGAAGGAGCATGGATTTGAGATTGTGCTCCTGACACATCATTAATTTTAAGATTGTTTTCCCAGCAAGCCTAGGCTTTCCGTTCCCAGTTGAAGATCATTTACCATTGACTGAATGGTGAATTATAGTAGTGGAATGAGGCAGAGAAATATGTCGATATCAGATATAACAACGAGCAGTCAGTCAGATTTGAACCAGCGCCAATCTATACAACCCTAGCCTTGAAATTGTTAAAACAAAGAAATTCATTACATTTAATGATCAAGTGTCCTTCGGATTTCTGAGGAGTTTATGTTAACCATTTATATTACTCAGCTCTAATATAAGTGGCAAACTCCAGGAAAATCCTCTTAAAATTAAATTGGAAAGTTGAGGGGTTTTTTTTTATATATCTATATAGTTATTTTGCTTCAAGGAAGTATCTGCTTTCCAGACATCTCTTCAAACAAATCATGTCTGAACAGAAAAAATAAACATGGAATAGCTGAAACGACAAGGTTTTGCTGTGTGGACGAGCAGGGAGAGTTAAAAAAAAAAGTTTAAAAAAAAAAAAAAAGTTGAATTTCCTGAAAAAGTGCCTTTGCTTATGCCATGTGGCTGTCACATTGCTGTCTACAAAGCAGGGCCCTAACACTGTGCTGTGATATAGTGGGTTCTCCAGACTGAGTGGACCTGATGTGCTTCACCAAAAATATTGGGGAGAATTTGGAGGGATGTGCAACAATTTCTATGAGCCGGTTCAGAGACAGTTTTCTGTTTATTTTGCAGTGCCCAAAACAAACTTTGGGCTGCTTTAAAGTGCTTTGGTTTTATCGATGTAAAGAAATAAAAATAATAATTTATGAGACATTCGGTGGCGTCTTTGTCACCAGATATTAACTGAGAGCAAATGGTTTATAAACCCAAACACCAGTGAGTAGAACTAGGGCTGTCTCTCAGTGCAATCCACTGGTGCTTCAGGAAAAAATAAACTGTATTTATCCTTAAAGCCATTTCCTCCATAGTGAGCTGTAGCAAGTACATCAAAAGGCATCGTTAGCTTCCGATAGTTATCCCAAAGCATTTGGTTTCATATTGTTGTAATTGAGGTGACTGTAGCTAATTGGGCCGGCATCCAAATGTGACATTTTTGGACGGATGCTGATAAGATTAATGACATTTTCCTTCTTGGATAGTATTTTCAGCACTGAAAACACTACTGTGTAATGTTTGAACTGGATAACAACTTGCCAGGCGTGCCAAGTGCTGCCTGTAGAGTTTCACCACCTCTGACGTCCGCTCCCTGAGCTCAGACCCGGGTCTTGGTCCTCGCCCTCTGCTTATCTGTCCAAGTCCTCAAGGACTGGTGAGCCTTGTTATACCACACTGTTAAACCCGGATGAGAGACACCAGGAATTCGCAGCACAGCTGCTAGATCCTTTAAAACTCAGCTTGCTGCTCCATTCATTTCCCCAAAAGCTTGTTCTGGGGAGGGAAAAATCACAGAGCGAGACGTGAAGGGGTTGAGTCCTGGAGGAGCAGGTTGTGTTTCATTACTCATTCCTTATAGCACTGGTGTGTGTATGTTCAGTCAGCCCACCTCTTTCAATTAGGCTGTTGATGCCCTAAAATTTTTCTGCCTTTTAAAACAGTTTTCTCTTTTTTGTTGTTTTTTCTTCCTAGACCCCAGGCAGGCGCAGTCATCCCCACCGTGGTCCTATGACCAGTCTTACCCATCCTACTTGAGCCAGATGACTTCACCGTCCATTCACTCCACAACTCCCCTGTCCTCCACTCGAGGCACAGGGCTTCCAGCCATCACCGATGTGCCCAGACGCCTCTCAGGTAAAGACCGTGTTTTGCCTAAAACAATTATGCAGATTGGAACAGGACCGGCAGAGGCTGCCTCTGTGGCCTCAGACAAACCTTAATGAGAAGAGCAAAGCTCAGTTGGTGATAACAGGGTTAGTGCATGGCGGGTGGGGGGTCATAATCCCTTTTTTTCCGAAGTGGAAGAGCTGTTGTGTTGCTCTGAGCATGTATCATTTGAATGTCTCTAGGTCAGACTATTTTTGAATTGTGAACCTGATTCTATGAGCAAATTATCTCTTTTTTTTTTTTTTTTTTTTGCCCCTACAAGAGGATGCTTACTTGCATGTTTTAAAGTAATTGTGATATTCTCTATTTGTATGGTGCTTTATTTTTGGTGCTGTGTGTGATGTTAGGTGTCCTGACAGATAGATGCCTTATTTCTTCAATAGTTAAGGTTAAAGTTCATTCTCCTGCATTTCAATCCAGTAGCTCAAGAAAGCTTATTTCCTTAGTTAATGTGTACTTAAGATGCCTATCAGAAACTAGCTGAGTCACTTTAGGGTAAAGATTGGACAAATTGTGCTTTGGAATGATGCAGGAGAGAGGAAATATGTTTAGGAACATAGACAAGACAGCAGCGAGGAATTGAGACTTTTTATTTTGTATCAAACAAATGTACTTTTACATACTGTGCAATTAATCTCTAATGGTCTCAGCGATAAAACCATCTGTGTGAAGTAATCTGATTGCCCCAAAGTAAGATAGAGCCTGTCGTGGCACACAGTCACCTTGTATATCTTGCCAAAAATGAGGAACCTTAGGGGAGGGAGGCTCAGTATTAAAACTCCAACCTTGCAAGTGTGGAAATATTAGCGGCGTATGCCAAAAAAGCATGTGTAATGTAAAGAAAGCCTTTATGATTCATTAATGAAAACCAAAGGATCGGTCTTATTACATCGATTTTTTTTTGCATGTTTGCAAGATATTATTATAATCTTGGATGCTGTTGCCATCCACCTGTTTGACTCGCAGCCAGGTGGATTTCTCGCTGTCGTGGTTCTCCCCTTTCCAGGGAGCTCACAGGGCTGGAAACGCTGATCCCTCCACCGAGCTGCATGGCTGACAAGCTGAACTGCAGCCAGCAGGCGTGGAGGATTTGATTAGCGTAGACTCCTTGATTTCTTTCATCTTGGAGGAGGGAAGCTTTGTTTCTCAAACAAACAGCTGCAAAAAAAAAAAAACCCAAACCCTCTGCGGTCCTAGCGCGCTCTGCCTTCTCAGAGATGCCAAACGTCTCCCTGTGGGCTGAGGGCTGGAGGGTGGTGGAGCAGGTTCCTGCGGGCTCTCTCGGTGCGATGCGCTGACTTGGGTCAAAAAAGCTTGACGGGCTTGACGCTGAGGAAACGCTTCGTTTGGCCTGAAACAGGTTCCCTTGAAGTGGGGAGCCTCCTGATGGTCTGTGCTGTCGAATGGGTTATTTTTTGCAATTGTGCCCCCGGCGATACCTCCAGGAGAGGCTGGGCTGGGACCGCAGCAGCTGTACTGCCGCGTACTTGCCCTGCAGCCCTTGCTTGTCTGTGTGTGTATTCAGACGTGAGCGCCTGGCATGTGGGCACAGGCAGAATGACTAAAAGACCTGGCTGTGTACGTTGTGTGGCCGCGGCCTGAACTTTTCTGCTGTCGTCTACAGTCGGTTGCCTCCACGCTTCTTGCCCTTCATCTTTTGGGGGGCCCGACTGACGCCTCCGCGATGCGCTTACCTTTTCCCAGCGTGGGGAATCTTGCTTGCAGTTAAGATTCAAGATTGAAAAACGGGGACTTTGATCTTCCACAAGTGCCAGAGGTTGTCTGCAGTGTTTGCTGACGTTCAGAAATGCAGAGCGGCGTTCCTGGGTGGAGGACAAGCTCTGGTGCCTCAAAGAGGCGCGTTGCAGCCCCAGCTGCAAACCCCGCGGTTCCTCTCAAGGGTTTCCACAGAGCAGTGCCACAGGGAGGGAAGGCAGGATCCGACCCCTTTTGTCTCTAAAGTAGAGAGAGAAATGCAAGTTTTAAGCCACCCCCTTACAGCAACCAGTTTATCCCTCGCACACGGAGGAACGCGAGTCTCCGCTCAGTTACATGAGGCATCTTTCAGAGGAGAGCACAGCTTTGATGGGGGGAAAAAAATGACTGCTAAAAAAGACTAAAAACATTAGAAAACTCCAGGCACCTCCAGTGCATGAGGGAGAAATTAGAGTTTTACAAGGCCTTGAATAAAAACAAACTTTGCTGTCTGATACAGTGGCAGAAATCTGATTATCAAGGCTGTTAAAAGTATACAAGGTAATTTTAATGAATGCCATATTTACTGCCTGTTGCTTAACATCATGCAGGAGGAAAAATGGGTAAAACTGCCCCCTTAGGCCTTGGATGTCACACCTACAGGCACAGGACTTCCTACCTGCCACAATTTCACATCACTCAGTCTTTCCACAGACCTCCATGGCTCTGCCTAGTCAACTGCTTAAATTATGCTCACCCAGCTGTTGAGAATATACCATCTAATGAAGTAACATGTCCTTCAAAAGCATGGTTCCTGGTTGTATTGTCAGTTGCAGCCCTCAAGAGATATTTTTGATGGTACTCCCTTGACCAGAAACATATCCATCCCATGGCCAAAACAGTGGTGTTCCCTCGAGTTCCTGGAATGGGTACATCTTTTGGTGATGAGGACATTTGTGTTTCCATCCCAGAGTAGGCTGATTGTTAGAAGAGGTTTGGGGCTGTAGGACAGGAGGTGAGGAGGGACTACCATAACAGTTCATAGAGTGGTTAGGGTTGGAAGAAATCATCTAGTTCCAAACCCCCTGCCATGGCCAAGCTCAGCTTCCACTAGACCAGGTTGCTCAAAGCCCTATCCAGCCTGTCCTGGGAGTTCTCATGGAGATCTCCGTCCCACGGGAGAGGGGAAAAGGGCAGCAGGCTGCAACCCTGAGGGGTTATCCGGGCAGGCTGGTGTAACGTGGCTGAACTGGTCCTGCCAGTGTCTAGACTGATTCCTTTGCACAACTGAAATGTTTGCATCCATGCTGGAGGCACGTGCAAATGAGTGCTCACGGCTGTCAAACTTCAGGTGTTCATCTTTTATTCTCCAAATGGGGACCGGTGCTGTATGTGCGGTGCCGTACAAGTAATTAATGATGTCACCCATATTTGGGCAGTATTCGACAGCAATAGCTGAAAAGCAAAGCAAAAAAAAGATTATCTAGCATCACTTATGCAACTTTTGAACTGATGGTCTCTCTGGTGCATAAGTCTCATGTTCATATCAACAATAAATAAAAAATAAGCTCACGAGGCCATGCAATAGCCTTACCTTATTGCACCAACTCAGTCATAAAAAGAGGAGGATTCCCCATATTGTATTAAAATATCTGTCTGCTCAGACTTCCCCAGAAGACAGTGAAAGTTGGTGGCCTAGCAGATTAATATTCTTAATTAAATAATATTGTAGTGGAAACCATGGGAATATATGAACCATGGTCATTTTAGAGAGAGTTTTGCCTGAGGGACTTAGTCTTATTGCGTGATTCATAGCGAATGCACTCAGTCTTTGTGTCCTATGCATAACCAAAGTGCATGTGGGATGGGGAGCATGAGTGTCTATTATGTAATTAATGTATATGATTCATATAAATACACATCACAGCCTTTTTACATAAAGCTTTGGGACTGATCCAGCCAGTCCTCAGCACATGGAAGGTTCAGAGCAGGGAGTACAGGTCGGGTTGTTCCTGCAGTCAGAAGAGGGCTGCTCAGCAGCAGATGAAGGAGGTGTGGGTATAGATGTCCCCAGGGTGGACATCAGAAACACCTTTTGAGGCAGTGGGGACAAACTGGCATTTGCAGGACTTGACCAGTCTGCAGGTGAGCTGCACTGGTCCCTGGCAGTGCCTTGGAAGAGCCTGTTTGTCTCCACGGGCTCTAAAGTGAACTTAGGTGAAGTGGTTCAGGTACGGACACGTCTGATCTGATAGTCTGCCTTTGGTGAGGTGATTTAAAAGATGATTTAACTGTCCCATAAACATAACCATATCACAGCCTCGTTACACTCCAGTCCTGGTTTAACCCTGCCATGGTCTGCCTCACCCTGACCTCTACCTGCTCTGTGATTGCAGGGTTTGAGCTTGAATTTCATTTTGTTGAGAACACTGAGAAGGGAGTTGGAGAAACTTCTTCCCCTACACTTTTCCTGGACCTCCTCACCCTTCTGCTAGTCCCTTAATTTTTGCTTCACCTTTGAGAGACACTTGTGGGATCGAGGTCTTTAGATGCTGGAGGACCTGCCCTGCAAGTGTAACATGAACACGTTCAGGGCTGGCTGTGGAAGAGCCTGTCCTTTGTAACTGTGTTTGACAAATGCTCCTATGACAAAGGAGAAAATTAAAACCGAATCAAAATAGCAGGACAAATCACCAAAGTTACCTTTTCCAGCCCCAGGCTCACACTCATTGCAGATAGTTTCCACCTGGAGATACTGCCCTTGTGCCACCATGGCCAAACTCTTCCTTCCCATGCAGCGTGCAGGATGGGTTTTGCTGTCTTTATGTTTACTGTGACAAGCTGAGATAGATGAGGGACACGCTGGGTTCAGACCTCTGAACAAAAAAAAGTTTGCAGACCCATCAATCTGACCTAAAATGGCCAGAAAGTAGTATCTTCACCAATAAATTACATGGTGGTGGAGCCTGGGCAGTTATATACCGGCACTGTTAAACTGTCAGCGAGGTTGGTTTTGAGCAGGGTTGGCCAGCACGATGACAAACAGGTCCCAGCTGTGGTTTGGAAATGAGAAGAGTCCCGAACCTGTTCCCGTGGGCAGCTCGGAGGCAGCCACCCCATTGTGGAGGCTAAAAGGATTTAATATTACAGTTGTGGCCAGACCACCCCGGCTGGATTTAGAGCCAGAAAATGGGCTCAGACCCTGGGCTGTTTGCTACTTTGAGTGTAGCCAAACTTTCCCATTAATTCATCTCGCTCTGTAGATATCACCACATTGTTTTCAACCATCCTGGACCTTCAGCGGATATTGAATTTAAGAAACATTCCTGTTCTCCCAGCTCACTGAGGGCTGGCAAGTATAAATGCAACCCTGCGAATGCCAGCCATGCCCTAATAAGTGACAATACTGTTCCTTTACACAATTTAATTTTCATTCTTGTAAGCCTACAAATCCTAAAATAAAAAACCACATATAATGGAAGCAGCTCCAGCTGAACCTCTGGATTTAGTGTTCGTATGTTAATGAGAAAGTGGCTCACAGCAACGGGCTGGTTTTTCTTGAGGTCCAGTATGGGTTGTTGTCTTGGCTTTCTAACCCTGAATGGGAGTTACCTTGGATTTTGCTTAGTGTCACGTACATGTATGATCTTTATAATAAGGATTTTCCCTTTTGCAGGGGGGTTTGGTCTTTGAAAAATAGAAAGAATAAAGTTAAGAAAGAAAAGTTGTTTATCTCCTTCTAACGAGCTCAGAAAACTTTGCCGTCACTAAGGAAAAACTGTGGTCATGTGAAGTATCTATTCTTGCATCCCTTAATTCCTACTAACTTGTGGGTAATAAGCACATTTAAGGACAAGACCTTTAATAAGAGAAGGCATTAGTGCTGTCTCCAAAATGCAATTCGTTTTCCTCTTTACGTGCTCCGGGAAGCAGAGAAATGGTTAATACCATGGCTATTGCCAGCAAGGGCCTTGGTGTTAGCAGCTCCTGAAATGAATGAGCAGTTCACGCTTCAGCAATATTGTCTCAGGCTCTTGGCAAACCCAAGAAGCCAGCTCTGTTTCTGGTGCGCTCGCTGCGCTGTGATGTTTTTCTTGGTGACTATAACAATTTTCACTCTGTCTTCTTTTTTTTTTTTTTTTCTTTTTTTTTTTTTTTTTTTTGAAAGAAAGACTCAAGGTTGTCTCTGTCTCCAAATTCCTCCGAGCTAATTTTCAATGCTTTCCCTGCGAGGTGACACCGAGTTAAGTCAAAGTAAAGAACTTGGGGGAGCTCAGGTCTTCAGAAACAACCCGCTCATTCTGCTACCCTTTCTAAACTTGTAACTTGTCCTTTTTTTTTTTTTTTCCCTTTTCATTATTTTTCAGTGGTTCTATTTATTTTGTTTACCGCAGATTTTCCATTTTTAGTCTCCTGCCCACTTGGTGCCACCTGGGAATCTCAGCACCTTGGCACTCGTCTGTGGGGTTTCAGTAGCAGCCTCTCTGCTGGGCAGAATCTCTCATTGGAGCAATTGTCCAGAAGATACGTTGCATGATCCCTACCTCAAGGACGAAGGCCAAATTTTTCGAGCGTGGGTGGCCTCAAATTAGGCACCTATACCCATATTTAGGTGGTAAAACAAGCGGGCTGATTTTCAGAGGTTTCAATATTATAATGTGTGTCTTTAATCCCTTTTCATTTACTTAAAACGGCTGTCGGGAGAGGAAATAAACAGGAAAAATGAAGGCAGAGGGAAAGCGTTTTATTCTTGAAATAAGGGATTTAAAAAATACCAAAAAGAAACAAGTGGAATGTTTTTAAATGGAATAAATTTGTTGCTGATACAGGCAGGAAATAGCACACTCAAATATATGTGGATGTATAGATATATTTTTATCTGAGCTTTTTTTTGCAATGTGTTTTATATTTAGGACACATATCAAGATTTGCATCTGTTTCCAGAACTTGCTGCTAACAGTTAGTAATGATGCCAAAACATACTTTAGTTCCAGCTTGAGACCAAATGATATTCAGGGCTTTTTTTTATTACTAATTTAGGGTCTGATATTAATTAAGGAAATTTTTCCATAAGTGCCAGGCCTTTTCTGAAGAACTCATTAAAATTATATTAACTTAAACCGGAATCACAGTCTGAGCATGTTTTGTAATGATTATTCTTACTGACTCTGCTGGGTTTTGTAAACAGAATGCTAATTGTTAATGGGGCAACCGGGCGCTTGATTCCAGACTTTCAAAGGGCCTGATCCTGAGCCATTACCTCGATGTGTGCTCCCAATAAAGCCAATAAGCTCCTAACAGGAAGGCTGTGGGGACCGAGCTCTTTGTTTCACCCATGTGCAAATGCATATGATGATTTCTCCATCCTCTTGGTGGAATTGCCATTGATTTTCTACCTAGGATGGAACCAGTGATGGTGGCTGATGCAGGACCACATGTGTCCTGATACAGAGAGCGAATCTAACTCAATATATGAAGTTCTCTGGGACATCCAAGGTGATCAGAATCACTTATTTTGCCCTTAAGTCTCTGTGGACTTGAGTCTTTGTTGCACTGAATTTGGTTTGATTAATTGCACAAGGTGATTTTATGAAATGGTTCTGTGAAATGTGGGAGAATTTGGTCATTATCAATCTGTGTCTGTGTTTGGTACAAGATAGGTTGGAAAGTATCTCATGCCCTCCTGGAGTTGTATGGCTTGAAAAGCCCATTTCTGCAAATCTTACGCTAAAAAATACAGTTCAAGAGGCAAAACCTGCTGCTCATAGAAATAGCTGGAGCTGCCTTGACTTTCAGTGAAATTTCCTTGCAGTTCTGGCCACGGAGAATTTGACCACGCTGAATTTGGTCAGGAAGGGAGTGGTAGAACCCAGCAGAGCTTCACAGCACCTTTTTGAAGTGGTTTAGTAAATGGTTGTTGGCCCCATTTTACAGATGGCCAAATCTCCCTCCCCTCTTGATGGATGTTTTAGGAGAAAAGGATCTGGTGTCATGCCAGCTTGGCTGTCAGATTTTAAAGAGTGTTGATAGTGGTGATACTGGGCTGATACTGGTGACCAAAAGAGAAGGAAAGAGCCGTGTCAGCAGTTCAGGCTTTCTGTGGTTGTACAAAAGAAAACAACGTAGGCAGTGAAGGAGAGGAAGATGAATGAGATAAAATGAAGGTGCACACACCTTCACGTGGCTCATAAAGGATGTTATTAAGAGACAACAAACTATTTGAACTATTTCATATGCATAAAGGGAGGGTATTTGGGGACACTAATCTGGAGATCTCTTAATATTTGCTTTCAGAATGACTCAAAAAAGAGTGAGGGAAGGGATCAAAGCTGGAGATGCTTTCCTGAGCTTGGGACAGGTTCCCCATGTCCACCAGAGTGGTGTGTGGGAGGTGCAGGGTCCCCTGGGGATAACCTGACCCTGCACCCGTGTGGTGTCTGATGGTGTCCAAGGAGGTTTTGTGGAAAGCAAGGATTTTTAGCACTGGTAGAGCTTCATCGATAAAACTCAGGGAAGAATAGTTTGATATAAGGAGCTTTCCACAGATAGATAAATTCATAGGTGCTTAATACAGTGAAGCCCCCGTGATCAGCTGCTTTCAACCCAGCTGTAAGGTTTCCCCAAATTAGCTCTCGTTTGAACTTGAGTATAACCTTTGAGAAAGAAAAAAAAAAAGAAAAAAGAAAAAGAACCAACCCGAAAACTCAGTTGGTCTTCATTTAAAAATTTCCAGGGAAGCAAAATCCACCACAACCTCTGGTTACAGACGCTAATTAAGCTCGCTTTGGAAATGTGGGTCTTATTACTAGTCTGAATTTGTCTAACTTTAGTTTCCACTCATTTGAACTTGCTGTAACTTTGTCTGCCAGATTGCAGCACCGAGTTTTATTTCTGAGGTTCGAGTGGGTTCCTGTGGCGGTGACAGATACAACAAGGAGGTGGGTTAAGAAAGGAGGTTGCTGTGGTGGGTCTCAGGGAGATGGCAGAAGCCACAGGGAACTGGACGCTGTGGGACACAGAACTGGTTTGACTTGTGAGGAGGCTGGAGGGGAACCGTGCAAAAATATTTCGGTCGTTTTAAGTTTGCTGTGGGTTCACTATGATCAATCAAATAGTGGAAGTTCCCTTCCCTAATCAGCCACACTCCTACGGCATCCGCTGAAAAGGAGTTATTTTTGGTTGAATTACTAGTGGGACTCTAGTTTTCCAACCCACCTGAAAAAACGCACCGAGAAAGCATTTTTCACTGACTTTGTGGGCTTCTGCAATTCCTTTAGGAATTTTTCTGCTTTTGTATTTGTCCAATCGCAAAGTCCCTCCCGTTTTTTTCTAACAAAATGAATTTAATTCCTCACCCGCTACCCTAGATGGAGATACAGGAATAGAACAACAGGATGCTCGTTCTCCCTCGGTTTTCATACACTGTTTAAACTTTCATTTTAAGAAAAGCAGCTATAGCCACAGGGGCTTTTTTCCTCCAGGTTTAGTTAGCATTTGCTCTGTCAAAAGCAAAGAGAAGGCTGCAGCTCAGCGCTCAGGACGTGGCCCCGTTGGGTAGGAGACACCCAGCCAGAGCAGCCTCTTTGCTCTCCACCTTCATAATTACTCCATAGGCAAAATTGCAAATAGGGAGTTGAAACTGCAATAAACCCTTGGAATTACTTGGACCAGACAATGCTGTCATTGCATGAAGAGGTTTAGTTCTGGCAAAAGAGGGATCATACACTCAATGCAGGGGGTTTTGTGGCATTTTAAAGGTGTTTGTGGAGGAGGAGAGGAGTCTGTGCTGCGTCTTCAGCCCATCTGGGCCATGTCACCTCCAAGCTTCCCAGGTGTTTTTACCAAAGGTCGCTCTAACCACCCACTTGACCTTTTATCCTGTGGTAGCCATGAATGTTTGCCATAAAATGCTATTTTATAATATAGAAGTGCTGAGCGTAGGCTCTTGGGAGAAAGAGGAGCAACCGTGCTGAGGGAATGGGAGCACCAGCAGAGAAAAACAGCCCCAGGGAATGTAAAACTAGGAGCGATTCTGCAAGCAAAATGGAGGTGTAGGGCATCTCACGTCCATCCTTCTGCCTCTTAACATCACATTTCTCTGGCGGTGAGAAGAGGAAGGTGGTATGCTTGGATTAGGAGCCGTACCCACAAAGCCTCTTTCATTTAGCTGAGATGAAAAGTCCCTACACAACCTCCAGTGATGCCACACGTGTGGTTTCCACTCGTTATTTTTAAGGGTTAACAGGGCTATTGCTGTCTCCTCCGTAGGCATCAGTGCTTTTTTATGCCCTTTTCTATTAAACAAGCACTGTCTGGAATTGGCAGAATATTATGAAGCCGGCAGCTGAAGCTGTGTCCACCTTGTTTGTCGTTGATATAATTAGGCTGTGCAATGGGCTTGCTTGGAAAACAGGACTGCAGCACAAGTACAAGACCACATGTATAAGGCTCGTTATTTTTAGGTGATAGATGTCTGTAAAAACACAGCCTGCCATATTTAATTCTGTGCTGAAATTATGATCTGTGTTGCGTTGAATGCTGAAGGTGGGATTGAAAGGAGGTTTCCACGAACTGGAGATCGGTCCCCTTGCCAGTCCCATTGCCAAGGCTTTGTGCCAGGTTTGGACTTGAGCTGCAGCATCCCAAGTTTGGCTTCTGCAGGCGATGCAGTTCAGTCATCAAAGTAATGGTTTTACTTTTGAGTACCTAATGGGCCTTTGGTGGAACCACTGCTGACCACGCGATAGGCAGCAGCTGCTAATACTGTTTGTATTGCACTAGCGTCTGGCAGTCCCATCCCATTGTGCTAATGACTATATAATTAAAGAAGAGGAAGAAAAAAAAAGGAGAGGTCATCTCCATCCTCTATGAATTTGCCAGGTACAACTGGCTACAAGAGCAGAATGCAAGAGGGAAGTGAGGAAAGACGAAGAGAGCCAGAGAGGTGACAGTGGCTGCAGCCTCGCTAGAGGTGGCTGGTGCTGAGCATGGGTCAGGAGGGTGATGTCTGAAGGGTGCTGAGATAGCTCTGAGACTCTTCACCTCCTTCCAGGCTCCAGGGGCAGCAGGAAAGCAAGCACAAAGCTGCTCGTTGCAGCTCGTAATATAAGGCAAGTAGTGTTGGTTGGCATCGTTGCTGAAACAGCCAAGAGTGGGGCAGAAGATCAGCTCCACTGTGTTAGACCAATGGTCCATCCAGGACCTGTCACCTTCTCAGCATGGCCAAAAGTGATGATTCAGTTCCCTCGGAGTGCAAAACCAGAATATATGTATTCCCAACCTCTAGGGGTTTCCAAAGCTGGAGGTTAACATCTGGATCATTGTATTTAATAGCTGTTGATAGACCTCTGTGAATCTACTTACCCTTAGGTGGGTACGAATAACCCCAGAGGCTAGATCAGGTCTTCTGCTTCCTATAGGTCTGTAGTGTCGCAGTCACATAGGACTGACGGGGACCTCATGAGATCATCTGATCTGTGCCCCTCTGTGCAGAAATAGGATCAAACATCTGCAGGTCATTCCTGTTCGGTGTAGCCAACTGGTTATGTGCATTGCTGCCACTGAAAACAAAAATAAAACCCTGTCCCAAAGAAGGAAAAATCCCAGCCAAAAAACTTCATTAAGGTTGAAATAGATCATTTCGGTCCAGTTAAAAGATTTTTAGAAAATAAACTTAAAAACAAAGAAGTCAAAGTTGGCATTGTAAAGGAATATATGAATAAATGCTTGAGAATTGATAGGGGCTTTATGAATATATTTGGAATAGCCCTGGGGTTTCTGAATGGGACTGCTGGCCATAAAGTGGGATCATCACTGCAGGATGGTGAGTAGACCTGGAGCTGTGCAGGGTTGGTCAGCGTTGACAGAGGGAAGGTTTTGAATAGAAACCCCCGGGAGAAAGAGCATAAACATTTTGGTAGCTTCTAAGGAGCAGATTGCAAAGGCTGGGATCTGGACTGGGGACAGAGGACTGAAAATTAGACCTTCTGTAAAGGCGACTGGTTTACCAAATAGGAAGGAAAGCAAGTGCCTCAAAAACACTAGGAGGGCTGCTGACCCCAAGTCTCTGCAACATAAGCCTGAGGCTGAAATGGCTCATTGGAAGAGGCGTCTCGCAGAAGCTCCTCGGAGGAAGTCCCCGGGAACTGTTGATGTGGATGCTGGCATGGCCGGAGGAGCCACAGAGGAATCCTGGCAATGGGAAAAAGGCACCTCTCTTCCCCCTTTCTTCCCTCTTCCTCTCTCAAATATCTCCCTCTAAAGGGATTTTTTTTGTTTGTTTTTGTTTTCATTTTGATTCCTGCGAGAAGCCAACCCATGTTGTTTTCTTTTATGGGTGAAAAGGAGCGCAGGGGAGGATCTAAGTACCACCGGAGCCCGATTAGGAGCCGTCGGATTAGATTCCAAAATTAGATAGGAAGCTGGGTTTAAGGCTAGTCCAAACCCAAGCAGTTCCTCGTTTGGCCTGGCCCACGTAGGTGGGCCAGACTGGTTTGGAGCTGTTTTGAGGACAGGCTGCTTGCCCACGGAGGAAACCATTCCAGCTGCAGTGGAGCTGGAGCACGGCGCCTGGTCCTCGGCCGGGCCAGCTCCTGCTCTCACCGCTCTGCTCCACGGTTGGTTTAAAGCAATTCTAGCTGTTGCTTTCTCAAGCAGATGAAGGCAACTGAAGGTGATAATTCAGGCCGACTTTGTACGTCTCTTTTTTTTTTTTTATTTTATTTTATTTCAGGTGTCGCGATTGTGTCTGAAAGTTTATTTTAAGCCAAGTTCTCTTTACTCTGTCTGACTTGCACCTTTTCCCTGCCTTCACCTGTTTAAGAGCTTATAAAAAAGGTCTGATGGTTTTTGCCTTGAATCTGTGTTAACTTTACAACACCTTCCAACAAAGGATTTCGTAGTATTTTCCAAACTGTGCTACTGACATTTGTCACTTGGCTAATACGAAGTATTAAAATATCCATCTTATAGCAAGCAAAATTTAGCCAGGAAAATCAAATTATATGCTCGAAGTCACAAAACAAATCAGTAGCAAGAGCCAGAAGGCAACGCATCACATTCCTTCTTTTTACAGCTTTAATGGCTAAGTGGGTTGTCTAAACTTCTAAATAACATACGCTTTTTTTTTTTTGCCAGTATGAAATGATCCCATGTAATATCTCCATGATACATTTATGTTTTTACCAGCCTGGTTAGAAGTTGTCCAAGCTCTCTGTTGAAATAAAGCGAATTCGGAGGCCAGCCAGGTTATCCTGACTTAACTACAGGCTTAGTTAGGCTTGGGGAGGAGCGTGGATTTCTGCAGCCTATGGAGAGCTGAAGGTGCTGAGTCTTAATCCCCTGTTACACAATTGTAGTGTCTCGCATTTACCGTGAGCCGTGGCTGTTCAAGTGACTGTTGCTGGGGTTTATCCGAGACGTGGTAACTTGTATTTGAAGTTTAGACCATCAACAGTGATTTTTGCTGCTAGTGGTATAGCCTACGTTGCCATAGAGCAAACAGCCTTAAGCATGTTTATGACGGGAGCTGTTACAGACCAAAGTCTGTTTCTCTTTCTCATCACCAGTTTCCTGGGAGGATAAAAACCATATTCAGACTTTGCACTATGGAGAAGAAGCATTTATTTAGAGGTGTTCAAAGTTGGGCTGGTTTGAGCTTCAGCTCGGCTGATGAATGGGGATGCTGTGTGGACAGGCTTATAACGGATTGAAACTTCGCTTACAGGGACTTGCCTTAATTTAATAAGAAATTCAAGTTGGGTCTGAAATGAATGAAAAGAATATATAGAGGGCTTTACTCCGCTTTTATGAAATGAAATTGAAAATCATATATTGTTGAAGTGATTATGTGCTGAATATAAAGAGGGATACAGTGCTATACAGGGCTAGTCCTGCTATACAGCCGTGTTTAGCAAGCTCTGTCCTGCTGAATTTGATGGCAGTTTGGTGTCCAAATGCACGGATTGGAACCTCTGTAGGTCTTTGCACGGGTCACTATTTGTCACCCTCAGACACAAGAGTGTCACCTCAAGCTAACACAGCCGGGTGGTTGCGTGCAAAGATTTCTTCCATCTCTCCGAAGCTCCTGGTGTCTCGGGGCACGTCTGCATTACAGGGTGGCGAGTCCTGCTCTGTGGCTTGTCGAGGTCCACAGCTCTGCTCCTTGCCATGCCAAGGGTGGTGATGTCCCCACGCTGCTCTGGCTCTGCCCCAGGAGAGGGGTGCCAGTGGTTGGGCTCGGTCTTCACCCCCGCATCTCCCCGCAGGGCTCCTGCGCAGCCCGAGCCTCCCGGAATTCCTTTGAGCGGTGGCTCTTGAGTCACGTTGACGTGTTTGACAATTTTATCACGGCCTGACGTTACCGCTGTTGGTGTTACTCGGGGGAAATGTGTTCTCACTGTAAGGGAAAAAAACTCTGGCCGTCACTGGGTGAGTTATTTTCCACTGTTTTCACTCCAACAGCGTTATTTCGCCTGCTGCTAAAATCCTTAACCTAAGATGGAAATGCCTCCCCGGTATCTCCCCCCTCATTTCTCCAGAGCCCAGAAGCTCTCCCGTGGTTCTGAGCACCCTCATCCCTTCGGAGAGGCTGCTCTGATGGGCTCCTGCAGCTGCACTAGCAGCGAGGTGTGTCCATCTGTCTGTCTGTCCTCCGGGGATGCAGGACTTCATGCCGGGCAGGAGAAAAAAAATCCCAACATCATGTGCCTGGATGCGGACAGGGACCCAGGCTGAAAATGTCCATTGAAGGGAGAAGTTATTTTGGAGGGGAAAAGTGTGTTTTTAATTCTTTAGATGAGGGGGGTTTGTGTTTTATGGATGTCTGGGGGCTGGGGAGGTGCCTTTTCTTCCTCCGTGTACAATATTGTTCAGGAAAAAAAAGGAAAAAAATTTGGACTATCTACATTTGTGAATTTAAGGTTTTTTGGCCAGAAGCGCAACAATTCATAGGGATTGATTTTTCTCTGGAAAAAAAAAAAAAAAGAGGCGTTTTGAGAACAAGGCCCGGGTAACCAAAATATGTTTGTTTTTGTTTAAATCGCTCAGTAGAGAAATCGTCTCTTGTCTATTGTTAAGAGAGAGGTTTAAATCAAAGGCGAATTCTACATATTCTAAAATATACAGACAAGGCTTTGAAAGCAAAGCCAAGCAAAACTTTAAAAGAGACCTTCTCCTTGATGCAGAAGTTTTCAGTTAGTTTACTGCGCCGGGGCTCGAGTGGAAAGAAACAGCCTGAGAAACAAATCGCAAACCCCCGGTTTTGGGAGGCGGAAGTTGGGGCGAGCATCGTATTAATAGCACACGAGACCTTTCCACACAACTTCTCGTCCAGGGCTTTTCCAGCAGCAGCGAGGAAAAGCCTTTGCAGTTCGTGGGGATTTTTTTTTTTGCGTTGGGGAACTGGCTGCGGAAGGTTGAAGCGAGCTGCGGGAGCTGAGGAAAAGCCTTTGCAGTTTGTGAGGATTTTTTTTTTTTGCATTGGGGAACTGGCTGCGGAAGGTTGAAGCGAGCTGCGGGAGCGAGGGAGCGGAGGGCCTGATCCTCTCGTGTTGGGTGGTCCCTCCTACCGCAAATAACCCTATTGAAAACAGAGGGACTATTTGTGGAGTCGTTTGTTTGTCAGGAAAAGTAGGGGTTTTGTAGGATACGGCCCCAATTAGCAGCCAAATTCCTGGTTATTTTCTCGTGATAAAAACGCAGCGAGCTGTCACAGAGATGCACGTAGCATCTCTTGGGTTCCCGTTTGAACTCCTGCCACTTGCTCCGTGCTTCTTCCCGCTTCCTTGGCCATGCAGTAATTATTCCGGCACCACGCTAGCTCGGATGAGCTGGCTGCTTCCCTCCTGCCCAGGACTGACGTGGCCTCCAGCCCTTTGCTGTGCCGGTTGGGATCGGGGCTGCGCGCTCCCTGGCTCCTGCTCGCCGGTCCCCATTGGTGAGGGCATCTCAAACTTGCCCTTCACCTTCATCTCCTGGCCTCTGGAGGACACTGGGCAGATGCCATCCAACCTTTGCATGACGTCGCTATCACCCAACCCATCATCCCCACCATAAATCCCACTTTTAATATGACCCAGGTACAACCAACCTCACCCAGAGGGTTTCCCTCCCTGAATCCAGCCTTTCTGGGGAGACTGACTTCACGAACCGTTTCTCCCCGAGCTGCAGATTTTGGCCACGCTCTCCATTGCCCACACAGGTCCCGGGGTGGTGGCCACCCTGCCCGACCCACGCGTGCCCCGGGCGAGCTCGGCACGCCGGCGGATGCCGGGAGGGAGTTCTGGGAGCCACGGGAATGCTGATAGCAGCGCCGGTATCGGGGGGAGGGAGGAGGGCTCTCCTGAGCTCTGCTTCTTTGTGGCTCCCTGTTTTGGTAGCCATAAGTCATTAGTGGTTTTTAATTATTTATTTTTTTTTCTTCTTTTCCCCCTTGAAACTGAAATAAGGGCTGAAAGGGTAGATTTGTCCTTCTTTTCTTTTTTTCTCTTTTTTTTCTCTTTTTTTTTTCTTTTTTTTTTTTTTTGGCTAATCTGAGGCACACTGCCACATCTGAAGCCACTTGGCTCATTATGGATTTCATGGAAACTGATTCCCTGAAAGTGTTTCCATATGTGTGTTCCCAATATATCCCATCCTCTTCTAAATGGGAGTACAAACTCGCACACGAGCTGGAAATGGCTTCAGGATGTGACAGAGAAGTCATATGACTGGAGTGGCACTGTGTGTGGCCCTCTCTGAAAGACACGGTGTCCTGTGTGCTGGCTCCCATCCTACAGTAGATCCAGTTTCAAAGAATATCTTCCTTCCCGGCTCCTTAAAAAACTCTTAATCAAGAACCAGCAAGGAATCCTCTGTCCTCGGGAGGGACGCGTGTGAGCTGAGCGAGGTTTGAAAGGAAAACGTGGATGGGGAGGAAAAAAGAGGGGTTTAAAGGGTGAAATTACAGCGCAATGCCAAGGGCTTCCCCCCCCCCCCTCCCCCCCCCCACCCCGGCAAAACATAGTTTCTTTGTGTCTGCTTGAGGATCAGATGGTATTTCTGAGTTGCTAGCATGCAGTGGAAAAGTACAATTCATGACAACATTGGAAACAAATATTTATACTGGATAGTTAAGGCACATTTTTCTGCAAAAAAAAAAAAAAAAAGTAAAAAAAAAAAGTAATAAAGTAGACTGCTAGCCCCAATGTATATTATCTTCCCATTCACTGGATTTATACGGCTGTGCATGCGGTGCAGCTCCCGGCCCTGCGGTTTCACCCCCTCGCCGCACGCAACGCCGCTGAGGTTGCTCTCCAAGAAAAGCCTCAAACGTTCCTTCTGATGCGTTTTGGCTGGGGCTGGCAAGAAGCAGCCCCGGCTGAAAGGGGGGGGAGGAAAAATCGGGGAAAACCAAAGGGAGAGCGGTACGGCGCCCGTGTGCGGGTTTGGGCCTTGCAGCGCTGCGGAGCCTCTAGGCTCATTGGCCAGGAAACAGTATTTGCTTTTTGCTTCCAACGTAACGCATAGATGGCCTGAGACTTTAAACAAGGCTTTTGATGGACTACCAAGTCCTTTCCACCAAATCACCTGTGACAGCTCCAGGCTGAAGTCATTGAGATGAGATAGCAAAGACCACGAAGTTTGGAGGCTCCCCTATCGCACCAGGTTAAAGGAATCCATGGGTGGCAGGTCACAACCGCAAGCCACGGACGTATTTCTGTAACGTGACCATTTGTCCCCCTCCTGTGGTTCTCATTAGAAAGGTTTATGAGCCCTGTGTAAGTGAAGCTTCACAAGAGGTAACGTTTATAAATGAGGCGGTGGTGACCGATGCTTTCAGAGCTCCATTTCTGCTCCCCACAGTCCATCTAGGAGGGGGTTGTGGTTGCTTTTTCCCACACGCGGGAGGAATTTCTACCCCTTGGTGTTCCTAAGTTTGAGACACCTCTTGAGGGGTAGCCAGTGTTTCGATGTGTAGGATCACCCAGCAAGACTGAGGTGCCTAAAGAAAATCACCTTCTTCCTGCCCGGTTCATCCAGGAGAAAGGTCCTGTTGAGGGAGCAGGGCAGGTAATGGACCTGATGGAATGGGTTCAGCGGAGGGCCACGAAGATGATCAGAGGGATGGAGCACCTCTCTTATGAGGACAGGCTGAGAGAGCTGGGGTTGTTCAGCCTGGAGAAGAGAAGGCTCCGGGGAGACCTTATAGCGGCCTTTCAATATCTGAAGAGAGCTACAGGAGAGCTGGGGAGGGACTCTTTGTCAGGAAGTGTAGTGACAGGACGAGGGGTAATGGTTTTAAACTGAAAGAGGGGAGATTTAGATTAGATATTAGGAAGAAATTCTTGACTGTGAGGGTGGTGAGACACTGGAACAGGTTGCCCAGAGAAGCTGTGGCTGCCCCATCCCTGGAGGGGTTCAAGGCCAGGCTGGATGGGGCCTTGAGCAACCTGGTCTGGTGAGGCAGGGCAGGGGGGTTGGAACTGGGTGATCTTTAAGGTCCCTTCCAACTCTAACCATTCTATGATTCTATGATTCCAATGCTGGAGAAGTGCAAAGAGACCCCGATGTTGCCGTGAAGCAACGTAACAGCTCTGCTTGGGAAAGGCTCTCCTTTCTTTTCAGTAGTGGTATTTTAACGGTCGCTGCTAATTACCTTATTTATGGGGTGTTTCTCCCAGCAAAGGGCTTAGGTGCTGCGCCATAAATTCAGTGAAAACATCTATCTGCGAATTAATCCGTGGTATTTTAGGTGCCAAAGTCCTGTTATCAAATACCAGAAGGCCCAAGTGTGCACGTTATGGTGTGAACTGGGGTGCCGAGGGCCGGCGGGGCAAGATGCAAGGGAATTAGGTTCTCGGGTGTTGTGTGGTGTGTGTGAGGCTCTGAAGGGGTTAAAATGTTCCTTCCTTCCCTCTGACTTTTGTGAGACTGCTGTGCTTAATAATGTTGCAGTTTAAATGGTCCCAACTAGGCCTTGAAGTTAACACCTTGTTGAGGTGAAGGAAAGAGGGGGGGGTTGGGGGGGGGGGCGTAGTTCACACCTTTT